>NC_135316.1:27332381-27689047 GCF_048772815.1 Callospermophilus lateralis | reverse complement strand
ATTCTTAGCATAACTGAAGGTGGCACAACCAGAAGTCATGGGCCCCCCAGCATGGAGGAAGCAATGAACCATCTGGTAATCTTTGTACAAAAATGATGAGCCTGAGCCTACTTGATCCTCCAGAGGTCACTCTCATTTATAGGAAGTATGGTGGGTGGAGGAACAAGTTCAATGATTGAACAAGGGAGCCAAGGGACAGATCAAGAATGTGGGACATTATACAGACAACTGGAGCCAGTTTACACAACAACGCCATGAAGGTGAGTCTGTTTTATGTTAAAAGAGGCTTGAGAGACATCGTGAACAAGGCAATGTGTGATGTATTTGTGGGGTATTATGAATGTTTGTGTCCTCCATAAATTCATATGTTGAAGACATCTGAGAGGCATTGGACTTGGGGCCTTCAGGAGGTGATTAGGTGAAGTCCTGAGAGTAGAGCCTCCATGGTGGGATTAGTGCCTAAGAGCAAGCGTGACCTCACTTGCTCTCTCTCTCCACCCTACCCCCACCCCACACCCCACCACCACCACTCGACCACACAGGAGGGAGGAAGGAAGGGAAAAGGAAAGAAATATGGAATGAATTTAACAATATCATATATATATATATATATGGAAATGTACCTAAGGGAATTTCACCTTTATGCATATGAAGAAAGTATCAATCAAAATTAAATTAAAAAAAAGAGTGAAAGGAAGATTAGTAGAGTAGAGGAGGGACAAAAGGGGAGGGAGGAGGGTGAAAAACCATGGGGGAGATGGGGATTGAAATCAAATACCTTGTATGTATAATTTTGTCAAGATGTATCTAAATTGTATGTAATTATAATGCTCTAATAAATCTGGGGGTAAAAGAAAGCTTTACATCAAATCTTAGACCTCCCAGTTTCTTGAACAATGAGAAATAAATGTTGTTTAAGTCACTCAGTGTATGGTATTTTGTTACAGCAACCTGACCTGACTAAGACATGGGGTCTCAACTGCATAAAGGAAGTCTAAAAAAAATTTTTTTAAATAACCAGAGAAATTTGATTATGCAAATAATATTAATTTTTAAATGTGCAAATGGCATTGTGGATAATTTTTTTAAATCTCTATACTTTTTAAAGATGCGGACTGAAATACACAGGAAAAAAAATAAAATGTTGGTATAAGATATTTTTTAAATGCCTTTACCAAAAATTTTGTAAATGGTTATTTAAGGAAAACAGTAAATTATCAACTGTCAAATCTGGGTGATGGATATATATACATGCCTATTGTACTTTTTATTCCCCCCTTTTTGTGTGTTTAAAATCTTTCATAATACAATGTATAATCAGAGTTTCAAACCTTTCTGCACTAAAGTATTAAAGGCAAACTAGGACACAGATCCATCTGAGACACACAGATATTTTAAGCTAGAAGAAAAGCCATTCTCTATGCAAATTGAACTTTAAGATATTTATATGAACCCACTTGAATAATCAAGATAGCTGTGGGACTATCTGGACGGCAGGAGTTGTGAAGAGAAAACAACAACCTTGTGGTGTGGCTGTGTAGATAATGGTAGGGCTGGGTTCTCAGTTCAGACAATTCATCTTGGTTGGAAAAAATAATGAGGATAATACATAACACGTATACAGTTCTTTACGGCTTATATGTATTTTTAGGTACATTATTTAATTTCATCTCCATTTCCACTCCTTTACTTCCATTCTAATTTGTACAAGTTACTCTCCACCTTTTATAGAGATGCTTGCATATTCATTCCGGGAGTCTTTGCTCTATGCCAGGCACCATGCGTGGAGCTGGGAATGTAGGAACTATCACCTTTGCTTTGTCCACGACAAACTTCCAGCTTGGATGAATAAAGTTTCATTGTTGAAAAAACAGTTTGCTAAAGTTTTGATCTGGAATGTCTTCCAAGTGGTGGAACTAGTGGGAGTGGAGTCTAGTGGGAATCTTTCAGGGCATTCACATCACGCCCTTGAAGGGGATTGTGAGACCCTAGTCCCTTACCCCGACGCCTCCCCAACACACCGCCCTTCTGCTCACTGGCTGGGAGATAGACAGCTTTGCTCCATCTGCATATACACAATCATGTGCTGCCTTGTTCAGACCTAAAAGCAACAGGACCAACACATCATGAACTGGAGCCTGCAAAACTGTGAGTCAAAGTAAACTTCTCCTCTTAGTTGGAAATCTAAGATAATTAGTTGATTATCTCTGATATTTGTTATAATGACAGAAAGCTGACTAACGTGCTCACCAACTTTTAAGCAATGAGCCCCACATTTTGAAAGAGACTATTAGTACAGTTTGGCTCTGAGAAATCCTTCCTTCATAGATAACTCAAGAAAATTGGAAAGGTTAGCTTAAGAAAAGAGAAGACATAGAGAAAATCAATTTTGACTCAAAATAAGATAGAGCTTTTCAACAAGTGTTGTCCAATAGGTTGAGCAAGTGATGGACACTTAGGATCTCATTCTCATTCTCACTTTCTCCCTGCTCTTTTCCCCCTTTAATTCCAGAACATTCAGAACATCCCCTTAGATTCTCACTGCTGATGGATCTAAAGTTTCACTACTCTCTTTCAATCTGTTCCTCAACCACCGTGCCACTGGATGGAAACAGGAACACTTGATCTCCTCCTTTACAAAGACAAGTGAAAGAACAGGAGCTAAGACTTTATTTGAGATGCTTCAACTTGCCTGCATTACCTGACACAGCCAAAAATATAACTACATCTTTCTGATTTCCTATGATTTGGATATGATTTCACACTCTAGAAGCTTGATCCATGATTTGATGATATCTAGAGAGATGGTGAAATCTTAAAGAGAAGGGGCCTGGTGGGATATAATTAGGTGACTGGAGCCATCACTCTTGGAAGAGATAAATGTAGTTCTCATAAGCCCCGGTAGTTCCTGCAAGAATGGGCTGTTGTAAAATGAGCTCCCCCCTCTCCCCACACACACACACACACATACACACAGGAATGGCCCCTTTGCAACATGGTTAGTTTCCTTTCCATTTCTCTACCATGTTATGACACTCACCAAGATGCTAGCACCATCTTTTTAGAAATTCCAACCACAGCCAAATAAACCTCTTTACTTTAAAAAGTAAAGCCTCAAGTATTCCATTATAACAAAAAGTCACTAATAACCATCCCTTTGTCTTCAAGAAAGATTATTCCTCACCTGTGTCCAGGATCTACTGTACTATCAGGTCCCTGGTCCTACTCTGTCCTGAAGCTGATCCAGACAATCTTATTGCATCCTTGCTCCTTCATTTTTACTGGATACAGAATGAATCATGTTCTATAGTCTATCTTACTACGATAATGCATGTAACATACATGGTTGCATAGAATTCCAGGGGATAAGTGAAAGTTCTCCTGAAGCATTTACTTCCTGAAATTTTCTCTCCTTCCCAATATGTCCTATTTCACCACTATCTACCCAATTAACCAGGTCAAACACCAATGTCCTAATAATTCTCCTTCATTTATTCCAGCCTCTTTCAACTAGTAATCAAACCTGGTGGCTTCTGCCTCCCCGTTATCTTGATTCTGTCCCTCCTCTCATCTACCCTATCAACACTATCTTAGTACAAATTTTCATTATCTGTCACCTGAATTATCACAATGAGCTAAAACCTGTCTCTGACCTCTTCTCATTCATTCCAACCTACACACTGGCAACTAAAGTGTTTTCTCTTTGAATCTCTAAAATATCATTATAACTATACCATTCCTCATGTTAGAATCCCTCGATTTACAACAGCCAAAGATGGAAACAACTCAAATGTTCATTGCTGGATGAATATCTACACAAAATGTGATATATCCATGCAATAGAATATTCTTTGGCCTTGAAAAAGAAGGAGATTCATCAGAAAAAAAAGTTATATGTTACAACATGGATGAACTTTGAGACCATGTTCCTAAGTTAAACAGACACAAAAGGGAAAATATTCTGTAATTCCATCTATATGAGGCACCTAGTAGTCAGACTCATAGAGTCAAAAAAATGTAGAGCAGTGGTTTTAAGAACAAAAGAAATGGTAAAATGAAGAGTTATTGTTCAATGGGTACAGAGATTTACTTGGGAAGATGAAAATGTTCTAGCGATAGAAATGTCACTGAACTGTATCATTTTGCTTAAAAAGGTAAATTTTCATGTTGTATATTTTAACACAATAAAATCTCTTTGGTAATTATCACCTACAGACAAATGCCAGCTGCTTTACATTGTATCTAAAACCAGGATCTATCCCCTACCTACTCCTCCAAGCTCTTTTCCTGAGTCACACTAAGTGACTAGCCATGCCCAGAATACTCAGTGCTCCCTGACTCCTCCAAAGCTGTATATAAACTGTGCTTCTCTGCCCAGAATCTTTTTCTGTGCAGAAGACAGTCTAGCACAGTACTTTAAAGCCAGAGCTCACAATTGCAGTACCTATCTTTAACTGCCTGCTCTGCCACTTACTGGCTGCCCACGTTATTACCTGACCTCTCAACCTTTGCTTTCCTAATCTATAGAATGGGGATAATAAACCAGCAATCACTAGTGAAGATGAAGTGAAATAGCACAGATAAAACACTTTGAATTTTGCCCAGCATGCATAAACTCCTAATAAGTTGTTATTTTCCAGTCACCTGAGAATATCTGATTCTTAAGAAGTGAGGTCTACATCAGTATCCAGGAGCCCATGTTCTCACCCCCTCACCAAATGGATGCTCCTTCCTCTGCATTCCTGTGTAGTAACTTTTATATACTTCTTTCAAGAGATACTGTCATCTGTTTAAATTTGGGACTCGCCTACTGAACTTCGAGCTCCTGGAGGTCAGAAGCTATAATTCATCGCCTTACCATAATGCCATGGATAGCTTAGTCCCTGGCAGGTGACACACCTTGTAAATGGCCAGCAGAACTCTGATGAATACAAGAGTTCATGTCACAGAAGGAATTCTTCATGAAATGTAAGCCTGAACTGGGTGCTCCCAATATCCAGAAGATCCAAGTCTAGGAGTCCAAGATTTCCGCACGTGCACACTGGATATCTGCCCTTCATTGTTGCATGTTCACTTTAGGTGAGAAAAGAAAATATACCCGTTAGAGGGCCTGTCCTTACCTCCACCACACTGACAAAGTGCAGCCCTCCGGATCCAGGATACATAAAGACTTATGTCTTTCAAAGATTCAAGATTTTTAGCACCAGACACAAGTTGAAATTAATGTTGCAATTCATTGAAGAACTATTGATTGATCATTCACCTGGTACAAGCATTGAGTATATGATGTTGAGCAAATCCTTCTAAGCTCTGACCTTGCTGAGTGTCCACAGGGCAACAGCAGACACATGCTGCCATTCTAGTGACTTCACAATCTCTGCTAAAGGCTGTTCTGCATGGGTACGCAGAATAGAGGCAGACGGAGGAGTTCAGCTGCTAAGTACCTCCTCTAATTACTTAAATGGAGTCACTTTAATGACAGGGTTATCATTGGCCAATTGCACATGTAAAAGGATCTCCATTTCCAGCTTTCACGGAAGAGGGCTCTCCCCCACCACCACTTACTTAAATCTCTACTTCTGACATTACATTGAACTACAGGTAGAGCTAAGGTTTCCATTTCCCTCCCTTGCCCCCACCCCACCCTCTTCACAGGACATGTTAAGTCTCGGGAAGAATGCCTTTGTAAACATCGTTTTCTGTTTAAACATGTTAATAATTGCTGAATTTGGTTTGGGGGAATGTTTTATTATAATGGCTGTTAACAGGAAGGTCTCCAACTGTCAAATCACTTCACACACTTCATATGGAGAAAAATCTAGATGTTCCAAGGGTGGTCCAGTACATCTTGAGGATTAACAGTCTAAAGAGACAGGAAGAAAACTGTCCAGATGAAAGGGAGGGAGAAAGGGAGAGAACAAGGAAGAGGGAGAGAGAGAAGGAAGAAAAGAGACCACAAAGTTCATGCAAGAACAAAGAGAGACTTTTAGATTCAAGACATAGTGGTACTATTTCTTCCCACGCTCCGTTTTTTCACAAACCTCCTGGGGATCTTGTTAAAACAGAGTCTAGTTCAGAAGGCCTCTGTTGGACCTGAGATTCTGCCTGTCTAACAGGTTCTCAGCCAATGCTATGGACAGTAGGATCACACTTGGAATAATGAGGTCCCGCAGCAAGCAAAACTTTCCAGGTGCATTAATTAACATTGATTTATTCAACCCTTTAAATAGAAATAATCAATTTCTTTTTTTTATTTCAAAGAACTTTGGGGAAAAATGTTTTAAACATCTATTTCCTCAACTATAGCCATATTAGGACTGTCTAAAATAGGATCCAAGTCCCAAATCTCCACAGAGACATTTAATGGGAGAGGGAAAATAACTGATTTGGGAACAGGTGCAGAAGACTCGCCTAAGGAGAAAAAAAGTTAGGTTTTGTGTTCATACACAATTAAGAAACACTTATACATTCATTCACACCTTCTCAGCCTTCCTCTGGTATTCTAATTCCAGACCAAAAAAGTTTTGAAGGTGAGAATAAAAATGCCCCTCATTTTTCAAACTAAATGAATACCTAAAAAGATGTAAGTTCAACCTCTACTTATGTTTCACAGCTCCTAGGAAATCTCTCTTATTAAAATGTTCCTATTATAAATATTTTGTGGAATAAATAATTGCATTCTCAATTTATCTTTACCTAAACTGGGGTTAGATGATCCTGGGGACGGGGGGATGCCTTTTATTTTTCCTGTCAAATATTCAAGATCTTTTCAGTTCCCCTAAACTTAAGATTCCACTAAATCCTGACATTTCGTTCCCCCCAAGAATTTGCTGATGTTCTCTGAGCCCTGAATCCTTCCACACCCTGGCCCTCCTTTCAGCCTTCCTCCCACTAAAATATTTAGACACACTAAAGGCGAAGGGTACAGAAAAAAAATCCCCTCTGTCATAAAATGAAATATTCCCAGTGCTCAGAAACCATCACATCCAAAAAGGCTGGTGCTGCAGCAGAAAGCACCTTCTCACCAGCAAGTGGGTAATGTGCCAAAAGAAACACCGGTGGCTCCACACTGGGCCATTTCCTGACCTCATGTCACTGTGGGGCCACACATGTGATGTAAGTCATAAGCCTGACCTCTGCCATTGACTCCAGTTCCCTGATGGCTCCTTTTGCCTGTGGGGCTCCTCACACCAGCAAGTGTTCCAGCAGGACCACCAGGGGCAGCGACAGCAAAATTGGGGGGCCCAGCCAAGGGCACAGCTGGGAGAAGAACCACACAGCTAATTAGCTCAGGAGCCAAATGCCTATTGTTCTCCTGCATTCACAGGAAGGAACCTGATCGGCCAAACTGCTAGCCCACCAGGCAGAGCACATGCATTCCCGAAATCTGGGCTGCCTGCCAACCTTACCCGCCTGAAATCCAAACCTGGGACCATTAGCCAAAGAGCTTGCCTGATCACGCGCTGGCGCTGCAGTAAATAGGGAGAGACCACTGCTCCAGTTACAGATGACACTGGGCAACGGAGGCCAGAGCAAAGCAAAGGCCACAGCATCTTGAACCATTGCTCAGGTGTTCATGCCAGGTATTTCTGCTGCCAACACCTTTTGACTTACATCAGTGGTGTCCCCAGTCTTGGCCCTAAAAAAAAAAAAAAAAAATGCTGCCAGGACATTTTGATCAGTAGTTTGGTTATGTTGTCAAACAGTCATAGTTTGCTTTGGGGTTGCTGGGTCAGGAGCTTTGTTTCTCCCACTGACATTGTTCCAAACATCTGACCCTCACCTCCAAATAACAATAGTTCTGGATGTTCCGAGGGAAGCGAGTTTCTGTTAATTCTAAATCTCACCTAATGTAGCATTGTTTTAATATACTTTTATGTGGAGACTCTGTGACATTTGCATGATAAAGAAAAAAGAGCAAGAATGAAGGAAGCAGGTGGACAGAGGGAAGGAGAGAAGAGGGAGAGAGATTTTAAAAAGCAAGCAAGGAAGGAAGGGAGGAAGGAAGGGGGAAGGGAGAGAGGATAGGTAAAGAAAAGAGAAGGGAAGAAGGAAGGAAAAAAAGGAAGTGAATAAAAAGGAAGACGAGGCGAGGAGAACTATACAATGAGAACAAGCATGTTGTATTTTAGGTATGAGGTGTCCCCCAAAACTCATGTGAGACAATGCAAGAAAGCTTAGAAGTGAAATGACTGGGTTAAGAGAGCCTTAACCTAACTGGTGCATTAATCTGCTGGTAGAGATTAACTAGATGGTAACTGTAGGCAAGTAGGGTGTGGCTGGAGGAGGTGGGTCATGGAGGATGTGCCTTTGGAGTATATCTTTTGTCCAGAGTGAGGGGAGTTCTCTCTCTCCTGGTTCCATGTCCTGAGCTGCTTTCCTCCTCCACACCTTTCCACCATGATGTTCTGCCTCACCTCAGGCCCACAGCAATGGAGCTGCCCATCTACAGATGGAGATCTCTGAAACCATAAGCACCAAATAAACTTTTCCTCCTGTACATTGTTCTTCTCAGGTCTTTTGGTCACAGTGATAAAAAAGCTGATTAAAAGTGATTCTCTCAAAAAAACCCCAAATGTATCTTTTTCCACCATCTCACAATACCAATTTCCTTCTCTTTCTCTCTCAGCCTCTTGTGAATTTCAGTGAAGCAAGTCTAAAAGAAAGAGAACTGTCTGTTATCCCATCATCCTTTCCAGAAGTTTGGTCCACATCTCTCAGAATACCAGGCTCCATCACCTGCCAGGCAGCTTTAGACATTGTTGAGTGTGCCTGCTCCTTTTCCTTCTCCTTCTACCAATACGTGTCCCTCCACTGACTCTCACTGTTCCCATCGTAGGTTCTAGCTTTTTTCTTTTTTCTTTTTCCTTTTTTGCCCTCATCCATCCCAGAGCACCAACATTCCCTTCATATAGATGACTCCCAAATCTACTTCTCCAACCTATACATCCTTCCAAAGCACCTTGTCACAATGTGTGGGACACACCCACGTGGATTTTTAAGCCAGCCCTCAAACCCCGTATTTCTTTTTTTTTTTTTTTTAAAGAGAGTGTGAGAGAGAGAAAGAGAATTTTTTTAATATTTATTTTTTAGTTATCGGCAGGCACAACATCTTTGTTTGTATGTGGTGCTGAGAATCGAACCCGGGCCGCACGCATGCCAGGCGAGCGCGCTACCGCTTGAGCCACATCCTCAGCCCAAAAACCCCGTATTTCTGAGACTGAGTTGGTATATCCTTTCCCCTACCTTACCTCACAACTCACCCTTTCTACTTTCCTTCCTTCTCTCAATAGCATTGCCATTTTCCCAGGCACATGGACTCAAAATCCAGCAGCCTGATCGTTCCCAGCTCTCTTCAATTCCCACATCAGTGATTTCCAAGCATTATACATTCTCCTTCTCATATTCCTCCCTTCCTTTCTGTTTTCACTGAAAGGGAATGTGTCATTCCCTACATATTAATACACTGATGGCCTAGGCTACTGGATCCCTGATTGACCCCTGCCTTTGTGAATCAGAAACTGCTAGAACAGAATTGGACATCAGAAAGCATCTTATAAACCTCTTCATTTTTATAGATGAAAGAAGAAACAGGAGCCTGGTAAAGTGGCCTCATCATCATAAGTGTTCAAATGCAGAGCCAGTTCCCTCTCATCTACCCTAACATCACTAATTCTGTAACTCGAACACTACAATCAAGACTCTTCATGGAACAGCAACCTGCTTGCTGAACATAGTCATCCTTTTTCTAGTTTCATGTTTTGTTTGTTTTACTTCTTTTTTCCTGGAGCAATTCTTCTCTGACATTCCTTTCCCCTTTCGCTATCAATAGTCAAGGCTCGCCTCAGGGGCTGCTCTTCCATATAGCCCACTCTGAAACGCCCCTGCAAACCTATAGAGCTGTTGCTTCCTTCTTCTAAACTCCTACAATCCTCTGCAAGACTTCTCTAGGGATGTAAGCACAACTTTCCCTTCATTACAGTTATTTGTCCTATTTCATACTATGGACACCCTACTCATTATTTTTCATCCTTTATAAGATCTATCAGTATGTCTTGCACAATAAAAAGTTAAACTACATTGCAATGCATAGTTTTATTAAATATTCAATAACAGAATCTGGGGATAATAGGGGTGCCATGTTGGTGCCATATTGTTCAAACAGCCCCACATCAGGGATGATCAGGAATCTGGGGAAAGGAAAGGGATTAAGACACTGCCACATGAAAACAAGTAACTCCCTTGATTTAAGCACTTCAGGAGAGCTTAAATTGGGTGAAAATCTTGCATCCCCACTCTTGGAATACAAGCTGATGTGGATTCAGTCCTATTTTCCCACTGCTGATATGAGAACAAACTGAGAGTAAGACACCCTTTAAAGTGCACGTCATGAATGCAATTGAACCAGCTATGGGCCACAGAGGATAGGCCTTGGGGCACAATTTTAATATTCTATGGAAGAAAATCTGGAAAATCTCATAGATCCAAACACTCACTAGAATTAAGATTATCCTGAAAGATAACTGGGCCATTTCCTACTGAACAGTGATTGATACTTCTATTCTGGTGGCAGAGAGGCACTGACGAAATATAGGAAGAGCAGAAATCAGCCATCCCATGGAAACAACTTCATAACTAGAAATTATAGGAATTTTCTCAGGCTAATCTGTAGAAATCATCTAAGCCTGGTTCACATTGCAGTTAAACTCTTAGAATTGAAGAAAATATTCCTTTTTTAAGGATATTTTAGTATTTCTTTAGAAGATAGCTTAAGTAATTATTTTTAATATTTTTCCAAATAAGACTTTCAAGTAATGTTACTAGAAAAAAGGGGCTCAATGTGCAAAAATAATCTTTTTTGTTTTTAAGAAACAGCTCTATTAAATTATAATTTAAAGTTTTAATATACATATACATTGTGAAATGATTACTACAGCTAATTAAGTTACCCTCAGTTCACATAGTTACTTATAAGTGGGGTATGGTAAAAACTCTTAAGACCTACTCTGTGGGCTAATGTCAAAAACACAAAGAAAATAGAAGACAATTACTAAAGGTTTGATAGAATTCAGCAATGAAGCATCCTGTCCTGGGCTTTTGTTTGGGGGGAGACTTTTCATTGTTGATTCGATGTCATTACTCATCAATCTATTTATTCAGGTTTTCTATGTCTTCATGGATTAGTTCTGTTGGGTTGTATGTGTCCAGTAACTTATCATTTTTTCTAGATTTTCCAATTTATTGACATAGAGTTGTTCATAATAATGCCTAATGAATGATCCTTTGTATTTCCATGGTACTAGTTTTAATATATCCTTTTTTATTTCTTAGTTTAGCTAAAGGTTTGTCAATTTTGCTTTTCTCTTCTTAAAAAAAATTTGTTTCATTGATATTTTATACTTTTATTTCTTTCATTTATTTTCGCTTTGATATTTATTATTATTATTATTCTATTAATTCTGAGGATTTTTTGCTTTTCTGTTCCTTGAATTCATTGTTAGGTTGTTTATTTGAAATATTTCTCTTTTTTCATGTGTACACATATTCCTATAAACTTTCTTCCTGATCCTGATTTTGCTCTATCCTATTTGTTTAAAGAAATTTTTAAATTTTCACTTTGATTTCTTTGATGACCCATTGTTTGTTCAAGAACATTTTGTTTAGTTTCCATGTATTTGTATAATTTGTACAAATATGTTTTCACAATTTAAGTTTCCCACTGATTTTTAGTTTCATTCCCTTGTGGTAAGAGAAAATACATGATATGATTTCAGTTTTTTTAATTTGTTTCTAGTTTTTGTCAACTAAGATATGGACCATCCTAAAGAACATTTTCTGTGCTGATGAGAAGAATGTGTATTCTGCAGCTTTTAGACAAAGCATTCTGTCCAGGTCTGTTAGGTTCATTTGGTCTATAGTATACTTTAACTCCAATACTTCTTTGTAGATTTTTTTACCTGGATAATCTCTTCAATGATGAAGGTGGGGTGTTGAAGTTTCCAACTATTTCTGTCTTGGAATACATCTCTTTACATCTAATCATATTTGCTCTATATAATTTTGTGCTCCAGCACTAGGTGCATATTATTTACAAAAGTTGTGTCATCGTCTTGAATTGATCTCTTAACCTTCTGAAAGTCTGTTTTATCTGATATGAGTATAGCTAGCTATTCCTGCTTTCATTTTGTCTGGAATGTCTTTTGTCCAACCTTCACTTTCAGTCTGTGTGTTTTTACCAGTGAAGTGAGAGTTTTGTAGGCAGCACATAACTGGTTCTTGTTCTTTCAATCTATCCAGCCAGTCTAAATCTTTTAATTGGGGGATTTAATTCATTTACAAAGCCAGTATTGATCTGTGAAGACTTACTCCTATCTTTTTGTTGTTTTTCTAGTGATTTTGCATATCCTTTGTCCCTTTCTTCCTCTCCTGTCATTTATCTTTGTGATTTGAGGCTTTGCTGTATGATGAGATTTGATTTTTGTTTCTCTTTCTCTTTTGTGTACCTGCACTTCCAGTGAGTGTTATGTTTTTATGAGTTTTCATGATGGTAGTTATTCTCCTGTCACTTCTATATAGAGAGCTTCCTTGAAGACATTTTGTAATACCAGTCTAGTGGTGATAAATTTCTTCTGTCTTTGCTTGTCTTAGAAAGACCTTCTTTCTCCTGCATGTCTGAGAGATAGCTTTGCTGGGTATGGTATTCTTGGTTCAGTTTTTTTCTTTCTGATTTTTGAGCATATCATTCCATTCTCTCCTGTAAAGTTTCTACTGAGAAATCTGAACTTGGTCTAATGGAAGTTCCCTAAATGTAACTTGGTGCTTTTTTCTTACTGTTTTTAGAATTCTCTCTTTGTGTTGGATTTTTGATGGTTTAACTATAATAAGTCACAGAGATTGCCTTTTAAAATTTTTTTTTCCTGATAAAATCTATTTGGCATTCTTTGAGCCTCTTGGGTCTGGATATCCATATATCTCCTAATATTGGAGATGCTTAAAGCTATTATTGCATTATTTTATTGAATAGGTCTTCTATGCCTTTTCCCTTCTTTTCTTCTGAAATACCCATAATTCAAAAATGTGTTCACTTAATAGTGTCCCCTAAGACTTGGAGGCTTTCTTCATTCTTTTCACCTTGAGGTGGGGAGCACCTTGATTGGGATATTTCAAAAGATCATTTTTTGAGTTTAGAAATACTTTCTTCTCTTTGCCCCTATTTGTTATTCAGACTCTAAACTATTTTTAATTTGACCCTATTGAGTTCTTCAGGTTCAAGATTTCTGTTCAGTTCCTTTTTATGATCTCTTTATTTTTTTTAATTCCTCATTCAGATCATGAATTGTTTCCTAATTTCATTGAGTACTCTCTCTATATTCACTATGGGTTTCCTTAGAAGAATTCTTTTACTCTTTTATGAACATTTTCATTAATTTCCCTTTTTTGGGATCTGCTGCTGGAGAGTTATTAGGTTCCTTTGCAGGCACCATGTTACCATGCTTTTTCGTGTCCCTATGTTGATAATTTCACATTTGGCCAATCTATTATCTGTTTTATAGAGTGGATTTCATAGCAAAAAGCTTTCTTCTTAACATGTGTCTTACAGTGTTCATTTGCAGTTGAGTGCAGTAGTGTTGTCTCATGTTCTTTAGCCATAATTAATTCCTTTGTGTACAATGTGTGCAAAGAACCTAGGTGGGTGCAACACAGTGCACACAGAAGCATGAAAGCACCTTTTAAGTTCTCTGGGCTTTGCAGGGCTGAGGTTCCTCTTTCAGGCATGAATGAATGCAGTAGAGTAATACCTGTCAATCCCTAGGGGTCTTACACAGGCAAAGCACTCCAGTGGGCCTGTATGTATGGTATGGTGCAGCATGCACAGTAGTGAAACGGCACCTGTGAGGCACAGTGTGTGCCTGTCAGTGTCTAGTCTGTGTGAGAGTGAAGATTCTTGGTGAAGTGCACACAGCTGCAAGGCAGGGCATGGGTGAGTTTGGTCATAAAATGGCACCCTCTAACAGTAGCATTTTCCCCACCAAGCAGGACTTTCCTGGGTTCACATTGGTTTAGAGTCGGGCAAGAGACTGGTTGATACAAGGTTCTTCTTTTCCTTCTTTATAAAACCATCCCAATCAGTTTCTCCATTTCATCTACAATGTGCTCCATTACTCTTCCCCAAATATTCGAGCTGAAGTACAGTTTTTTATGCTTTGTTTTTGGTTTTTTGTGGGAAGAGAGCACATGATATGCTTAAGTCAGCCATCCTGGCAGAAGCCAATTGCAGGTCTTATGTTTATGTCTTCTATCTATTTTGGGTTGATTTGTGTGTGTGGTATAATAAGGGTCCAAGTTCATTCTTTTGTATGTGGATCCACAGCTTTCCCAGCATCTTTTATTGGGAAGAATATGCTTTCTCCTTGTATATTCTTGGCACCCTTGTTAAGTGTTATTAGTTGACCATATATGCATAAGGTTATTTATGGACTTTCTATTTTGTTCTATTGGTCTGCGTGGCCATTTTTATGCCAGGACCACACTGTTTTGAATACCACCACTTTACAATAAAATTTGAAATCATGAAGTATGATGCTTCCAACTTTGTTCTTCTGTCTCAAGATTGATTCAGCTGTTTGAGATCCAATGTGGTTCCATACACATTTCTATTTCCTATTTATATGAAAAATGCTACTGGGATTTTGATAGGGATTGTGTTTAACCGGTAGATCTCTCTAGGTACTATGAACATAACAATGTTCATTCTTATAGTCCATGAATAGGAGAAGTCTTCGAATTATTTGTGTCTTCTTCAATTTTTTTTATCAATATTTTATAAGAACTTTCACCCCTTGACTAAATTTAATCCTAAATGTGTTATTATGGATTGTTTTATTGATTCTCTTTTCAGATAGTTCAATGTAGTGTAAAGAAACACTACTGATTTTTGTATTTTGATTTTGCACCCTGCAACTTGACTTAATTCACTTATTAGTTTTAACAGTATTGTGTGGAGTTTTTAAGATTCTCTACATAAGGGGTCAATATTGTTTGCAAACAGAGATCATTTAACTTCTTTTCTAATTTTCATGCTTTTTATGAGGCCAGATCCACTCTGATACCAAAGCCAGAAAAAGACAACACAGCAAAAAAAAGAAAAGAAAGAAAGCTACAGACCTTTATCTCTGATAAACATAGATGCAAAAATTCTCAATAAAATACCAGCCAACAAATTTAACAGCATCTCAAAAAGATTATACGTTATGATAAAGTGTATGATAAAGTTCCTTGGAATACAAGGTAAGGTTAATATACACAAATCAATCAATGTGATATGCCACATTAACAGAATGAAAGATAAAAATCATATGACCACACGATCATCTAAATAAATGCAGAACAAGCATTTAACAAAAATATCTTTAAATATACTTGTTAAATGCAATTATAGCTAAAAATATAAAATACTCTCTTCAAACTCCAGGCACACTTTTCCTTTGGTAAAGTTCTAGAATAGAGAGCAATGAAATGAATTGAATAAACTGAACATAGCAAAAAATAGAGCATTATATGGCACTTTTAGTCTCTTTGAAAATGTTTTTCTGTCAACAAATGCACATATTTATTCCAAATTCATTTCAAGTACAAGCAGACATTTTGGTTTCTTGCCTGCCAACTCTCTGGCTTCTTTAACCCACTATGGAGAACACTTGACATCTGCAAATAAGGGACAGCATGACATTTGTTTACTTCAAGGTCAAAGGTGAAATGCATTTGTCATTAAAGTCCTCAGTAAACCCACAGAACACTCCTTTTTTTTAAAGGGATGTCAAATATTTTAATGTGGTCAGAAGCACAAACAAGAGAACAGATGTTAGCGTCTGGTGATGACAGGAACAAAATAATTTTTTCCTAAACTTTGTTCTTCCTTTTTTTTTGCATAATTGGTTTCTAAACATATCAAAAGATATTTAGAAAAACCTCAAAACTAATAATTCATCTTGGGCCAATGTCAAAAAGCACATCCAAGGGAAAGGCACAAAATAAATTTTAAATGTTTCTTCCCTTCCTTTATCTCTCTTAACTTTGTTTAAGGATCGTTTTAATTTTTGTAAATGGTCCCAAATATTACGTATATGTTACTTTTTAGAAAGTGGTACTACTTTAATAAAGAAAGTCCCTTTGGTAGCACACTGTTGACATTAGAAGGACCTTCTTTGACCCTAGAATAGGCCACTGTAACTATGCAAGCTTCCCCCTGCCCTTGACCAAAGAGAGTCACTTACCTGACCTTTACAGTCCTTTGGCTTCCGTATTCTTTGTGAAGATGCCTCAGTGCATCAGTAGGTCTATGCGTGTATTTTATAAGTTCTGAGTTGCCACATTCTAAGAAGTGTACTGGGAAATAGAAGTGTTTGTTCTGATGGACCAACTTGACTAGAATATTTTGAAAATAGGTCAAATCAACTTGCTAAAGCTCTGCTTTTATTGAATAACCTAAACATTCATAGGACTATGTTTAACATAATGTTCTGTTATTAGTTTGGGTCACAAGTCTTAGCACAAAAAGCAAAACACAAATCAGACGGCTCAGGATACAAATCAATGCTCTCTGCTTTCAGAAACTGCTGGTGGATCCCTTGAGTCATTTCCTGATGCATTCAGCTGCAATTCTTTATAGACAAAGATCATAAGACCACAAGAGTGATTTGAAAGCTGGAATATTTATTAGAGCTCTTCTGATTTTAAGTGGACACCATTTTATTGAGATATGCTCACAGACCATTAAATTCACCATTTCAAAGAGTATAACTCTAGAAGTTTCCACATATTCTGAAGGTTGTGCAACTGACAGCATTATCTAGTTCCAGAACATTTTCATCACCTAAAACAAAACCCTATACCTACTAGCAGTCATTGCCCATTGCTCTTCCCCCCATACTCCCAGCCTGTAGCAATCACTGATCCACCTTCTCTGTCTATGGCTTTGTCTTCTCTGAACATTTCATGTAAATAGAATAATAATTACATATATATCCTTTGTGCCTGGCTTCTTTCACCTAGCATAATGTTTTCAAGGTTCATCCATGTTTTGGCATGTGTCCAAATTTTATTCCCTTTTATGAACAAATAATATTCCATTGTACAGATATACCACATTTTGTTTATCTATGCATCAGCTGATAGACATATAGGTTACTTCCACATTGAAGCTATTTGTGAAATAATACTGCTATGCACATTCATAGGAAGTTTTTGTGCAAATGACTATTTTCCATTTTCTTAGGAGTAGGCACTTTTTCAAACAATTAACTTTCATATTAGCTCAATTTGAACTTATAAGTAGATACTAGAAGTGGCCCTTTTTATAGTTAAGGAAGCCTTATATGAACTGCTGGCTCCTTCTGATACATCTGACCACATATTTCATCATTATTCTCTTTCTCAGAACATTGTAGCCACCCCCAAATCTCCTGTAAATCTCCTCTTCCTCTATACCTAACCACCACCTTGTTCCTCTTAGCCTCAAATTTTTAAGTGAATAATTAAAACAGTCCCCTCTCAATGCACCAACTGACTCTCATTAATTGTCCCCCAAGTTCTATACACTCTTCACTAGAGGTGTAAAAACAATCTCCTAGCTCTCTATACATCTGTACCTAATGCCAAATCTTCACTTGAATCAAGTTTTAATTCTTAACGTTTAGCTTCTAGTCTTCCATAGGAAAAACATGTTTCACTGAACTCATCTCTCACTGCTCCCTTCCCCATAGCCTAACCTGTAGTCTAAAATAACCTACCACCATGAATTTGTACTCTCCATTCACCCCGGAAACTCCTGCAGAATCTATTACCAGATATAGGCCAGGCTTCCTCACCATGTTCTGATTCAAATGTGGAAACAATATGCTAATTGTAAGAGAACACACCCCAAGATTTTCAAGATGGTGGAATAGTGGAGGTTGCCCTCCTGGCTGCTCAGTTGAATGAAAGCAAGAAAACAGACAGGCAGCTTCTCAGCAAGGTCAGTGGGCAAAAAAAGCAGGGGACTTTACTGGAATTCAAAACTGGACATTCAAAGCAGATCAGGGACTCAGGAGGTTGGATATAATAAAATAAGGAAGAAATCCCCAGCACCACAGCCACTGCTGCAGATGGGCTAGAAGCATCAGCAGAGCAATCCCTCTGTGAGCATAGTAGAGGGAGAAGGATTAAAGGAACCGGCATTTTGGGGAGGCCCAAGGTGTGTCTGGGTATGGAGTGCCTAGAGATCAAGGACATTGCCCAGCAAACCTGAAGACACACTGCACAATATCCATGCATGGGGAAAGAAGCGGCTTGCAAAGAACAAAGGAACCATTTTGCAGCCACTGAATGGGAGGTGGCCGCTGAGGGGGCCGATTCCTGGCAAAACTGAGATTGGCCTGAAATACAGGCCTAGTAAACACACACTGCATGACATAGAGTGTGCTTAAGTGACCAGTAGAAAATCAAACATGGAGAGAGGTTTACACAGGAAACAGCTGGTTGTGGAAACCCACCAGGCTCTCCTCCCCCAACTCCAATCAGACTGCTTGCAGGACAGGCTGGGAGAGACTCGTCTGGCTCAGAAGGGCAGGGAGGGAGAGATTGTCTGGAAACTGAACCTGAGACTAGGAAACTTGGGGTCTGAAGGCGACATAGGGGACTAAGAATTGGGTCCCTCCCCACATGAATGGAACCCAGGGAAGATCGCTAGGGTGCAGTCTTCCAGCATGGAGGTATGCTGATTTAAAATCTTCAGGCCAATTGGCATTCAGAGAACAGGCTGGAGCCCAACTAAGCCTCAACCCTGCCTCCAGGAATTCTGCCCGCCGATTACCTCTCTCACTCCAGCAATCCAGAGGGCGGAGCATCACGCTCCAGAGGACCCCCACCTAAAACTGCAGAGAAGTGAAGCTGAGAATCTTTTAAACTCCAACGGAAAGAATTCTCTAACTTTTCATCAAGATCTATTCTTTATTCTTTTTCTCTGTTTTATCGTGAAATTAATGGTACATGGACATTGATACAGAGTCATATTTCTTCCCTGTAAAGCATCTCTTACTGGGACCTCCTTCACAATGAAGTAGAGGCGCGTGTGAGCTCAGGCAGGCCAGTGCTTGCCCATGGGTCGCCTTTTAGGAAAATAAGAAGAGGCAGAGTCCTTCACCAGGTGGGGCTTAACCAGGGCCCTCTCACCAGGCTCTTCTGCAGTGGCCCTTGAGCTCAGATATTTGCACATAGCGGCACAAGCCCTCCCTGTGGTGGAGAGGTGGAGAACAGGACAAAAGGAGACCAAGAACAGAGGGCACATGAGAGGATATGGGATCATGGACAGGCCTCTGAAGGGGCAAAGACCCCCTTTTAGGGTGGAGTAATGCAACAACCCAGGAAGCAAGAGGAGCTACACAGATAGATAGAATATCTCTCCATCCATTCCCCTGCCTCTCACCTGTACCACTGTATTCCACCGTCCATATGGGAACAAGGCAATGAAATAAGAGCTTCAGGGGTGCAGTGGATGGAATGTCCCTCCAAGATGCATGTTGAAATCTGATTGCCATTCTAACAGTATTAAGAGGTGGGACCTGGGGCTGGGAGATAGAGTGCTCGCCTAGCACGTACAAGGCCCTGGGTTTGAGCCTCAGCACCACAAAAAAATAAATAAGTAAAATAAAGTGTTAATTAAAAAAAAGAGGTGGGACCTTTGAGAGGCAGTTAGGTCTCTGTCATGGTGAGTGGATTAATGCAGTTATTGCGGCAGTGGGTTAGTTACTGCCCGATGGGCACCTGATACGAGAGCAAGCCCACCACTTCTCTTATCTCCTGCTTCTTTTCTAACCATGCAAAGTCTTCCACCATGGAATTTAAAACAGGAAGGCCCTCACCAGATGTAGCTGGTGGATCCTTGACTTCCCAGCCTCCAGCAGTCAAATAAATTTATATTGTTCATAATTTACTTAATCTATGGGTATTCTGTTATAGCAGCAAAAAAATAGACTAAGACAGCGAATTTTAATATAGAGAGATAACTACCAATTTAATTTTTTTCTTTCCTTCTTTTTGTTTTTTTGTTAGTTATACATGTCAGTAGGCTGAATTCTGCACATCATACATAAATCAAGTATATTTCATTCTCCTGGTGGTACATGATTCAGAGTTACATCAGTTGTGTAAACATATATGCACATAGGGTAATAATGTCTGATTCATTCTACTACCATTCCTACCCCAATACCCCTCCTTTTCCTTTACTTCCCTCTGTCTAATAGAAAGTACCTCTATAATTTCCTACACACTTGTTGTGAATTAGCATCCATATATCAGAGAAAACATTTGGCCTTTGGTTCTTTGGATTGACTTATTTCATTTAGCATGATATTCTCCAGTTCCATTCATTTACTGGCAAATCCCCTAATTTCGTTCTTCTTTAAGGCTGAGTAATATTCCATAGTGTATATAATTCAACTTTTTATCCATTCATCTGTTGAAGGGCATCTAGGTTGGTTCCATAGCTTAGCTATTGTGAATTGAGCTGCTATAACATTGTGGCTGTGTCACTTTAGTATTCTGATTTTGAGTCCTTTGAGTATAAATCAAGGAGTGGAATAACTGGGTCAAATGGTGGTTCCATTCTAAGTTTTCTGAGGAATCTCCATGCTGCTTTCCATAGTTGATGCACCAATTTGCAGTCCCACCAGCAAAATATGAGTGTACCTTTCCCTGCATCCTCACCAACATTTATTGTTGCTTGTATTCTTAATAATTGCTGTTTTGACTGGAGTAAGATGGAATCTCAGCATAGTTTTGATTTAATTTCTCTAGTTGCTAAAGATTTTGAATGTTTTTTCATGTATTTGTTGATCAATTATATTTCTTCTGTGAACTATCTGTTTAGTTCCATAACCATTTATTGATTGGGGTTTTTGTTGTTGTTGTTGATTTTTATTTTGTTTTGTTTTTTTGGTTTTAGGGTTTTTTGTTTTGGTTTGGTTTTTGGTTTGGGGGTTTTCGGTTGGGAGTTTTGTTTTGTTTTGTTTTGTTTTGTTTTGTTTTGTTTTGTTTTGGTGTTAAGTTTTTTGAGTTCTTTATATATCCTGGAGATTAATGCTCTATCTGAGGTGCATGTGGTAAACATTTTCTCCCATTCTGTATTCTTTCTCTTCACATTGATTATTTCCTTTGCTGTCAAGACGCTTTTTAGTTTGATTCCATCCCATTTATTGATTCTCAATTTTACTTCTTGCATTTCATGAGTCTTGTTAAGTAAATCAATTCCTAAGTCGACATGGTGGAGATTTGGGCCTACTTTTTTCTTCTATTAGGTATGGGGTATCTGTTCTAGTGCCCAAGTCCTTGATCTACTCTGAATTGAGTTTTGTGCAGGGTGAGAGAAAGGGGTTGAATTTCATTTTGCTGCATATGGTTTTCCAGTTTTCCCAGCACCATTTGTTGAAGAGGCTATCTTTTCTCCAATTTGGCTTTTAGTGTGTTTGTCTAGTATGAGATAACTGTATTTATGTGGGTTTGTCTCTGTGTTCACTATTCTGTACCATTAGTGTACGTATCTATTTTGGTCCCAAGCCATTTTTGTTACTATAGTTCTATAGTATAGTTTACAGTCCGGTATTGTGATGCCTCCTGCTTCACTCTTATTGCTAAGGATTGATTGCCTTGGCTATTCTAGGTCTCTTATTTTTCCAAATGAATTTCATGATTACTTTTTCTATTTCTATGAATAATGTCATTGGGATTTTAATTGCATTAAACCTGTATAATGCTTTTGGTAGTATGGCCATTTTGACAATGTTAATTCTGCCTATGCAAGAGCATGGGAGATCTTTCCATCTTCTAGGGTCTTCTTCAATTACTTTTTTAGTGTTCTGTAGTTTTCATCATAGATGTCTTTCACTCTTTTTGTTAAATTTATTCCCAAATATCTTATTTTATGAAGCTATTATGAATAGAGTAATTTCCCTAATTTCTCTTTCAGTGGATTTATCACTGACATATAGAAACACATTTGATTTATGGGTGTTAATTATATCCTGCTACTTTGTTGAATTCATTTATTCATCCAAATTAATTTTAACAGTGACTAAATCTATTGTCTTTAAGAGCAAAAAAGAAGGAAAAATCTACTACACATGTTTCCTGTTGGTTTTATGTGTTAAGTATCAATAAATAAAACACTGCCTAGATATTTTTATCAATGAAAAAGAGTTTTATAATCTATATTATAAACACTTTGAATAATGATTATAAAATCTTTGATAATGTCAACTCCTTAAAGAATAGATATTTCTTGGCTGAATTGAGATAAAAAAATTTTAATAAATTACTGTATACATGAAGAATAAAGAATAAATCTATTGTAAAATTAGGAAGCGAAAATAACCAATTAGCATAATTGGCAATAAAACTGTATTAAGCAAAGTAAAATAAAGATATAGGAAAAGCTCTAATATTCTTCTATTGAATTGTAATTCACTGCAAGATGCTTATTATAGCCTTTCTGTGCGCCAGGAGAGAATTGGAAATGACCGTCTATCAGAGATGAACTTACATGGTAACCATGGGAGGAACATAGGTCTTACGGTCATCCCCAGGTTTGGGTTCAAATTCTAGTTTTCTGATTTATTAGTCACGTAACTCAGGCCAAGTTACTTAATCTTGGTTGAGCCTCGGTTTCTTCAATTGCAAGATAGCATAATGATAGTATTAAGCTTATTTTAAAAATCAAGTGAGATCTCCAAAGTAGTTACTACGCCTGGTATCATTGATGGCTCTTATTCCTATCTCTTAAGATTAGGATGGGAATTAAATGAGAAATGCCAAGCCTCTGGCACATAAATGATAACTCTTATAAGGAATAAGTGGTTCTGAATCTAAAGACATGAAATGAAAAGGATCAGTGTCTTTCAGCCCCGGGCAGAACATCTTCCAGACATTAATGGAGGTCTGTAGAACGAAAGCCCAAGACGGTAGCTGTAACATCCAAGAACTACAAGTACAAGCCAACAGACACTGCACCAGACTGTCTTAGTCTCTCCTTCATTGGTACACAACAGAGAAAAGGCCCTATAATTCAAACACCCCAGGTTCTCTGTGTGTGCCTTGGAGAATACACTACTTCATGGAAATATATGTGGACACAGAACACTAATTGCCCACCAGAGAAGTGGCCATGTGGAGTTTCTGCCTGCACAGCTTGCATTTCATGAGTCCTTCAAAGTGAGGTCCAAACAATAACAGATGGGCCTTGTATCCCTGACGCCCTTCCTACATTCAGCATAAACTCTCTCCACTATCTTAATTAGAATTGTATGGGGAGAGTTGATATTTTATATTTTGTTGTCCCAAAACATAATAAACAAATAAACCAGAAAAGAACCCTTTTTATGAAAAAGTGAAGTGATGATTTTTTTAAAACCCTCTCTAGCTTACATAGCCAATTGTGGGTGGTGCTATCAGCGGGGAAGAAGCCCCCTTTCTCACAGTGGACTCATATTTTTTCAGGGTTACAGGGAAAATATTATTCCTCAAAGCCACATCATCAAACATGCAAGCATCTTTGCCCACTGGCTTGCTGGGCTTCCCAGGCAACTTATCTGTCAAAGGCTTAAGCCCTGTCATTTTTTTCTGAGAAAACTGACAGGGAGAGGAGAAGAAGCCAGGTCAGCAGGATCTGTTTCTGGAATTTGCTGTTGGGACTGAGCACTGATTCTCGAGGATCAATTTTGAGTGTGTACATCCCCTCTTACACACTCATCGAGCTGACGTTGGAATGTACAGAAAGACAGTCAATAACCACAAAAAAGAGTTGGATTTCCACAAAAGAACAGGCTCTTCCAGCTTCCTAAGCTAATTCTATAGAAATATAATGTACCACTAAGCATAAATAGAATTCATGGCTGCTAGGAATTTACTTTTCTTTGTCTCCCTACAGAAGCAAAAGATATTCACAGCCTAAGAAGAAAAATGAGTGAAGACCAATTTAAGACACCTTTGAAATGCCTGCTTGGGCTATTTTTACTTTTTTCTCATTCCATTGAAACAAAAGGTTCTAAAAATGGACTTGGAAAAGCCAAGTTTTAATGCAACCATTTGGAAAGTTCCTTGAGAGTAGGAGCCATGCATTACATTTCTTTGTGTCTACTGCTGAGCAGAAAATAGTAGTAAGGAGACAGGGTTGAATGGAGAAAGGAGCAACGAGGCAATGGCTGGTCAACTGAGAAGTAAAACACTGACATGGACTTGAGGGAACAAATTACTCACAAGCAGGACGCTTTCATGCAATTTCTACCTGCACAACTTGCATCATTAGACAAGATTGATAGGGTTGAACTGTTTATAAAGTTAGCAAATAGAAGAGAAGATAGAGGTACACCTTATCATGCAAATTTTAAACAGATCTTTGGAAATATACTTTCCAAAGGACAAGATCTCCCTTCTGCATAGAACAGTGCACACACCTCGGCAATCTGCAGTTTGCATGACTGCCCATTTAATCCAGCCTTCCCAGAACAACAGGGCTCACATTTATTGAGTGCTTTGTACAATGTATCAGGCACTATTCTAAGTCCTTTGAATGTATTATCACATTTAATCCTCAGAACAAGCCTGGGGGTGAGTACAATTCTTGTCACCCATTTTATGTAGAAGTAGATTGAGTACCAAGGGGCTGAATCAATTTGTCCAATGTCACGGAGCAATAACTAGGAGAAACAGAGAATTCAAATTCCTGCATTCTACCACCAATCCCCTCCCTCCCAAGATGACTTCTTTAGAAAAGCTGAGTCCTTTTTGCCTCTCTGCCTGCCTCTCTATTTCTCCCCCACTCTGTATCACTTCTTCCCTCTCTCTTTATTTTTTTTTTTCTCTCTCTCTTCCTCTGCCACTGTCCCCTTCAGTGATGACCCATGGCTTATTTCCACATTTGCTCATATTGTTCTCCCACTTAGAATGTCCATTGCTCCTCCTCCTAATCCTTTGTCTGCAAAACTGTCTGAAAAATCAACTTCTCATACAAGCCCTCATATTATCATTTTTGATTGACAAATAAAATTGTACATATTTATGGAGCACAACATCACCTTTTGAAATAAGTCTACCTTGTGGAATGGCTAAATCAAGTTAATCAGCATGTGTATCACTTCACACATTTTTTTTTTTGAGATGAAAACACTTAAAATCTTCTCTCATCAATTTCCATACAATACATTGCAATTAATCACTATGCTGTACCTAGAGCTCTTGAATTTATTCCTTCTGCATAAGTGAAAATTTGTGTCTTTCGACCAACATCCACTCATGCCCACCACTCCTCAGCCTCTGGTAACAACCATTTTACTGGTCTTTATGAGTCTGACTCTTTTAGATTCCACATATAAGTGAGAACGTGCAATATTTTCTTTCTGTGCCTGGCTTATTTCACTTAACATAATGTCCTCCAGATTTATCCATAATGTCACAAATTACAGGATCTCCCTAAACCTTACATTTCTTTTAAGTCTCTTGCTTTTGCAGAAAGTTCAAAACTCTTTGAGAATAAAGACTTTGTATCATACTCCTTCTCTAAAGGCCTAGAAAAGTGCTCATCATAGGGTGTTGACTCCATGAATACCCATTTAATCGAAAAACAAGTTTCTTCGTGGGGTAGAAATCACTGACGCTCACCAATATTCACTGTTCTTCTTCTAGGTTCCCAGAATGCTCTACTTCCAGCCCTATCAAGTTAAACAGGGCCATGGGCCTGTTCTAGCCAAACATACATCACTTCCGGCCAGTCTCCAGGCTTCTCTTGCAGGTATCGGGGCAGTGGAGGCTTCTGTTGGAACAATGGAGTCACATTATCAGATCAGCCAGTACACCGTGCCCTCCAAGGGCCAACTACCGTGGAGGGGTTCTTGACCTCCACAGACACTGGATAAGTAAGAAATAAACTTTGGTGCAGGAAGTCACTGAGATTTATAGAATAGTCTGACCTCTCCCAAATGCCTCCCATTACAAAAAAAAAAAAAAAAAAAAAATTCCATGAAATAGAAACTCAGAAATCATGCTTGGGGTGGTCTTTAGGTTCAGAATCATCCTTGCTGATAAAAAGGAAATCAAACTCCAAGGATCTTGACTAACTCGTCGTGCACTGGCTATTCCTTTGGAAGCAACATGAGCACAGGCTGAGTGGTTCATCTTCAGAATGTCCCAGAGTACTGGCCTCAGAACCAACCCTTGAGACACTGCAGATTGATTCCAGGGAACCTGTCACTATCTACTCGCTTCCTCTTCAGGTTCACCCTTATGACCTGCAGCACGTGATTTTGCATCTTTGATAGCAGCAGATTTTATTTGAAGCACATCTAAAAGTCATTCAAATGCTACTCTGTGGATCAAGATGTGTGATAAAGATGAAGGACACTGTTTTTATTTTTTTGTTGTTAAAAATGAAATTGTATTTGAAAATAATTAACTCTCTTGTATGACTCATCACCAGGTTCTGGAGGCAGTTATAAAAGTGTTTTGAAAAAGAGAAACTTCATGATCCAAAATGACCATTGTATCCTGGATATAGCTCATATTGAGTGGAAAAAAAAAATGTTTTCCTGCTTTTTCCTTATAAATGGAACCACTTAAATGACTGAACACAAACCTTAGCAACTGCTAATTTGATTATATTTAAATGAAATACTACTACTGAATAAAGTAGTAGTTAGAAAAATGATACTTTAAAAGGTACAAGTTGGAACTTCATTCATTAATTTATTTATTCAAGCTACTGATTCTTTAAAAGTATTACTAACTGGGCTGGGGATGTGGCTCAAGCGGTAGCACTCTCGCCTGACATGGCGGCGCACTGGGTTTGATCCGCAGCACCACATACAAATAAAATAAAGGTGTTGTGTCCCCCAAAATCTGAAAAATAAATATTAAAAATTTCTCTCTCTCTGCCTCTCTCTCTCTCTCTCCCCCCCCCCAAAAAAAAAGTATTACTAACTGTCCATATACAGGGTAATTCAGTGTAGTAAAATGTGTATGTTCAGGAAATTATAATAGAGTCGGGTAAACAAGGGACAATCATACATAAATACAATCTTAAACAAATGTGATCAAGTTTGTAAGAGGATTCGAGAGTTTTATAGAAATCAGAGTAGATGGAATCATTTTCAGAGTTTCAGGGGATGCAAAAGCAAGTTCTATGACGGAGCATCTTTTACCAAACCAAACAGGGTGAATAGGATTTCAGCAGATGAATGGAGTCAAGGAGAAAGGGCTACCTGGAGGAGAAGGCAGAATTAACAGAGACCAAAGGGCCAGAAAGTGCCTGGGATAGTCCAATTGGCTAGAGTGTGGGGCTAGAAGTCACCTGGACTTAGTCACAGACCTCTATGAGTGGCATGTTGAGAAGGGAGTCCTTTATCCATCATCCAACAGGGAGCCAGTGGAAGTTTTTGAGCAGAGGAATTCCATGATCAAAGCTAAGCTAAGGGTGATCAGGCAGGCTGTTGTGTGCCAGGCCAGGGGTCAGAGATGGGTAAGGAAAGCATCACTGGGATCCAGAGGAGGGTCTCTACAGGAGCCACCCTCACCAGGGACTGAAGATGGGATGGAAGTGGAGCACGGGAGGTCTCATCAATGAAACCCTTTGAGGATTCAATCACTGAGCTGTGGTGAGAGATATAGAAGGGAAAGATGCCAGTTGAACCTGAAGTCCCAAAACTACAAATGATGATGTGACCAGGAGTTGACTTGAAAGGAAATTGCGAGTCCTGCTTTCAGTAGTCTTCACTGGACAGCTGTGAAGGAGCAACCACTGGCCACGCTGAGTGGGGTGGAAATAAAGCAGGGAGCACTGGGGCTCTATGACACTGGAGAGTCTATCAAAGTCTATGTGAGAATACAGCTATAGAGGCAGAGGCAAGTTCAGAAAAGGAATTAGAGTGAGGGGAATGTGCTAAATCACTATCCATCCAGCCCAGATCCTCTGCCCAAACTTGTATAGGAACCAACTCACCCTGTGAAAATCAAAGTCTCCTGGCATGTCATGGTGCTGGGCACCTGGCCAGCTTTGTATAAGGACACTTGCAAATGTCCTAGTGCTCGGCTTTCTCTAGCAAAAGCCGCTAACTAGTTACTTACAATTCACATGAAGAAAGGACAGCATTTGTACCTCCAAATTTCCTGATTTCAGCCAGTGTGTTTCTACTAGTGGCATGAAGATAAAACAAGAGGAAAGTCATGAAATTACATGAGGTCAATGATCTGCATGAATCCCTGGGCTCATTTCTCCATTCCGTTTACTTTTTAATACACCTTAGAAATAGCTCAAGCTAGAGCTCTTGGTATTTCTAACCCATGTCAAATATTTCATTAGTAATTACATGTTTGTAGAAAAATATTGTCTATATAGATAGGTAGAGATCTGAAATGTCCTTGGAGTTATAATGATGTAGCCACACTGGAATTTGATTTCTTAAATGTATTGAAACCCAAAGCAACATGTTTTCCTTTCCAGTCTGTAAACTTCTGTCTCCTATGGCCCTCCCTACCATAGCTGGATGACAAAGACAGGGTATCAAAAGGAGAGGGAAGAAAAGAAACTATCTATAAAGATGTGTTCTCAGCCACGTGTAGGAAGTTGGCCACTGCCAAGACATCATGAGTCAGAACTTTATAAAAAACCAAATTGCTGACATCACACCCAATTCTTTGAGCCACAGCAGGGTGCAGCCAGAAACTCAGAATCCCATGCCCCCTTTTCAAAAGGTCTTTTATCCCAGCTCTACTTCATTCTGACTTAGGCAATCAAATGGAGGGTTTCCTCCACCACCCACCCTCTGGTCTATTATCTCTGGTCTTGTACTCCTGATTCAAATTTTAATTTCCTAATTGCTGTAAAGACCTGACCTCAGAACAAAATCTAAATATCTCACTCCTAAGTGGGAATCTTAGTTCAGTATACCAACAATTCCCTCAGTTTGCTATTTTGTATTGGCCTTTTGATTAGGACTTGACCCTGACTCCAATGGCAGTTTGAGAAGCAGTAACCTTGTGGCACCTCTCTAGATACCAGCAATATATGTCCTCCATATTACTAGCAGAGTCTTCTGCCATGGGAAAAAAAAAATCCTAAAGAGAGAGGAAAAAAAATCTCTTTCCCTCCTTTCCAGGGAAGTGTGAGCTCTCCCACATAACAATTGACAAGTACCTTTGGGGATTATTGGACACTACTCTGTATATAACACCGAACTAGGTACCTAGGAAAAGCTACTGCTTTACAACACAGCAAGACTTGCCAGGCAAAGCAGATCTAAGCAAAAAGGTTCATAAAGTGCTACATACATAAGAAGTGATCTAGGAATGCCATCAGACGCTTTGTCATCCATTCAAACAATTCATAAAGGAATAGTAGAACTCAGCAGAGGGACCAACCAATGGAAAGGCCTTAGTTCCACTACAAATAAGTGGAAATTTGAGCCCTGTTTAGCAAACTCCAATCCTGAAGGATAGAGGGCTTATAAATGCAACTACATATATATAATGGAATTGGTCAACTCCTATTCCTATTCAGAAACCAGAGTGGCCATCCAGGAGATGAAATAAACTCAGATTCATTTTTCTACAATAAAGCCAACTGCCACAGCCATGAGGCAGGATGGATATTCTCATTAAAAGTCATAGTATGGCCAGGTGTGGTGGCACACGCCTTTAATCCCCGCGGCTTGGGAGGCTGAAGCGGGAGGATCACGAGTTCAAAGCCAGCCTCAGCAAAAGTGAGGTGCTAAGCAACTCAATGAGACCCTGTCTCTAAGTAAAATACAAAATAGGACTGGGATATGACTCAGTACTGAGTGCACCTGAATTCAATCTCCGATACCAAAAAAAAAAAAAAAAAAAAAAAGTTGTACTAATATATCTCTGCTGCTTTTGGAGGCCAGTGGGAAGAAAAGTGATAAGTGGTCTTGTTCATTATGATCATTTTTGTGCCAAAAATGTCCAACTATCAAAAAGTTAAAATAAATTGCACTTTGAATCTCAACAAAAAATCATTAATTCAGATTCCCCTGATATAAAGCTTATAATTTTCAAATAAAATCAGTTATCCTTTTATTAATAGAGTAAACAAGATTAAGGGAAAATATTAAAGAACCTAAGAAGGAAAATGTAAAACATTCTTAAGTACTGTCCCAGACAGTATGACTAATAAGCTGGTCACCAGTCCTTCCATCATTCAATAAACCATTCATCAGGAGATTCTTCCATGTGCAGCTATGATTCAAAGCATTGGGTATTCACTGGGAGCAAATAGACATGGTACCTGCCCTTGAGGCACTTGAAATGTAATGACATATTTTATTGCTAAAACAAGTATTTGTAGATCCTACAAGTCAAACTTATGAAATAAACCATGTATATGGAAGTATTTTTGAAAACCATAAAATACTATTCAAATCTTAACAAATACCTAATGCATAACACAGGCCTATAATCCCAGCTACTGGGGAGGCCAAGGCAGGAGGATCACAAGTTCAAGACCAGCCTGGGCAACTTTACAAAACCTTATCTCTAAATAAAAACTGTAGGGCTGGGGTTGCGGTCAGTGGCAGAGCACTTGCCTAGCATGTGTGAGGTGCTGGGTTCCATCCCCAGCACCACATTAAAAAACAAAAAAAAAACAAAAAAAAAAACCTGAATAAGCAAAATAAAGGATAAAAATAAAAATAAATAAAAACTGTAAAGGACTGAGGTGTAGCTCACTGGTAGAGTACTTCCCTAGATTATATGAGATGCCAGGTTAAATCCCCATTAGGCCAAAAATGTAAGTAAAATAAATATTCACACAATCCCTGTTATCCAGTTATCTATATTCTTAAAACAGAAAAACTTTAGTCTGTTTTTAAACATCCTAGCATTCAGAATTTTCCCTAATTTGGATAAAAAGTTAATCAGGTGTGGTGTCCACACTTTTTAATCCCAGGGACTCGGGAGCCTGAGGCAGGAAGATCACAAGTTCCAGACCAACCTCAGCAACTTATTTTTTATTTCACACACACACACACACACACAAAAAAAGGGGGGACTGGGGATGTGTCTCAATGTGTTAAGCACTCCTGAGTTCAACCTCTGGTAGGCCTAGAATATACAGCAGTGAGAACTCTCTCTCCTATTCAGAGGCTAACAGGAACATTAAACTGTACAATCACATTGGAGAGCAATCCAATAGAGGAAAAAATAAATAAATTATCTTCAATTAGTTTTGTTTAACTCAGGATAGTCTATTTAGAAGAAATTGAGATGAGATTTGGGAATCAAATTATACCACTTTAAAACTAACAACCAGGAAAATTAAATGACCTGTCCAAGGTCAAATAGCAAGTTGGTAGCAAAACTAGAACAAAAACTCAGATCTCCTAATAAGCCAGAAAGTCTCTTTTCACATACTCTATTGTGTTAGTGCTCTATTAGAAAAAAAAAATCATACAGAGGAAAATTATAAATACAATACAATAGAAATTGCCAAAGAAGGCTTTATATACGGATTTTGTAAATTTTCCCTGTAAGCAAATTTGTAGAAAGTTAAAAAAGAAAAAAAAAATAGGCAAAGCTTAATGCAATTCTCATTGTCTTGACTGATAACAGGCAATGCACAGAGGGGAAAGTTAAATGGTAAAGAGGGTCCACCTCACTGGCGATGAAGAAAATGAAACATAAATCAAAACACAACTTTACATTCATAAGACAAGCAAATATTTAAAGTCTGGAAACACCAAATAAGGCCTAGAATATGGAGCAGTGAGAACTCTCTCTCCTATTCATAGGCTTACAGGAACATCAACATGTACAATCACATTGGAGAGCAACCCGTAATATTCAATAGAGGTAAAGACACCATTACCTAAAAGCCAATAATTTCACTCATAAATAAGTTCCAAACACGTGTGCACAAGGATATGTGGATAAGAATGTTCTCTGTAGCATATTAATAGGACAAGCACTGGAAACAGCTTAATCAACAAGTATGTTCATACAAAAGCATAATAAAGAACATTGAAAACTAATTAACTACATCTTCATTTATGTACATGGATCAGTCTTAAAAACAATATGAGAGAGAAAAGCAGTGTGAAAAACATAAGAACTGTACAGTAGGTTCCTATTTTGGCAATTTTTTGAATCCCCTAAACAATATCATATGCATTATGTTCATTTTATACTTACATAATAGAAATGCAAAGAGGAATTCAGCCTATGCTAAACATGATGCAAATTAAACACAATGTAACTAAAACACCTACTTGACACTAATGATTACTTGTCTTTAGGAAGGACAAGAAATTAGCCTGCTGGAAGGGTGGGCCAGGACTGTGGTGGGCACTTAATTGTCTCTCTATATTTTTCCTTTAAAAAAAATATATGACAAAATGTTGTGTTTCTGCCTGTATGTCTCTCTATACTTTAATATTCAATGATCTAATTTTGAAATGAAATTCTTATTGTCTTGATTAATACCATTTGTCTTCTACATGTTAACATTCTAATCATAGAATGTGAACCTATACAATAAAGATGACTACCAGGAAATCTACACTCTTATATGGTTCTTTACTAACTTACATTTGGAATGAAAAAAAAAAAAAAAGATTGAAGCGAAGTCTTCAAGCACTTTTGCAGATTAATTTGAACAGATCTTATATTGCTTTGCCTTGGTGAATTTTTTTTCTCAGAAGACAATTTCCTAGATTCTTGTTAGCTGAAATTGCTGTTCCATACTCCTCTGATTCCAGTTTCATTGATGAGAGAAAGAAATTGAGAGCAAGAGACAGGTGGGTAGGTAGATAATAGATAGATAGATATGGATGGAGGGAGGGAGGGAAGGACACATAAAATTATGTGACTTTCTATTCTGTCAATTTGTAAGGTTTTGGAGTTTAGGTGAAAGCTTGAGAAATGAAAAAGATTGGAGAAAAAGAGACAGCCAGGGACCCTCCCATGGTTTTCTATTTGATCATTAATTCTCCCTAATCTCCATTTACTATTTCCTATGAATGACACTGAAAGTGCTAAATAAGAGTACTACTCTCAAGTGGAAGTGAAGTCAAAATGACCCTTAGATATTCTCTTTTCAGACCTTGAAACTTTGAATCTGCACTCTCAACCATCTTTCTCAAAACCAGAGACTACCTAATTAAAGGGCTGCCCTTATAGGGATTATATTCATGACAGACTCCAGATTGATCTTCTGGTAACTGGGTTGGCATTGTCTTTAGATGTTAATTCTTCCAAGAGCTGTTGATTAAATCTCCCGAATAAGGCTCATTTATTTACAAGAATACACAGGAAACTGCTGCTTTCAGGAGCTGACTTTCCTCAATGTCCACCCACCCCTCAATGCTCTGGATGCTTTCTGCTTGCGCTCTCTCTCTCTCTCTCTCTCTCTCTCTCTCTCTCTCTCTATATATATATATATATATATATATACATATCTATCTATCTATCTATCTATCTATCTATCTCTCCCCTACCCCAATTGGCCTATAGTATTTATATATAATTATGAGATATGATGTAATTTTTTGATTCATATTTATGTTGGGTAGTGATCAATCCAGGGCAATTAGCATATTCATAATCTTAAAGTTTTATCATTTCTTTTTCAAGAGTACATCTGAAATCCTCACTTCTATTTTGAGTTATACAATGCACTATTAATTATAGTCACCCAGCTGTGCCATAGCCCACCAGAACTTATTCCTCCTGTCAAACTATAACATTGTAACTGTTGTCTGACCTCCCCCCTCTCTTCCCACTCCTCTCCCCAGCCTTTGGTAACCACTATTTCTAAGATCAACTTTTTTAGATTCCACCTATTAGTGAGATCATGTAGTGTTTGTTTTTCTGTTCCTACCCTGTCTCAGTTAACATAACATTCTCCAGGTCACTTCATGTTGTCACAAATGACAAGATTTCATGCTTTGAAATGGTTGAATAATGTGTACGCAATGGAATATTTATCCATCCATTCTTGATGGAAACTTAGGTTGATCCCTCTGTCCTTGACTCTCCCCAGTCTAATAGCCACACTCTGCTCTCTCCAGCCCCATACCCTTCAAACTCCTCTTTGTCTCTTCTCTTCTGATTATGTCTTGGTTTCAGACATTAAATCATCTCATCTTCAGAAAATCTGACCCTCTGGTGGTCTCCTTTACCGCACTGCCTTTTTCCCATCCCTATAGTCAGCATGACTTTCATTATATGTTCAGTCCCCACCTTTCCCATGTGTTGTAACTGCTTTGTTCAGCCCTTCAACCCCAGGGACCAATGTGCCGAGACCTGTGCTCAGCACATAGTAAATATTCAATTAATTTTTATTGAATGACATCATTTATATTACCTCAAGGCAACATGTCCTAAGTACAAATGAGTGGTCCAAATTGATGACAGGAATGGGAAAGGGAGCTCATTCAGCTGAGTTCTGGCAAAAGGCTCTCTGAACAGTTGGTGATTGGAGAGAGTTAAAACAGCCTTGAAGGTACCTGCTTTAACAGAGAAGAGACTCAAAATCATTTTTGTAGGGAGAGTAAATTAAATGTATAAGAGCTCTGACATTTAAAATACCATGATGAGACTCCTTCATGGAAAAAAATAGGTCGGCAAAGCAAAGTCAAGTCCTCTGAGCAATATTGTTCTCCTTCAAGGCAATGAAGGACTCAAAAATATGAGGTCAAAAAAATTGGTCACAGTCTACAGACTGTGAGAGCAATGCTGCCAAATGAACAAAAGATGTGGTCACTATCCAGAAAACATTCGTTTTTGCTGCCTCCTGCCATTGCTTATTGGAACCAGGACAGAAGGCCCAGGTTTGAATTTAGGCTTTGAAAAATAATCTGAGTAGTGAAAAGAGTTCCTTCCAAATTATTTTGTTTTCTCATATAATTCAGTGATATTTTTAAATGCAAAAGATTAACCTTAAAAACCCAACCTATGCATGAAAAAGAAAATGTTAAAACTTACATCTTTCAAGATTAAAATAAAGATTACCACCCTGAAATAGGCTTTTTGGTATATGATGTAGCAAGAATGTCAATAGAGCAGGAAAACAGCAGCCTGGACCACTTGAATCTCAAACTTTTATCCTTTCTCTCTTTGCCACAGTCATTAAACAGAAGACCAGTCCTCAGCAATTTTTTTTTTTTTTCTGGCTGTGCTGGAGAGGATAGAACCCAGGGCCTCATGCTTGCTAAACAAAAGCTCTACCACTGAACCAAACCCCCAGTGAACCCTCAACAATTCTTAATGCATATAAAAACAGTGTTCATGCCTGGAAATTTTTCATGAGTTTCTAAACCCTGTCTATAAAATCCAATTTTGATTAGAGATAGTCAATAATATTAATCAGCTAATGCTCTGGCTTGCATGGGAGTGGGGAAAGACATGACTTGCTGCCCAGAGAGACACATCCTAAGTGGGTGACAGCTCTTAGAGATGGCATCTGGAGAAATCTCCATCACAGATCACAGATCACCCCCTTATTTCAGGGACTCTAATGACACACTCACCACATTCACCACTTGGGCATCAGAAGAAAGACAACTGGACCAGCTTCCTCTAAGGATTAGGATACCTAAAAAGTCCTGTGAACTCAGGATATCATCTGAGCACCAGAAGAAACTGCGTAGTAATAGATTAGCCTCCTAAATACTTATTCCTAAATGTCAAAATTTACAGATAGTTATGTCTTTAATTTAAATTTGTATCTTACTTGCTTTCATTTTTTTTATATATCCCATTTCTACTTATTGCTATGGTTTGGATAACAGTTGAGTGCCCCAAAGATCCACAGATCAAGGCTTGGTCTCTAGGGTAGCACTATTGGGAGATGCTGTGATCTTTAGCCAGAGACCCAGAGGTCATTGGGGGCATGTCCTCAGAAGGAATGATGGGACAGTGGTCTCTCAACTTCTATCAGTTTCCTTGCTGGAAATGTGACCACTAGCACTGACATACTTTCCTGCCATGACAAGCGAACATCACCTTAATCTCCAGAACTATTAGACAAAATAAGCCTCTTTACTTCATAAGTAGGCTGTGTTTGGTATTTAGCTATAGTAATGTGAAGCTATTACACTTATTATGTTATTATGCTACTTATTTTGTTATTACCACAAGAGACCTCCTTCACACTCCTTATTTCAGGAACAAGCAAACTGATGGCTTTTGTGCAACTACACAGGGCCATGTTGGGGTTGAAGCCAAACTCACTGAGGCTCTCTTTTCTTTTCTTTTTTTCTTCAACACCTGGGCTCATGTGAGGAAGGAATGTTTTTTTTAAAGTCTCTAGTGTATTTGGATATTTTTTAATTTAAAAAAATGATTGGTCTTTGGGCTTCTAATTCAACTTCTCTTGAGTTCCCACCCTCACTGTTAACCTTGAAGAAGATATCAAAGTCAAAACAGAGTAAGTCCATCTTTATGGGATCTTGCAAATCAACTCTAAGTTGATTCAGTCAAAACATTTTCCATTCCTAGATGATACTGCTCAATATGGAAGAGGCAAATAATATTCACTATTGATCTTGGTCAAATGACCTCTATCTCTCCAGTCTCAATTTCCTCACCTGTAAAATCAAGATACTAAGGTTTCTTGAAGTACTTCTGCAATTATTTTACAAAAGGGTATCTCTAAAATCATAATACATAGCACAAAGTCCTCACTTTTTTATCTCCCAGCTTCTCAAAAGAACCCACGCCCAGAAGTCAAGGAGAGTCCAGGAAATTCCCAACAAATCTCACAACCTTAAATTAAGTCAAGTAGGTGTTTTTATACATAACATAAAGACAGATTCATCTAGTCTACTAATTCACATGCTATGATCATTTCATCAAGGTCTGTCCTGAGGGGAAAAAAAAAGAAAAGCAAGCTTTGCCGCACAATGCAAATTACCAAGCCAAGAATATCAAATGGAGAATATTTTTAAATCCTGGCAGTGTTCCCCAATACCTTTCCACAGTTTGGAAGCTCTGCTTGCAAATGCTGATTGTAAATCTCCTTTATCAATCCACTAAGGCAGGTGTTGATGAGAAAGCAATGTTAACAGGGAAGCCAAATTATTTGAAGACTAACATAAATCATTTCTTTAATAAAATCTATATTTGGGATTTGTCTTAACTTAGTTTTATTTCCTCTAAAATGTTCCAAATAAAAGGTCATGTTAGATGGCTCAGGCTTCAAGTAAAGGATAAGAAACCAAGGGCCATTCTCTCACCTGAGAACAACATCACTGGTGTTCTGTCTTTGGCTACACGTAGGCTGATGCTCATATGCCCCTACATGCTTCACCTGAATGCAAATTTGTTTGTCACCTTCTGCAATCCTTGACCTACTTGTGCAACCAGATTACTGCCTTAAACTGTTTATTCGTGATGTGTTTTGCCATGCATTTTTCTCTTAGGCAAAACCCTCTGTGATTTATGGGAAACTGAAATCATGTGTTTCTGGTTAGTTTAGACTTTAAAGCACCAAAATGTGATTTTGTAGAGCTATTGCAACTTCCAAAGAGTTTTTTAAAGACTCTTTTCTTAGGAATAGAGGTCAACATTTTGCACAGGAAAAACAATCCCCAGACCCAAAACCAGGTTTGACTAAAAGCTCAAGCCCATAGATTTATAGGAAGTATTCAGTTCAGCAAACTTTATGTCACTTCCACCAGAGAAATCCCAGAAATCTGATCAGTACACCATATGGAGAATCTGCCACCACCATAAGAGCTTAAGCTCGTTTCTTTAGGGAGCACTGAGTTTGGGTAATCATTTTGCTCACAAAGCCAATAATCTAGAGTTAATTTCCTCCTTTCAAACACAGCATTTTTTTTGAGCATCCTAGACAATATAAAACAAGATGCACTTGAAGAGATGTTTGCTCTGTTTTGAAAGTTTAAACCTGACTACAAAATGACTTTACTTGAGAGTGCTCTTGGGAGATGCATGTCAGGGAGTACAGAGTTTCAAAGATGAATCAATTATGATTTTTTTAAAAACTCTGTTCTGAGGTTCCCATCTAACTCAAAATTGGGGTAAAAGTGACTTTTAATGACAAAAGTGACTTTTGAGTCTGAGAACATATCCTTTGGCAATTCTATCATTGTACAAACATCCTAGAATGCACTCACCTAGACTGTACCCAGACTGTACAAGTCACTCAAAGAGGCCTCTCCATGCAAGCAAGAAACAGAGTAAACATGAGATCTAAGAGGCTGTGGCTGGTGTAACACAGCATTCTTTATGGAAAACCTTTTGTGAGTACAAGTATACGCAAAAATAACAATAAACATACTCATAGGCCAGTAGTATAGTTATCTTTTATAATTATCAAGTGTTAAACGATATGTATAATTGTCTATACTATACTTTTGTACAACTAGTGGAGCAGTAGATTTGTGTACTACAGCATCACCACAGACACATGAACAATGCATTGCATTGGACATTACAATGGGTACAATGTCACAAGACAACAGAAATTTGTCAGCTCTATCATGAAATTAGGGCCCACCTCCATATATGCCATCCATTGTTGATTGAAATATCTTCATGTTACACATGACTATATTATTCTGAATCTAGGGATGATCTGAAGACAAGTTATGCTCTTCAGAGTTATGCCATAGTGTTCGCTTCCCTACATGGCCCTGCCCTCAATATTCTCCTAGTGTCCTTCAACTCTGGTTGTCACTCCCACCCGCTGCCCTGGCCTTCCTGCATCCACACAACTAATGCTCCCTGAGTCTGAAGGAGGCCATCACTATCCCAGGAGACCACTCTAAAGGAAGGAACTTAATAGTTGGTGAACTTGAGTGCTTCCTCTTTAACATGGTTGCCATTTATGCAATTTCCACAAACTAATCACCTACCGTGCCTTTGGGAAACATTCATTTCTAAATACAGATACATAGTTCGTGTTGTGTTATAAGATGCATCCAAACATGTGGTATAAGAATTGGATCCTTTATGTTTCAGAAATTATTAACCAAAGCAAAATTACTACTATTGCTACATTAGCTATAGATGGGACTTGCTATGAAGTCATCTGGGATTTTTGTATTAATGAACATATAAGAATTCAGATATTCAGATAGGATTGGCTAAGGATATAGTTGGTAGAGTGGTAGAGTTGGTAGAGTGCTTGCCTTGCATGCACAAGGCCCTGGGTTCAATCCCCAGCACCACACACACACACAAAGACAACTGTGAAGAAGGAAAGATGGGAAAGTTGCCTTATAGCACTTTTAGAACTACACCAGGATAAGTCTGGGCAGCCTTGTCATTGAGATAGTTCAACCTATTTATACTCAGTCTTTCCTAACAAGAGCCATATCTACTGTTTGTGGTAATAACCTCAGACAGAGAGAGTTGATAAGGGTCGTCCCAGGAACCACACATTTTTGTCTCCATAGTGACCCAAATGGTAAAGACCTTTACATTTAATTCCATTTGAAGTACCGAAAGATTTTTTTTTCTCCAGACTAATAAATATAACAAGACTAAAATCACTTCGGCTTTCTTATAAGAGAAGATAGAAAGGAAAAGTGATTTAGTTGTTTATTATTAGTATGGAGAAAAAAATCCTTTCGGGAGCAGATTTAAATGTAGGTTTTTCCATTTGGGTCACTATGGAGCAAAAATGGTGGTTCTTGGTAGTTAATAATAATAGTCTCCAATGGTTATATGCCTATTACTTTATAATCAGTTCTTTTCTTTAATCAGAACAATAGACATTATTTGTCTAGTTTTATAAGTAAGAAAATTGAAAAATTGGGTCCTTAATTAGTTTGTCTAGTGGTCTAGGATTTAAAGATAGGCTATTTAACTCTAAAACTCCTACCATCCACAGGAAAATAGTTTATTTATTAAATGGTGTAAGCCAAGTCAACATTTAGTCAGCTTCACAGAAATTGAGAGTTTTAGAAAGACATGAGGTAAAAAAATGGATTTGTCTGTTGATCCTATCACCTCCCATTCTCTGGACAGGAATTCACAAAGATTCAATTGGCCATGTAGTTATGTGGAAAATGTAAGCAAAGGAGAGAAAGTTTGGAGCAGGGGAGAAAAAATGATAAGTAAATTGAGAGTTCGAGATAAAAGTATGTACAGCAGGCTAGTAGATAACTAGACAGTGATTTGAGAGTCGCATATAAACAATGAAAGCCTAGAATTCTTGGATGATGTTGAGTCACTCTCAATTAATCATCTTGGGGTATTCCAGAGAAACCAAAAAGAAACTACGTGAAATAAAATCCTATTTTTTCATTAACTTTTTTTGAAAAAGTATAGCCATTTTACAATAAATTCCCTTTGATGTTCAGTGGAAAAATGAATGAGCCTCAGTGTTCCCATCTGGAAAGAGGGTTGACATCATTCAAGGCCTAAGAATGCACAAACTCTACCTTCATCTATTCCAGAAAATGTCCAGACCCTAGGAGCCAGGCTTCACACAGGAACCTCCCTTTCAGTCCACAAGTCTCCATTTAGCCATCAGTGATATCACCTCTGAGCTCCAGTGCCACCTAGAGTTATTTTGTTCCCTTCTATTCCTTCCTGTTTGGTTGTGCAGAAAGTCCCTCTTAAGTGGAGCTGCCTCAATAGTGCAGAATGATAGATTCCACTCAGGACTTCCAATCTATAATGTTTGCTTTGCTTTATAAATTCTTCAAGGTTCATGTTTTATTAAAACATACTCATTTAATGGGAAGGACACCTGGAGAACATTTTCAAATTATCACTCTGAAAAAAACATTTAGTTCAACAAACAGCCTTCAGGCCAAAAGTAAATGCAATAAGAAAGTAGCAGTGGGTCTCACAAGTCTCCTTCCTCACAGCCCAAATTGTAAGATTGCGTGTATTCTGGTCTCTGTAACAAGGCCAAGAAAAGGTGGGCAGTAAATAGAAAGACGGTGTTTTGTAAATGATAGGTACCCAAAGCAGCATTGCTGAGGAATGAGTGAATAGGGCACAACCAGGTACTTGGGGAGCCGGCCAGCGGGAAGGGTCATCTGGACCATCTGGGCAGTGAATACTCTGGAGATTAGGAGATACAAAAATTATTCTACAATAGTCCCAATAACAAAAACTATGAAGAACGCTTACCCACTGCAGTACCAAAGCAGTTTGGCTATGTCTAGATATTTGAAATGTGTTGTTTCTGTTAAGACTTTCAGAAAAATTAAAAAGTAGGAGCTTGGTAGATAGAGAAAGAGATAGATAATAGATGATAGATAGATACTTTGTCTAAAGAATCAGTTCATTTGATACAGATTGTTTAAGGAACTAGCTCATGAAATTAGATAGATAAACAGATACATATATGATAGACAGATAGATAGATAAATTTATTTTAAGCGATAAGCTCATGTGATCATACAATTTCAGGAGTTGGCAAGTCTGAAATTCACATAGCAGGCCAGCAGGAAACTCAGACAAGAATTAATATTCTAGTCTTAGGGCAGAATTCCATTTTCTCTGGGAAACTTCAGGTTTGCTACTAAGACCTTCAACTGATTGAATGAGGCTCACCCACATTATCAAAGCTAATCTGCTTTACTCAAAGTCAAATGACTGCACATGCTGATCACATCTACAAAATACTTTCATAGCAACATCTGAACTAGTGATTGACCAAACAACTGGGCACCATAGCCTAGCCAAGTTGCCACATAAAATTTAACTATCATATATTGCACAATTATTTTCTTTGACAGGGTCTTGATGTGAAGAGGTGGGGTAGGGAGATTCCCCCAGGATGAGTGGCATGCCATGGGACAGGGAAAGAAGCTAGATCAGGTAAATAAGGGGAGGGACAGGAGATGTCACAGTAAGTGTATGTGTTTTCTTTATAAAAGAAACAAAGGTAGGAAGTCAATGGTAAAAACAGCTTTCATAGTGTCTAGGTCAACAAGGCACGTGTCTTGGCATTTAATGGATATTTATCTGAAATGGCCATGTGTTGTCAAAGTAAAACATTGATTAACCTCCATTCCTGCTGCCTGCTTCACTTGCAGTGAAAAAGATGACCTTGAAACCAAGCTACTATACCATGCCTTTTATATTTTCCTTGACAATGTTTTGACCTCTAATTCCTCAGTCCCTTTAATTTTTGCCATAGGCAGCAAAACCAGAGGGCACTTGAAGAGTTATTTTGTGTGACAGAAGTCCAAGCTGAGTGGCACATCGCTTTGAAAAATGGGTGGGTGGTACACAGAACTGTGAAGACATATGTGAATGCATTTATTCCTTTAAAAAAAAAATGGGTGAGAAATTTCATTCAGTTTAGGCAAATTTAAATAGAAGTTACTAAAATACATATATTCCTAAAAAGAATATCTGCATTACAGCAAAAGTGCCTTTATTATCCCAAATTAGCTGCAAAAATCCCTTCAGAGACTTGACAGGAGGTAAAAAAGAGATTTCTTAAAACATTACAAAAAAAGAGAACCCCAGGATAAGAATATCCATACAATACAATTTTGTTTCATAACATAGTCACATAGTCTTTTAATACTAAGCAATTACAGCAAAGGATAAGAAGGAAAAATCGCTGCCAGAAGTGAGAATGAAAGACCAGAAAGAATTCAAGCAAACATTTTAAAGTGTTTTTTTTTAAAAAAAGAATCCTAGTGAAAGTCTCCTAGGAATCCTAGACAATCAAGAGGTCAGCATGAGGTGGTATCAATAGGATGGAACTTATTTTAGGATCTACTCCATACTACCTCTTGATTTAGAACACATCTTTGTTCTTGGCTTCTCAGTCGACATACTTTAAATAACCCAAGCGCTATGTGCAAAGTAATGTATAGCTGCTGAGTGAGGCATAAAAATGAACAACAAAGTTTCAAATATCTTAGAACCTAGAAAATATTTTTTTTCCCTAGGCAATCATGTAGGTTTTATGGAATCTTCTTTTTTGCCCAGAAACCGGGTGATTAAAAGAATAAGTAGCAGGCATACAGTGGCATCAAGACCAAACTCACACTTAGGGCAATTCAGTCCTGCCTTAATATGAGCCAATTTGATTCACTTCGGAATCACAGTATCAAATATGTAGAAGTCACTGAATCAGCCTGTGGGGATTAAACAGAAAGGAAATCCAACCATCTGTTGACCTTAGTGGCACATGGCTTTGGGAGCTTACATTTTATGGAGAAGACAGACTTGCTCAGAGACAATGGTGAACCACAAAGAGAAACAAAGTAGAATAAGAACTCAAAGGAGAACAATTATCACCAAGTTGGAAGCTGAAAAAACTTCTCATGGGAAACCAAGGGCAACAAACTAACATCAACTGAGATTCTCTGATACATGCTGAAAGGTGTTGAGGGGTAGTTATGGTAGAACTTGAGAAAGGAATTGAATTTCAGTAAGTAGAAGAGGATGTTCCAGGCAAAAGAACCAAAGTTTGCAGTCAGAGACAAGAAGGCAGGCAAGATGGTGTGAAAAGCCTGTGTTCTCATCAACAGACTCAAATGGTGCTCTGCCTCATGTTATGGAGCATTATTCTACAGCTTCTCTGCGCCTGTTTCTTTATTTGTGAAATGTAGATAATAACCCCACATCAAATGCTGATAATTCAATGAAATGTTTGCAGACTGCCTGACACTTCTACAAGTGTTTGTATAAAAATATAATAGCAATAAATGAATAAACCATGTGACAATTTGTTTCTTGCTGTGACAAAATACCTGAAAAAAAAAATGAACTTGGAAGAGTAAAGATTTATTTTGGGGCTGAGGATGTGGCTCAAGTGGTAGCGCACTCGCCTGGCACGCGTGTGGCCCGGGTTTGATCCTCAGCACCACATACAAACAAAGATGTTGTGTCCGCCAACAACTAAAAAATAAATATTAAAATTCTCTTTCTCTCTCTCTCTCAAAAAAAAAAAAAAAAGATTTATTTTGGCTCATGGTATCAGAGGTTTCAGTCCATGGTTGGCTAGCTCCATGGTTGGGGGCCCATGGTCATGCAGACCATCATGGCAGAGAGTGTGGCAGAGAAAAGCTCCTTACCTGGTGGCAGTCAGGAAACAGAGAGAAAGAGAGGGAGGAAGGGGCCAGCGAACACCTGCAGTAACTTACTACCTCCATCTAGGTCCCACTCCTAAAGTTTCCACCATTTTCCAATAACACCATCAAATTTTAATCTATTCATTGACTAATCCATTGACTATGTCAGATACCTCATGATCCAATCACTTCCTTAAAGTCTCACCTTGAACACTGCTGTATTGGGACAAATCCTTCAACACAGGAGCCTTTGGGGGATACTCCAGACTCAAACTATAACGCTATCTAACAGATATTTCTAATTAGCCAAAGTAAGTTTCTCAGACTTAATTTCATTTTCTTCTGGTCAGTATTTACTGAACCTATTTATTCTCCATCTGCAATATTCAAATATGATGCCCATGGATGTTATTATAGATCACACAGCTCCAAATTTCATAGCCATTTTCCTCATAGCCTTACTATGATGCTAGTGTACTAATATGTGTGTGCATATATTTTTTTTCCAGAATCTTTACTAAATATCATTATTGTCTGTGAGACAATTAGAAGAGGGGTGGATCTTCAGACACCACAAGTCAATTTGCTTTCAGTGGAAATAAATATCTACATGAAAATTATTGAACCCCCACCACAGTCATAAAATTTTGTGAGGTGTAATAAAGTATCTGAAAGTTTAGAGACACCTCATAGGCCAGTGTCCAAACTGACTCTGAGAAAGACTGTCCTGTAAGAAGAAGTGCCATGGTTAAGCAGGTGTAAATCACCAAAGTGACCACTGCAGTAAATAAAGGAACAAGTGCTAGAAGTATGTGCTGGCAGTTTAACTAATTCCCCCATTTTACACTTTACTTTTGCAGCATCTGCCCCAAAATCTAATTGAAAAAAATATGTCCTTTACTAAACTATCCATTTCCAAGCTTGCATAAAGCTAGATCTCAAGTTAATCATAAATATGTTAAGATAATAAAATAAAGTATAGCTTAATGACAGAGAATACCTGGTAGCCCAACGTCTTTTTTTTTTTAAGTTTAGAATCTTTTAAATGCTACTCTGATTTAAAATAGCAGCAAAAACTATCCCCCTACCCATTCCAGAGGTGACCACATTTACCTTCACTCTGAAACTCCATTAATGGCTGCTGCCCATGTGATACTCTATCTCATGAGCAGCAAGAGTGACTGACTTCATACTACAGTTTTCTTATTTATATTTGTACTGATTTTTCTCCAATCACACTAAGTGAGAGGTATGATGAGAATGAAATTATATTTGCATGAAAGCAACTCAGACTTGTTGAGCAATACCAATTTTAGTATATTTGGGTTCCCTGGATGGTTTAAGGAAAGATTCCCCATAAACGTGGTAGATGTCGTGCGCTTCCTTCACGATCTCTCTTGATTGAAAGCAAAGAAATGAAGTGATTATAAACCAGCCATGATGCAGAAAAGGAGAGGGAAGAGACCACAAGAGTGAGAATCTGCAAGATGGGCTGGATGGGGCAGGGCTGAGGCAGCTACCAATTAGAGTGAGCATGCACAGAATGCCGTGCTCACCATCGGGTTTCTAGTGCTTCACTTGAAAATTAAAGGGGTATCTAGGAATCACCAGCATGTAAGCCTCAATCTTGAAAGAAAAGACCAAAGTAAACTAATAGCAAAAATACTAAGGAGTATTCAGAAATAATTTGAATGATCCAGATTATGTACACATTAGAGAGTTATTGTGTCCACAAAACAAGAACAGAATGCTCAGGAAAACTAGAGAAAACTGGAAATTTTAGAGACTAAAAAACATAATAAGATAGTAGAAGGATTGGGAGATAAATTAAGGAAATCTCCTAGAAATGAAAACTAAAACACGGAGAGAGAAAGTTTAAGTAAAAAAATAATAGGCATAGGGAGATCACTAGGGAATACAAGATTCAATTACTAGGGGTTTCAAAAGTTGGAAAAGCAAAAGGGAGAAAATTATCAGGCAATGCTTTCAAGAGAATTTTCCAGAGATAAAAGATAGCAATCTCAAGATTTAAAGTTCTCCCACATGACTAGAGTAAAGAAGGACACACACCTGTGCCACACTGGGGCACACCACTGTGAAATGTAGAATGCTGAGGATGAGGAAGAAACTTTATATACTTTCACGGAGAAAAATAGGATACGTATGAAATAAAAAGCATCAAGGTGGCCTTCTCATCAATAACAGTAGATGACAGAGAAAAAGAGTAAAACTTCAAACATCAGAAAGAAAACTACCTTCAATTTAGAAATTTATTCACACCAATCAAAGGTGAAAGTACAATTCAGGGGTTGGGGTTGTGGCTCAGTGGTAGAGCACTCGTCTACCACGTGCGAGGCACTGGGCTCCATCCTTAGCACCACATGAAAATAAATAAAATAAAGACATTGTGTCCAACTACAACTAAAAATAAATAAATAAATAAAATTAAAATACAGACGTGTTCATAAATGTAAGGACTCATAATGTTTTATTCCCACACTCATTATATCAGGAAGTTACTTAAAGAGGTTCCAGAGCATGCAAAGGATAAACCAAGAAGAACCAAGTCTCAAAACCAAGGAAGCAGTGAGACCAGATTTAAGATTGAGTAGCTGATTAAATAGATTGTGCAAAGTCAGTAAAAAAAAAAAAAAAAAAGAAAAAGAAAAAGGAGAGAGAGAGAGAGACTGTGATAAAGGCAAAAAAGTCAGGACAAAATAAAAAGCAATGAAAACCCCCAGGGGGGAAAAATGTGCTAGGAAGGAAACATAGGATGTTATCTGGTTCTACCATGAATAGAATTTACATAGTCACAATAATGAAACTATATGTTGATACTCATCTTAAATGCTCAATTTACAGAAAACTTACAGATGTAATATTTATAGTTTAAGACTAAACTAAAAATGTTGTTCATTTTGATGTTATAAAATGAAGAGATGACAAAAGCTAAGAGGTAGAAGGAAAGAGTGCTGAAGGGTATGAACAAGGTCAGTTTCAGGGTACATAGAGAGTCACACAAGGATTTCTACTTACGCAGAAGGGCCCCATGCATGGTTAAATAACCTTCTGTCCCCACCATGTAATTTCATAATAATTTTTGATCCCACATTTTTGTTTTTCTTTGGGTCATGGTCCTGAGGCTGGGTGCAAAGTTAAAAGCTGATGTTCTCTCAGTAATTAATGCAAGAAATAAAAGTCTACTTATACTTCTTCAGTGCAGTATGACAATATTAAGATATGAAAAGAAAAGCTGATGGAAGTGTGAAGATAAACTACACCCTCATCTATCCCATCAGAATACAGAATTAACAACATTAACACAACAGTTGGAGATTGACAACTAACAAAAGAACCAGTTAAAAGAGATAAAAGTAGTTGTCCCTGAAGAATGAGACTGGGGAAGGGGAAGGATAAGGCCAGGGGTCACTGCATCTTATCATAGGTCTGAATATGTTCTGCTTTGTTTTTTTAACCTTGCTTAAACGGTTCATTTCATGTTTTTCAACTAACTTAAAAATCATAATTCAGCAAAGCTACATTCTATGAACATTTTATAAAGTAATTCTATAAAGAAACTAATTATATACATAAACTTTCTAATTTAATACAAATGTTGTGTGATTGATATCTTAAAGCAAAGTGACAAGCACTAAACCCGTATGACACAGTTTCTGCCCTCTAGACATTCACTCATTTTATAAATCATGTCTCTGCCAAGGTCATGTGTTAGTGGAGAAAGAAAAAATTATCAAAGCTCAGTAGCTTGCAGTGGTCACATTTGCTTGAAAGGGCCGTTTGTCCCCCTACCGTTTTTTTTTTTTTTTGACCATAACATTGTTTTCAAAAACTAGGCATTTGTGGACACAAGTACAATTTTTCAGCAACTCTTCCTTATTTTGGTCAAGGATCAAAGAAGTGGAGCACTTAGCCTCTGAAAAATAAGGACTACGTATTTACTGGTAATTTTAAGTTAAAAATGGGGTAGAGTCTAACCAATCAGCAGCTTTCTGTGGACTTTTCCCAGTGCCTGATACAGACACAGTGTAATTCATTTTCAGCAAGGTTGAGTAAATTTTCTTTAGCAAGCTGGTTACAACCACCAGTTTGTTGTTATAGATAGAAGCTATGAGAGCAAAGTGGGAGATGGGATCAGTTGATGCTACTATCATTCCATGTCCTGAAAAGATACTAGAGTAGGTATCACATCATCATTCAGTGCTGGACACTTCTGCCTTAGAGGAAAGAGTAACGTTGGCAATACCTATACCCGCTGCCTGCTAAAAGATAAAATAATTAAATTCTTAAAAGCTCTACTCTCTGCACCACATCCTCCTCCTCAGAAAACTTGAGGAAAAAAAAATAAAGAACAAGGAAATCCTAGACTGAGAACCATAGACCATTCAGTATATAAACCCAAACTTCTCAATCTCCATATCTTACTTAGTTGCAGTATTTTGATTATGTTGTTCAACTGCCAACAAAATCAAATCCCATTAATGTAAAAGAATTAACATTACCTATCACATGATAATCTTCCAATGTTATTTTAACCTAGTTGCTTTTCCTACCCAAAGAATGATCTAGTGATAGAACCTTTGGAAGGTCTACCTGAGGCCATTGTTAATAGGCAAAGAGGAAGGAAGAACAGAAAGCGCTAAAGAAAATGCTGACTCTGATGGCCTTGGGATCCCTGCCACATTCCTCATTGTAAGGGGCATGTTTTGAGATCATCCCTAATGGATGGTGTCTCTGTGGGGAAAACAAAAGCCTATGTTCTCAAGCAGTGTCAGGAAGAGATGGACCCCAGTCTAAGAGACGGACCTCCTAACTACAGGTGCCAAAGCACAGCAGGAAGGTAACATGCCGCGTGGGAGGAGGCAATATGGTGGAAAGCATGTGGAGGGCAAGCAGGCCCTGATTTACTTACCTGGAGTCCCAAGAAGGGGGAGTTATTGCCCAGGTAGGAGGAAAGGAACACCAAAGCAGCATCAGAGGCAAGAAGTAAAATACAGCACAATGCCTGCTGTGGTTTGGATGAGTGTCCCAAGAAGTTCCCTATGTAAAGACTTGGATCTCAGTAGAGCAGCAGGGGAAGTATTATGGGCCTTTAAGAGGTGGGGCCCATAGGGAAGCCCTTAGGTCATCGAGGGAAGGTGGTCATAGAAGGGGATCATAGCAACTCCAGTCTCTCTCGTCCATCTCTATCTCTATCTCTATCTCTCCTTGCTTCCTGGCTTGGGATGTGGGCACTTACTCCAATATGCATTCTGCCATGATGTTTTGCCCTCACACAGATGATGATGTTCTGTGTTTTAAAATATCATTCTCTTATTCCCCATATATTTATTTATTTTCACGGTGGATTTATGGGTTCTTGCACAATTCAATAAATTACAGTCCACTACTGACTTCATTCCTTTGGATGCTCAGATTGACCCTCAGGATCAGCAATAGCTCCCTAAAATCTATACCTCTGTCCCTTAGTGATGTCCCCACCATTCTGTACTTTCTCACATTCTGACATAACAAGAAATCTCAGGCTCATTTTATACTTTCTGAATCAGCCATTTTTCCAAGGAGTGGTGGTTTATTTTAGTGGAACACTGGGTGAGTCTGCTTTCTATTGCTATAACAAAATGCCTAAGATAATCAGCTTATAAAGAGAAAACATTTATTTTTGCCTCATAGTTTTTTGAGGTTCTAGTCTATGATCAGGTGACATCATTGCTTTTAGGTCTATAACAAAGGTGTCAGGTGACGATGGCAGGGAACACATGCAGAGCAAAACTTCTCTCCTCATAGCCAGAAAGAAAGAGAAGAAGAGGAAAAGACCAGTTCCTACAATCCCCTTTCAAGGCATGCCCCCATTGACCTAGGGACCTTCTGCTAGGCTCCACCTCTTAAGTTTCCACCAGCTCTCAACAGTGGCCTCCCTCCAAACAAATTCTTTAATACATGAGTCTTTGAGAGATATTCAAGATCCAAACTATAGAAGGCATAATGTTGAGAAACCAAGATCTTAACACATAATGTGCTGTTAGTGATTTCTTACTGAAAAGCATTTGAGGTCACCATAGAGATCCTTTTTTAATTTTCTGTTGGAGTTTTGCAGAAAGACTTTCTAATGGTTATATGGTATTTAGCAAATCCAAGGAAAAGGCTATCCATAATACCCCTATTTTTATTTTCCCGTCCCTTGATGGTTGTGGTCAAGGATGTGGTGGTTGCTGTCATTCTAAAATCCCAGGAATCGTCCACAGCCTCACTATTTCAAATCCAGCTACTGCTGGCCATTTCTCTGACCGATCATTTGGCCTCCACATCTGTCAGTAAGTGTAGACTGACCCAAAGTGGCTCTTCCTGTCCTTTTACCTTTCAGTGAGGACATCATAATCAAATAGGCAGCCACACCTGTCCCCTAATGAGTATTCATGTAGTCACAGGATCCACCAAACAGCTGTGTAACTCGGGGGGCTAAAAACCACTTCCTTAGCACCCCAAGTAAGGCTGTTATTTGAATAAATGTTCCATGTCTTCTAAGGAAAAATACCTTTCAAACTACTTACAGATTCTTTGCAATCCTTTCAATGTCAATCTTCAAGCACAGCTGCAATTCCGACCCGAGCTTTCATTGGCTAAACTGTGCCCCGTAATCCTAATGTTCAGTGACATGTTATTTTAGCACACTACAGCAAAAAATAATATGGGGGAAATCAACAAAGTAAGCAGAACCTCTCAAGAGGTTTTGTATGCCAGGGTTAACTTTGAGAGTGGCATGACGAGTCCATATCTCCACAACTAGATGACATGAACTTTAAAAAAATAAAATCCTATGTGCTATACTTTTAAGTATTGTAAAAATTAAGAATCAAAAAATTATTATCAGGGCTGGGGTTGTGGCTCAGCGTTAGAGCGCTCGCCTAGCATGTGTGAGGCCCTGGGTTCAATCCTCAGTACCACATACAAATGGATAAATAAAATGAAGGTTTTGTCTCCAACTACAACCAAAAAATAAGTATTTTTTTAAAAATTACTATCATATGCCACTTTAATTTTTAAACATCTCCCAATTTAGGGCAGTAAATGGAACTTCAGAGAGGATCCATAGGAAATGGTTTCAATCAAAGTCTTTCCCAGATATTTCTGCATATTATTTAAATAGAAATAGAAGCATTTTTTGATTTGTTATAAAGTAAGACATTATTTGTATTATTTTTTTTATTGGTTGTTCAAAACATTACAAAGCTCATGACATATCATCTTACATACATTTGACTCAATTGGGTTATGAACTCCCATTTTTACCCCAAATACAAATTGCAGAATCACATCAGTTACACACTCACATTTTTACATAATGCCATATTAGTGACTGTTGTATTCTGCTACCTTTCCTATCCCCTACTATCCCCCCTCCCCTCCCCTCCCATCTTTCCTCTCTACCTCATCTGTTGTTGTTCAATTCTCTCCCTTGTTTCCCCCCCCTTTCCCCTCACAACCTCTTATATGTAATTTTGTGTAACATTGAGGGTCTCCTACCATTTCCATATGCTTTCCGTTCTCTCTCCCTTTCTCTCCCCCCACTCGTCTTTGTTTAATGTTAATCTTTTCCTCATGCTCTTCCTCCCTGTTCTGTTCTTAGTTGCTATCTTTATATCAAAGAAGACACTTGACATTTGTTTTTTAAGGATTGGCTAGCTTCACGTAGCATAATCTGCTCTAATGCCATCCATTTCCCTACAAATTCTATGATTTTTGTCATTTTTAGTGCTGCATAATACTCCATTGTGTATAGATGCCATATTTTTTTAATCCATTCATCTATTGAAGGGCATCTAGGTTGGTTCCACAGTATAGCTATTGTGAATTGTGCCGCTATGATCATTGATGTAGCAGTATCCCTATAGTACGCTCTTTTAAGATCCTCAGGGAATAGTCCGAGAAGGGCGATAGCTGGGTCAAATGGTGGATCCATTCCCAGCTTTCCCAGGAATCTCCATACTGCTTTCCAAATTGACCTTACCAATTTGCAGTCCCACCAGCAGTGTACAAGTGTACCCTTTTCCCCACATCCTCGCCAGCACTTATTGTTGTTTGATTTCATAATGGCTGCCAATCTTACTGGAGTGAGATGGTATCTTAGGGTGGTTTTGATTTGCATTTCTCTGACTGCTAGAGATGGTGAGCATTTTTTCATGTACTTGTTGATTGATTGTATGTCCTCCTCTGTGAAGTGTCTGTTCAGGTCCTTGGCCCATTTGTTGATTGGGTTATTTGTTATCATTGTTTAATTTTTTTAGTTCTTTGTATACTCTGGATATTAGGGCTCTATCTGAAGTGTGAGGGGTAAAAATTTGTTCCCAGGATGTAGGCTCTCTATTTACCTCTCTTATTGTTTCTCTTGCTGAGAAAAAACTTTTTAGTTTGAGTAAGTCCCATTTGTTTATTCTTGTTATTAACTCTTGTGCTATGGGCATCCTATTAAGGAATTTGGAGCCAAACCCCACAGTATGTAGATCGTAGCCAACTTTTTCTTCTATCAGACGCAGTGTCTCTGATTTGATATCTAGCTCCTTGATCCATTTTGAGTTAACTTTTGTGCATGGCGAGAGAAAGGGATTCAGTTTCATTTTGTTGCATATGGATTTCCAATTTTTCCAGCACCATTTGTTGAAGATGCTATCCTTCCTCCATTGCATTTTTTTAGCCCCTTTATCAAATATAAGAAAGTTGTAATTTTGTGGATTGGTTTCTGTGTCCTCTATTCTGTACCACTGATCCACCTGCCCATTTTGGTACCAGTACCACGCTGTTTTTGTTACTATTGCTTTGTAGTACAGTTTGAACTCTGGTATCGCTATACCGCCTGATTCACCCTTCCTGCTTAGAATTGCTTTTGCTATTCTGGGTCTTTTGTTTTTCCATATGAATTTCATGATTGCTTTCTCTATTTCTACAAGAAATGCCGTTGGGATTTTGATTGGCATTGCATTAAACCTGTAGAGAACTTTGGGTAATATCGCCATTTTGATGATGTTAGTTCTGCCTATCCATGAACAAGGTACATTTTTCCATCTTCTAAGATCTTCTTCTATCTCTCTCTTTAGAGTTCTGTAGTTTTCATTATATAAATCTTTCACCTCTTTTGTTAGGTTGATTCCCAAGTATCTTATTTTCTTTGAGGATATTGTGAATGGAGTAGTTTTCGTCATTTCCATTTCAGAAGTTTTGTTGCTGATATACAGGAATGCCTTTGGTTTATGCGTGTTGATTTTATATCCCGCCACTTTGCTGAATTCATTTATTAACTCTAGCAGTTTCTTTGTAGACCCTTTTGGGTCTGTTAAATATATTATCATGTCATCCGCAAATAACGATAATTTAAGTTCTTCTTTTCCTATTTTTATGCCTTTAATTTCTTTCGTCTGTCTAATTGCTCTGGCTTGTATTTCAAGAACTAAATTGAATAGAAGTGGTGATAGAGGGCATCCCTGTCTTGTTCCAGATTTTAGAGGGAATGCCTTCAGTTTTTCTCCATTTAGGATGATGCTAGCCTGAGGTTTAGCATACATAGCTTTTACAATGTTGAGGTAAGTTCCTGTTATCCCTAGTTTTTCTAGTATTTTGAACATAAAGGGATGCTGTACTTTGTCGAATGCTTTTTCTGCATCTATCAAGATGATCATATGGTTCTTGTCTTTAAGTCTATTGATGTGGTGAATAGCATTTATTGATTTCCGTATATTGAACCAGCCTTGCATCCCAGGGATGAATCCTACTTGATCATGGTGCACAATTTTTTTGATATGCTTTTGTATTCGATTCGCCAGGATTTTATTGAGAATTTTTGCATCCAAGTTTATTAGAGATATTGGTCTGTAGTTTTCTTTCTTTGAAGTGTCTTTGTCTGGTTTCGGGATCAGGGTGATGTTGGCCTCATAGAATGAATTTGGAAGAGCTCCTTCTTTTTCTATTTCTTGAAATAGCTTGAAGAGTATTGGTATTAATTCTTCTTTGAAGGTTTTTTAGAACTCCGCTGTATACCCATCCGATCCAGGGCTTTTTTTGGTTGGTAGTCTTTTGATGGCTTCTTCTATTTCTTCCTTTGTTATTGGTCTGTTTAAATTGTGTGTGTCTTCCTGACTCAATCTGGGCAGATCATATGACTTAAGAAATTTATCGATATCTTCACTATCTTCTATTTTATTGGAATATAGGGTTTCAAAATACTTTCTAATTATCTTCTGTATTTCTGTAGTGTCTGTTGTGATAATTCCTTTTTCATCCCGTATGTTAGTAATTTGAGTTCTCTCTCTTCTTCTCTTCGTTAGCATGGCTAAGGGCCTATCGATCTTATTTATTTTTTCAAAGAATCAACTTTTAGTTTTATCAATTTTTTCAATGTTTTTTTTTGTTTCAATTTCATTGATTTCTGCTCTAATTTTAATTATTTCTTGTCTTATACTACATCTGCTGTTGTTTTTCTTCCTTTTCTAGGTTTTTGAGGTGTAGTGTGAGTTCATTTATTTGTTGGTTTTTTCTTTTTTTGAGGAAAGAACTCCAAGAAATGAATTTCCCTCTTAAAACTGCTTTTATTGTGTCCCATAGATTCCGGTATGTTGTGTCTGTATTGTCATTTGTCTCTAAGAATTTTTTTTATCTCCTCCTTTATGTCTTCTGTAACCCATTGATCATTCAGTAGCATATTGTTCATTTTCCATGTGATGTAGGATTTTTCCTTCCTTCTTTTATCATTGATTTCCAGTTTCATTCCATTATGATCAGATATGGTGCATGGTATTATCTCCACGCCTTTATATTTACTAGGAGTTGCCCTATGGCATAATATATGGTCTATCTTTGAGTAGGATCCATGTGCTGCTGAGAAGAACGTATATCCACTTGATGATGGTTGATATATTCTATATATGTCGGTTAAGTCTAGGTTATTGATTGTGCTGTTGAGTTCTATAGTTTCTTTATTCAGTTTTTGTCTAGAGGATCTGTCTAATGGCGAGAGCGGTGTGTTGAAGTCACCCATAATTATTGTGTTGTAGTCTATTTGACTCTTGAACTTGAGGAGAGTTTGTTTTATGAACGTTGCAGCTCCATTGTTTGGTGCATACAAATTGATAATTGTTATGTCTTGTTGGTGGATGGTTCCTTTTAACAATATATAGTGTCCTTCTTTATCCCTTTTTGATTAACTTAGGTTTGAAGTTGATTTTATTTGATATGAGTATGGCCACTCCTGCTTGCTTCCGAGGGCCATGTGAGTGGTAAGATTTTTCCCAACCTTTTACCTTCAGCCTGTGTATGTCTTTTCCTATCATATGAGTCTCCTGAAGGCAGCATATTGTTGGATTTGTTTTTTTGATCCAGGTTACTAGCCTATGTCTCTTGATTGGTGAGTTTAGGCCATTAACATTTAAGGTTACAATTGAAATATGATTTGTACTTCCAGTCATGTTTATTTATTTATTTATTTTAGTTTGGCTAGTTTTTACTTTTTGGTTATTTTCCTCCCCCTTTACTGAGATACCTCCCGCTGCTAGTTTTGGGCACTATTTTTCAATTCCTCTTCTTGTAGTATTTTGCTCAAAATGCTTTGCAGTGCTGGTTTTCTGGCTGCGAATTCTTTTAGCTTTTGTTTATCGTGAAAGATTTTAATTTCATTGTCAAATCTGAAGCTTAATTTTGCTGGATACAGTATTCTTGGTTGGAATCCATTATTTTTCAGCATTTGAAATACATTGTTCCAGGATCTTCTCACTTTCAAAGTCTGTGATGAAAAATCAGTCATTAACCTAATTGTTTTACCCCTGAATGTAATCTGCCTCCTTTCTCTCATAGCTTTTAATATTCTCTCCTTGTTCTGTATGTTGGCTATCTTCATAATTATATGTCTTGGAGTTGGTCTATTACGGTTTTGAATGTTTGGGGTCCTGTAGGCTTCCAGGATTTGGCAATCCATTCCATCTTTCATCTCTGGGAAGTTTTCTAGAATTATTTCATTTAATATGTTGTCCATTCCTTTGGTTTGAACCTCTATGCCTTCTTCTATCCCAATGACTCTCAAATTTGGGTTTTTTATGACATCCCATATCTTTTGAATAGATTGCTCGTGGGATTTAAGCATCTTTTCTGTGTTGACTATATTCCTTTCAAGTTGATACACTTTGTCTTCATTATCTGATGTTCTGACTTCTACTTGATGTAGTCTATTTGTAATATTCTCGTTTGAGTTTTTAATTTGGTTTATAGTTTCCTGCATTTCTAGGATTACTGTTGGATTTTTTTTAAGATCTCTATCTCCTGGTAAAGCTCGTTCTTTGCCATTTGAATTTGTTTGTTTAATTCATTTTCAAAATATACTTTTGTTGCTTGGACTTGCTGCCTCATGTCTTCTCTAATATTCCTTTCCATCTGAGTTAGGTATGCCTTGAGTTCTTTCCCTATCCCTGTGTCTGATGCTTCTTGGTCCTCCTGTAGAATTAAGTTGTCCTGCATTGTTTGTACTCCTTTTTTCCCTTGTTTTTTCATGATGTTCACGTTACTTTCCAGCTCTATTTGATTGCTGTGTTTCTGCTCTCTTCTATAGATTTGTTTTGGTTTTGTATATCTCTGTTGTCTCTCCTTTGTGTTAGTAGACTATGCCTGCTAAAGTGGATTCCACTGGGAAGAAATTCCGATGGCCGAGCTCCAGTGACATTACCTCTCTGCTATGGCGGGCCCCAGGCTCCTTGCCGGGGTGTCCGAATGGGGGGGTGGGACTGGACTTTCTCTGGTTGGTTTCAGCTCCCGGTCGCTGGCGGGCGGTCTCCAGCCGCCCAGTCACGCGGGCAGCGGGCAGGCTGTCGCCAGCGGGCGGGCAATCTCTTTTTTTTTTTTTTTTTTTCACTTTTTTTTTTTTTTTATTGGTTGTTCAAAACCCTACAAAGCTCTTGACATATCATATTTCATACATTAGCATACATTAGCTTCAAGTGAGTTATGAACTCCCTTTTTTACCCCAAGTACAGATTGCAGAATCACATGGGTTACACATCCACATTTTTACATAATACCATAATAGTAACTGTTGTATTCTGCTACCTTTCCTATCCTCTACTATCCCCCCTCCCCTCCCCTCCCATCTTCTCTCTCTACCCCCTATACTGTAATTCATTTCTCACCTTGTTTATTTTCCTATTCCACTTACAACCTCTTATATGTAATTTAGTATAACAATGAGGGTCTCCCTCAGTTTCCATGCAATTCCCCTTTTCTCTCCCTTTCCCTCCCACCTCATGTCTCTGTTTAATGTTAATCTTTTCTTCCTGCTCTTCCTCCCTGTTTTATTCTTAGTTGCTCTCATTATATCAAAGATGACATTTGGTATTTGTTTTTTAGGGATTGGCTAGCTTCACTAAGCATAATCTGCTCTAGTGCCATCCATTTCCCTGCAAATTCCAAGATTTTGTCATTTTTTAGTGCTGCGTAATACTCCATGGTGTATAGATGCCACATTTTTTTAATCCATTCATCCATTGAAGGGCATCTGGGTTGGTTCCACAATCTAGCTATTGTAAATTGTGCTGCTATGAACATCGATGTGGCAGTATCCCTGTAATACGCTCTTTTAAGGTCTTCAGGGAATAGTCCGAGAAGGGCAATAGCTGGGTCAAATGGTGGTTCCATTCCCAGCTTTCCCAGGAATCTCCATACTGCTTTCCAAATTGGCCGCACCAATTTGCAGCCCCACCAGCAATGTACAAGAGAACCCTTTTCCCCACATCCTCGCCAGCACTTGTTGTTGTTTGATTTCATAATGGCTGCCAATCTTACTGGAGTGAGATGGTATCTTAGGGTGGTTTTGATTTGCATTTCTCTGACTGCTAGCGATGATGAGCACTTTTTCATGTACTTGTTGATTGATTGTATGTCCTCCTCTGAGAAGTTTCTGTTCAGGTCCTTGGCCCATTTGTTGACTGGGTTATTTGTTATCTTATTGTCTAATTTTTTGAGTTCTTTGTATATTCTGGATATTAGGGCTCTATCTGATGTGTGAGGAGTAAATATTTGTTCCCATGATGTAGGCTCCCTATTTACTTCTCTTATTGTTTCTCTTGCTGTGAAAAAACTTTTTAGTTTAAGTAAGTCCCATTTGTTGATTCTTGCTATTAACTCTTGTGCTATGGGTGTCCTATTAAGGAATTTGGAGCCCGACCCCACTATATGTAGATCGTAGCCAACTCTTTCTTCTATCAGATGCAGAGTCTCTGATTTGATATCAAGGTCTTTGATCCATTTTGAGTTAACTTTTGTGCATGGTGAGAGGAGGGGGTTCAGTTTCATTTTGTTGCATATGGATTTCCAGTTTTCCCAACACCATTTGTTGAAGATGCTATCCTTCCTCCATTGCATGTTTTTAGCCCCTTTATCAAATATAAGATAGTTGTAACTTTGTGGATTGGTCTCTGTGTCCTCTATTCTGTACCATTGGTCCACCCCGGGCGGGCAATCTCTAGCGGCCCAGTCGCGCGGTCGTTCGCCTGCAGGCAGGCATTCTCCAGCCGCCCAGTCAACACGGGCAGTGGGTGGACTGTCGCCGGCGGGTGTGCGGTCTCCAGCCGCCCAGTCGCGAGGGCCTGGCCTCTAGTCCCCTGGTTTCTCCTGCTAGACCAGATTTCCCCTGAGTGATGCCTCTCGGCAGTTCAAACTGTACTCTGGGCCTGCCATTTGTTGGGTGTGGAGGGTGTCTATTGGGAACCCCGGCACTCTATTGTTTTGATTTTTTCCGCTTGCCCCTCCCCCAGCGCTGGCTAGACAGGTTTCGTTTTCGCCGCTGATGGGAGGGGGAGTTGAAGGTCAGGTGTCTCTAGTTTTCCCCATGTCTTTATGCAGGCTTGCTCTGATAATCCCTCCCCCGGAAAGCCTAGGAGAGATTTTATGCGAATTCCCCGCTGTATGGGAGATGAGCTGAGTAACACGCACCTGTTTTATTGTTGCAATCTGTCGGAGAGTGGCGGTGGTTACTTCAGCTCTCCAAGATGGTGGCCGCTGGTTTCCTTGGTGGAGTTTCCATTGTGGGGGATAGAACTGTACCGCTTCCTTCCCCGTCTGAAATCCCGAACTCAGCCCAGGGCTCAGTGGGGGCTCAGCCGGCAGGATTCCACAGAATCGCAGCCACATTTCTCCCTGCTTGCTGGTCGCTTCTCGGTGGTGCCCTGCCCTCTGTAGCTGCGGGGCGTGCCACACGGATCAGTCAGCCCCCATTATTTGTATTATATCCATAAAATATTTTCTAACAATGTTAATAGTGTTTTTATCACTGAAGGATGAAATTATTTTTATATTTTCATAATCCCGTCTTTGTAGTAAAGATATACTAAGCATCTTAGAAGTTGGTTCTAATCATAATCATACTAAACTAAACATATGCACTGGTAGTAGACTTGGCAATACAGTTGTGGCAATTGCATGCTGTGTATGAGATGGACCAAGTAATCAAATATTCATGGGATGCTTTATGAACTCTGTATAAGTTGATAGGTTCACTGACATGTTAGGGTTTTTTTATTATTTTTAATTGACACACAGTAATTTTGCATATTTTTGGAGTACAGTGTGACATTTCAATACATGTATGCAACATGTAACCATCAGATAAAGGTAATGGGCCCATCTTCATTTTTCATTTCTGTGTTGGGAACATTCAAATTCCTCTCTAGTAGCTATTCTAAAATAATTTTTGTCAACCCTAGTGGTCCTAGTGTGCTTTATTTATCCTATCCAGCTGCATCCCTGTCCCCCCTCACCATGCTCTCTCCACCACCCCACCACCCTTCCTACCCTCTGGGTACCACTATTCTACTCTCTGCTTCTCTGTGATCAACATGTCAATATTGAATAAATCTTTCATGCAACAACCAGAGTTACAGGAGAGGTCACATGCCACCTTCTCCAGTTACCACAGCAAGAAATCCCTTTCCTCTCAGAATGCCTCACTTTCCAGGACCACAGATGCAGCAGCAGCCTTCTCTGGCTTTATATTAGTGAAAGGTGGTCCATCCCCTCTCTTCTTGATAGAGCAAGATGCTCTGATACTTTTCATTTTCCTCACCCAAAGTCCAAATAGCATCCTGCCTCCTAGCAAATAAATATTTAAGTAATAAGTCATTGAATTGATCTTTGAGTTAATCTTTCAGGAAAAGAAAATAGACCAATAAATTCAAAATAGAAAATTCTAACACTTTCATCATCCCAGTAACTCTTGATGTCAAACATCCCTGCTTTCTCCACCCTACATAATACACTAAATACACTTCCTGTAAGCATCTTACCACTGGCACAAATAAAACCTTTAAGATGCACATTACAGTTAAGTGAGTACAGCTGGGTGAACATTTTATAAACAATTGTTAAGGCCTTAAACACTCTCCATGCATCTATCACAAATCCAGGCAACAACCAAAGCACAAAGACTGTCCTTAGGGTCACCCAGACTCTACCTTCACTACCTACCCACCCGGCAAGCAAAAGTAGGAAGTTATTCATCCTTTCTATGCCTCAGTATCTTCCTCTATGAATTATTGGTAATCATGAGATACTGTAGTTAAAGCACCTAACCATGTTGAATACATTGAGTGACAGCTGTTATTATTACCTTTGTTGTTGTTGGGATTGAACCCGGGGCTTCATGCATGCCAGGCAGACACTCTACCACTGAGCTACATCCCAAGCCTCTATTATTACCTTTTATGTTTCAATTTTTGTAGCCCACCCCCTCATACATGTTGTTCTCAGAACTCAGAGAAAGCGTGCATCTACTTTGAGTGCTTAACCAAATCTCCAACCAAGCCTCATTTCCCGGTTGTACTCTTCAAACCTGATGAATTAAAATATATTCATTGAATCAATGCATACTTAGTAAGCATTCACTGTGTGGCCCGTAGGCCTGATCAATCAAGGATAACCACAGGGGTCTGCTGTGCATATTCCTTGGCCCGGAAGCTCATTGGCTGGGGAAGGTTACAGCACCAGACTCTGCAGTGTAGAGAGTACAATAAGGGGCTGTTTGGGCGGATCCAGGAAAGGACCTGGAGGGAAGGTGTCCTGGACAAATGATTGTCAGAGCCAAAGGATGGGTAAAGATCAGTCAGACATATACAGTCGCCCCCAACCCTCATGCACAAGGGATATATTCACAAATGCCTGAAACCAGGAATGGCACCAAGCCCAACAGTGTTTTTTAAATGCTGCCCAAATGATTATCCTTCTCTTTGAAAATATTTGTTTAGTTCCTATTATTATTATTTTTGTGGTAGTGGGAATTGAACCCAGGGATGCTCTATCACTAAGCTACATCCCTACCCCTTTTTATTTTGAGACAGGGTGTTAAGGTCTGTAAACAAGTCAGATTGGCACCTGTTATTTTGCCAGAGAAATGTTAGAGTCTGTAAACAAGTCTGGATGGCGCCTGGCCAAATGCCAGAGGGAGTGGTTTGTAAAGTAACAAAAGCAAGCCATTAAGTATGGAGATTTCTTATTGGTTGACTGCTGTATCTATTTAATGCTAATTCGATAAGCTGTGTAAAATGTATAAATATCGCTCAGAACCTACAATAAACGGCTTCCACTCCTGCTGCATCAATCTACACAAGTTATTCGTCACCCCCCGGATATTTTGCTGCAGCTGGACTGCGGCAACAGGGTCTCCTTAAGTTGTCCAGACTTGCCTTGAACTTGTTATCCTCCTGCCTCAGCCTCCTGAGTCACTGGGAATACAGGAATGTGCCACCACACCTATCATTATAAACAGAGAACGCAACAGTAAAAAAACACAGCCTCACAAAGCTTTTATATTCTGTGATTTTGTGTAGGAAAACAAACCAAAGAAATAAATAAATTACCATAGACCCCTCATATCCACAGGGAACATATCCATAGGCTCCCAGTAGATGTCTGAAACCATGGCTTATTGCTTATTTCTGGAATTTTCCAATTAATATTTTCCAGTCATCAATGATCATGTTAACTGAAAACACGGAAAGTGAAAATGTAGATAAAGAGGGCCAATTGTACATGCAAAGCCCCAAGTGCAGGCAGTTGTTATGCTTACGGGAATTTATAGGCCTGTTACAATATCAGGTAGAAAGTGGTCAGAGAAGCACAGCTGGACCCAAGCAGTCTTGTAAATCTCATTAAGGAGAGTGATCCTGGGGATACCATGCAGGATGTTAAAATGGAAGTGAAGAATGGTCAGATTAGAATAGCAGCTCAGACTGCAAGGGAGAATGGGCATTTAAGATGAAAAGAGTAGGGACAGGAGAACTAGACAGCTATTGCAATAAATCACATAGGAGCTAAGGTGGCGAAGGAGCTCACAGTGAGGGAAAGAGCCACGCAACGTGTGTGATGGCATAGACGTTCTATGTGTTTGTAAATCGCAGGCTGGATTGTCCAGAGAGCAGAGTAAATGTGCACTTAGGATATTATCAAAACAGGAACAAGGAAAAAAAAAAGAGAGATTTTGGAAGAATTCATTTTCTGTTTCAAAGCTGCAAGCAATGGTCTCCTTCATGGGGAAAACCAGTCCTCAGTTAAGCAGTGGTTATACTCATGTTGCAATTGAGAATTCATTTGAATTTGGATTTCTCAAAGCCAATAAAAAGGAATAGCAACATAATGTTTCCAGTATTTAGGGCTCCTGAAGGTCTTAATCCAATCCTGAATATAAATATTGCCACAAGCTGGGGACCTTCAGGTAAGCTGAGCTGGAGGAGGGTAACTAGTGGGAGGAGAACTTAGGGCCAGGTTCGGGTCTCTGATCAGAGCCAGGCCATTCATGGGTGAGGGTAGCACTTCTTAAAACAGGGAGGGTTAAATGAGGCCCCAAAGCCTTCAGGATCCCACAGGTGACATCTGTTTGGTCAGCTCATTAATTCATGGTATGGGGTCTGGGTGCTGATATGTTAGCACATTCTTGTTTTCAGTAGAATTTCTGCATTTTAAAGGAGATGCTTTGGAAACCAAGCCCTAACAAAATACAGAAATCTCCTGGTCTAAATTTCAAGCTCTGAGGTAGATCTTTGAGGAGAGAAGTCTATGTCCCTGTCAGGGGGACTGCTTTTCTGGCAACTTCTGGATCGCGCTACCTAGGTGGTCCCATTCTGCGTCTGCCTATGTGGATGAAGCCAAGGAGCGACCCTCATTTCCCAGTCCTCTGTGTATCTGAGGCCTGGATGGCGTTCAAACCTCACCCCACTGCCCAGTCCCAAAACCACTCTGGCTCTTGAGGTAGTCATTTATAATACTTTGGAGAAGTCAAAGTCAGGGTCATCTCACTGCCACCTTAAAGTTCCTACTCAAGGAATAGCCCACGGTTGCTACAGATCCTGATGCTGGTGGGAGAAATTCACCGGCATCCACGGAGCTGCTTTTCTATAAAAGTGTTCTCTGATACTGAATATCAAGCCCTTCTAAAAACTCTGTCCTCTACAGATGTAAGTGTCCTCAAGGTGTACTAAAGAAACTGAAGCACTTCCAGTTCAGTGTGTTATTAGTAGCTGTTGATTATTTTTTCCCAAGCTCTCGTGTGCAAAAGAGGGAGGTGGGGTGGAGAATTCTGTTTACTTGCATAGCAAGAGTTACTGCTTAACCAAGCCGTGCTCAGCATGTTTGATAAGAGACCAGAAAGTAAAAAACGTATTTTTTCCTTGGAAGTTAGCAATTAACTTATGAAAGCATAGAGATGTACTGGACTGATTCGACAAAGGTTCTAGAAGGCAGCGTTCACCTGCTGCTCACCTTGTGTCAGCAACTAGCAGTGTCTCACATAGTTACCGAGGAAATCTTACTGAAATAATTCCAGGATGGATTGCAGATCTGTTTGAGTAAAAAACAGTTTGGATGTTGCAATGAAAGATGTGTGAAAGCCGAGAATAAACGGGTGCTGATTCTTTCACCATGCTCAACAAACTTGAAAGTCCACCCTCTTGTTCTGCATTAACAACTATATCCACGCTACTGACAAAGTTTCCTTGCTAACTAAACTTTAGTCAGCCCTCTGAGCCCTTCCCAATGAGGCCCATCTACGCACTTCCTTGTCGAGTCCAGTTTTAACAAGAATCCTGATAAATTTAACTTAACCAGAACCCCTGCCACCCCTGATATCTCATCTCTCTTGTTATCTGACCACATCATCATCATCCACATCCAGGTGATGACTGGTCACCCTGGCCTGTCTTCATTGAGGTTGATTTTTCCTTTACCCCCTAACATTTCCTCTTGGTAAATTTCTGTGCACTAACACCACCCTGCTCCCTGGCAATAAACCCCTGTTGTATTCAAAGTTGAGCCCATCTCTATACTGAGATCTCACTCCCCCTATTTCACCAGACCTGAACAAAATCTGTTTTTGTCATTTTAACAGTCATCTGACTCTGTTATTTATTGTTGTTGTTGTTGTTGCTGCTGTTGTTGTTTTGTTGGGGGTTTTTTGGTTTTTGACACATATAAAGGTCAAAAGAGAAATTCACAATAAACTTAGCAGTGATCAGCTATGAAAAGCAGGTAGAGAGGAAGAAAGCATCCTTCTGTTGTTCAACTCTTAATTTGTTGTTTTTCATGTGAGAAAACAGACAACCCTGCTACAGGGGTATTCCATCTAAAGTTCACTTCTAGGGAGATAGGTCAATGGGAACTCTTTTCTGTTTCATTTTCTTCTAAGCTTCTGAGCTCTGAACTTGAGGTTCTATAATTCCAGGTGACATAATATGATAAGGAAATACCAATGGACAGTGAGATAGATGGTTATTATAACCATATCTCTCAAAAGTCCAGAAACCAAGCTATGTCCAGTTGTGCACGATGTCTTCCCTGGCATTTGCTGGCACTCTATTGGCATGCTTTAGGATGTGTGCCTTTGGAGAGAAGGAGCATATGAATTGTTCTTGGCATGAAGCATTGCAGGCTGAACTCTTAGTCCAGCATATCCCTTGCATATTTCTCTTTTCTCCTGTGTTTAAAATTGCTTTTAAAATTCTGCTGTGTTATCAGAAGGGGCTGTGAACTCTTAAATGTCACCATCATCTTTCACGTTAAGTACGGGGTTTTAATACATAACATATTCATTGAGAAAACTGCTTCCTCAACCTGCTTAGGGGCCTGTCTGTCATCGCACTTGTACTCCTCTGTTTATCTAGGTGTGTTTCTTTGTTTCCACATTTATAAAGAAGAAGGACGTTTTTTAACGCGAGTTTCCCGAGCTTGGGGAAAAGTCTGAGAAAGTCCCCCACTGGAACTAAGATTGTCAATGAACTGCAAATAAAAAGTCAGGAGTAAATAAAAACCCAAGTGAAGGGAAAATCAGATGTAAATTTATAACCCAGTTCTCTTATCTAATTGCTGAGGTTGCTAAGCATCTATTTCCTAGGTCCTTTCCCTATGTGCATTCTTACAACCTCATTCTCTCCTTCCCTCCCTCTCTCCCTCTTCTCCTCCTCCTTCATCTCTTCAGTGTGAGTTGAGAAGAAACCAACATATTTGAGAATATGAAGATGACATTTATGGAATTTAATCTTGAAATAAACCAATCAGCAAACCCTTCTATATGAAACACATACATACATATACACATACACATAACTTTCAGGCTCAGCATTCCCGAGGTTTCCCTAAATTTCTCCGGCAAAGAACATAAGTCTATACATCTAGTCTGGCACTTATTTTTGCTGTTTCCACAGGTCCCAATCCACTCACTCACTCCCAGCAGCACCCCACCCTGTCTCCAGACTTTTGCCTCAGGCCACGGGGCTAAATTGATTTCCGGCTTTGAAGCCTGGCTTGCATTTTTCTACTAAATATATCATCCCTGAATTTCTTTTTTCATTTTTCTGGGTTCTTGGGTTATATATTCACGTCTACCATCTGAGTCAACTGCCTGCCAGTCGGTGTCATTTTATTTTGTTGTTGTTTGCTTGTTTTCTTCCATATAAATTGACACACACTCACTCACAAAGGCAATGTAGGGCTTCCCAGGTCTACTCAGCCCATGGGGGAAATCTGGGGTCTCAGAATAGCCATGCAGCAGTCTCAGGCTTTGTGCACACCCACCATCCCTGAACCCCCAACTTATCTTCAAACTTTTCAAGAAGTCCTAAGCCCGCTCAACAACCCCACAGAATCTGTCCTTTCCTCTGGCTCCAGCTCATGCACGCTGATATTTTCTGAGCCAATAGAGCAGCCAGTACTGTGGGAGCCACAGAAGCACTACCCCTGCTGGGGCCTCCACAAATATGAAGTCACAGAAGCACTACCCCTGCTGTGCCCCCCGGGGGGGGATGCTTCCAGTTGTGTGTGCAAAAGCTATCGCTTATGGAAAGCTACAGGTGTGTATCACTTCCATGTCAAGAGAGGCTGCTGGACCTGCTGGAAGGAAACAAAGTGCCACTCCACTCCCTGCTAGGGGAAAATCATCCCTGACCCCCACCTTCATCCTGGCTTTTCTCAGTTATGCAGCTCATCCGTGAGTGCCCCTCAGTGTTGTCAAGTCTTCAAGCAGGGTGCTTCTCCTGTACTGATCCCCATCCTACTGCTCCAGGACTCACCTCCCTGGATCAGGGTAGTAGTGCACATTTCACAGTGTGAAAAACAGACCCCTTAAAAGACTCAAAGCCAGCTTCCCTTCCACCCTGAGCATGCACTCTTTCCAGCCCTTCTTGAGAACAGCCACTCCCCCAACAGACCCACCACGGCAGCTTGCCGGGCAAACCCAAATACATCTGAATCCTGGGGTGAACTATCCTATACTTCAACCTTCCTCTCCGCTACCCATAAAATGAGTGGCAAGTTATCCTGGTGTAGAGAGGTGAGAAAGTTCTGGATCCTCCTATGTCTTTACCTCCATCTAGTTAAAGTTGGGGACCCTTCATCTAAAACACTTGGGACCAGAAATGTTTCTGAATTCAGGATTCTTTCAGACTTGGGAATATTTGCAAGTACATAATGAGCTATCTTGAGGATGAGACCTAAGTTTAAACACGAAATTTGCTTATGTTTCACCTGTACCTTACACATAACCTGACAGTAATTTTAGCCAATATTTTAAATAATTTTGTGCATGAAGCAAAGTTTCACGGAATGGAAGATTCCTCTCATGGAGTCATATTAGCACACACCAAGAAAAATCAGATTTGGGAGGATTTTGAATTTCAGATTTTAGAATTCGAGATGGTCAAACTGCATTCAATTTTAAAATATGCTCCTGATCTTTAACACAATGATTTTATAATAAAGAATGTCAGAGAGCCTAAAAGGGGGAAAGAGACAATGTTTTGAAAAGAAGAGGAATGTTCTTACATGACCCTGGATAGTAGCCTCTTGGTGCCTCTTCTCAGGCTCTTCATCTCCTTGAGAGAATGAGACCTACCCCAAGAAAACAGTAAGCTCCCCCACCTCTGGATGCCCTCTGGATCCTAAGAGAGAGCACCAAGATGCATAGGAAGGTGCTAGGAGACCAATGGGTAAGCAAAGGCAAAGGAGCTCAATGCTTATCAAATTTCACAAGGCACCTGGCTCCCCACTCCCATTGGCTAATTCATCTTCTCCTTCATTCTATGCATTAACAATTTTAGGGATACCTGAGTTACAGGTGAAGACCTGGATGCCTGGAAGGGGCAATTTGCCCCAAATCACATAGCTGATAGTAATGGTGATAGTGACAAGATTTGGAATCAATTCTCTCTGATTTCAAATGTCATGCTCTTTGATTTAATCAAAACTTTCTTCAAGATCAAAATGTACAGAATGGCTCAGGAGAGTGGAACTAAAACAGGATAAATTCAAGGGTCCTAAATAATGTTAGGTAAATGATAACTGCCTGTTTTGGTCTCTTTTCTGTTACTACAACAAAATACCTGAAGCTGGGTTCTTTATTGTTAAAAACGAATTTATTTAGCTCATGGTTTGGGAGGAGAAAAGTCCAAAACTAGGTGATACCATCAGTTTGGCCTCTGGTGAGGGCTTCTCTGGCTGTGACACATATAACAGAGAAGCAGAAAAGGAAATGGCCATGTGCAGAGGGGATTATATGGTGACACAGGAAGCCAGATGGATACAGTGTTCAGGAGCACTCATTTTATAACAACTCACTCTTATAGGAATTAACCAGGGTTACACAACCACTACAGAAATCCCGTCCAAGTCTGAGCCCCAGTGACCTAACCATCTTCCACCAGACCCCACAGGGGTGGTGGGCCACCTATCTACTTTGCCACACTAGGGGCCAGTAGTCCAGTACATGAGCTTTTGGAGGACACACTTGAATCTTACATAAATGATAGCCTTGCCATATTATGGTATCAGAGCTTTCTAAGAGTATTTGCTTCTCACTGGATCTGTAAGGAGTGTACATTCATACTGGGTCTGGTGAGTTCAAAATCTCAACCAAGGGAATCTGTAGCTTTTATCTTTCAAGTTCTTGGCACCTGGCAACATCACAAAGCTTCAGATCACCTAGGATCAAGTGACACGTAGAATAACTCTGAGTCCTTCACTAATTCATACAATAGGAGAAGTGAACCTTGGTGAGTTATGTCACTGGGCACCCTTGTGCCCAGCAGAAAGAGAACCCCAAGTTAATTTTAAAAACTCATCTTTGAGGAGATCTAAATGGCAATCTCACTGTTCCTGACCCTTCTCACTCTGACATGGATACACTTGGGCAAGATATTCGGGCCACGTCCTAATCCAGATGATGGAATTTGACTCTGTAGACCTAAGTCCAAAAGTCTAAACTAAAATACATCTAGATTTTTCACTAAACAGTTTATTTGGTTAGTTCTACCCTGAAGTTGTCTGCTAGATCTTCAGTTCAAATGCAGTATAGAATAATAAACAATTGCTTGTCTGACTGCAAAAGGAGAATATCTGAAGTTAGAAAACATGAGTGTTTATTTTCTTTCCACTTGCAAGTATGTAATCCATGTAATTAAATAACATGTTAACAATTAGCAATTTCAAATGATGTCATTTAATAATTTAACACCTGTACAAAGACACATGCAGGGAAAAAATGTATATACATCTCAGGGTCTGTTTGACTGAAAATAATTACAGTTGTTTAACTTAAATTTTGATATCATAATTCTGATTCCTAGGTGTTAAATAATGAAAAGAAATTACACAGCTCCAAGAATATTTTAACTCCAAGAAAATTTATCTCCAAGAATATTTTGTAAATATTTGTATTCATGCAAACCCCAATGAGCATTTCTTTTTAATCTTCCTTCTCCCAGTGTGACCTCACTCAGAGCAGGATGCTGCCAGTATCTGATACGACACTTCACAGACTCCTGTTTTTCTCATATTAGTCCAATTTCTAATCCCCACTCAACCAGAGAGAGATAGAAAGAGAGATAGAAGGCACTGAAGAAAGACTCTATTAATTTTATAGCCATTCAATTAAATGATTACTTCTGCATCTTCCAAGTTCTCATTTGGCCATCTGGGAGAGTATGCCAAGACTCAGCTCTAAGACAAACAAGTACAAAGCTTGTTTGCATTTGACAAAGAGCTGGAAATCAAATACATGTTTACTGTAAGTTAAATTCCATGGGTGTCTTATTAAACATTGTCTAATCCTATACATATATTCTAGCCCTGGTTTGAGAATAGGAAAAAGGAGAACATTTTCTTCCTTTTCTGCTCTCCATGTTCAATTTAAACCATCAACAATAAAGATTACCGAGTTGCAACATAGCATCTTGGTGAAGAGCACAGATTCTAGAGCCAGACCTCCTGGGTCAGAATCCTGGCTTTGTAATTAATTGTGTGACCCTGTGAAAGTTACTTAACATCTTTCTACCTCACTTTCGTCCTCTGCAAAAAAAAAGGGATATTACAAGATACCTGATTAATAGGAGGCTAAGAGAATGCAATAAATTAATGTGTGTAAAATGTTAGTATTTTAAAATATTTGAAAATAAGAGGGAAGAGAAAAAAACTAAATGCTTCCACTAGGCATGAACAATTCTCAGCCTTTTAGAAAATCAACAACTGGTTAGAAACATGAGAGAAAAAAAATGGTAAACAGCAGTTCAGGTCAAGAATCTCTAATCAGAAACTCCAAAATTCAAAAATATGCTCCAAAATCTGAAACTCTGTGTATACATATCCACATGACCCCACAAGTGAAAAATTACACATCATGAACCTTCGTTTCATGAAGAGAATTATTAAATATACTTCATAAAATTATCTCCAGTGTAGGAGTTGAAGGTTTTAAAAAACATAAATGAATTTCAAGTGTAGATTTGGATGCTTTCCCCAAGATGTCTCATTACATATATAAAAAATACCAAAATTTAAAAAAAAAAAAACCTGAAATCTAAAACACTGCTATTTCCATGCATTTTAGGTAAAGGATGTTCAACCAGTACAAAAAAAAAAACAAAACATGTAACAACTATTAAATAATTATTGGATTTTGATAGTGGCTATGGGTGTTCAGTGACTGGAATATTTGGTTAAAACAGATAATAGTCATGAAGTGCTTTGAATTTGTGAGGATAATATCTACATTGTAATATTTGTACTGTAAGTCATAAAGACAAGAGCCATTTTATTCACAACAATGGTTAGTTTTAAAACTATGGTAAAGAAGAAACATAATCCACCCTCTTTGAGCTTCCAATTCTGGGTTACAAATATGGGCTATTATTTTCCTGCTTCATTTCTTTCACCAGATGGAGTTTAAAGCAGATAATATTCTCTCAATGTTTCTGGCCTGCAAGAGACAAATTCTAACTTATGGCATTATTAAATGTTAAATGATGATGAGGGTGGTATATAATAATTCTTTACCTTAAACTTTTAATTAAGTGTCAAGTTTGGATATCTGTCATGTGAAAAGTCATTAACGTCTTTATTTTCTTAATTTTTTCTTTCAGTGCCGAGGATCAAGCCCAGGGCCTTGTACATGCTAGGCAAGTGCTCTGCCACTGACCCACAGCCCCAATCCTTTTTAACTTTTTAATAAAAATGAAAATCTATTTTTAAATGTCCATTCTTCCAGAGAGCCCACTGTGTGCTTAAACAGGAATAGATGTCACAAAGAATAAAAAAGAACTCCATGAAAAGAAATACCTGCTGTAAAGGACTTTACCACCACACTGGAGAGACAAAACATCCTGATGTTTTGAGATAACCAGAGACATCAAGTCTTCCCTATGCAGATAAGCCTTAACCCAGTCATTCAAAAGTGAAGTTTCTGGCAGAGGTATATGTAACAGAGAAGTATTAAAAAGCCTGCTGGACATGGTGGTGAATGCCTGTAATCCCAGCAGCTCAGGAGGCTGAGGCAGGAGGCTCATGAGTTCAAAGCCAGTCTCATTTGTCTCAATGGCGAGTAAGCAACTCAGTGAGATCCTGTCTCTAAATAAAATACAAAATAGGGCTGGGGATGTGGCTCAGTGGCTGAGTACCCCTGAGTTCAATCCCTGCTACAAAAATAAATAAATAAATAAAGTATAAAAAGCCTTCAAATTTAAGTTTCAAAACAATTGAGTGAGGAATTGTAATCAGTGCCTAGGTGCTGTCAGCCAGGACTAGCATTCGGTAGACTGGACCAAACATACAAAGAGGGCTGCAGCATTTCCACCTTCACCTGCTGTAAGTCAGTCACTGCCATCTTCTTTATGATTTATCTGATGCAGACATTAGTTAAGGTCACAATCTTGGAGAGCAAGTACACATACTGTATCCTCTGGCTTCAGAACCACAGATCTGGCCCCCTTCATTGACCAATTATGTGATGCTGGGCAAGTTACTAAACCTCTCTGAAGTATTTTCTCACTTGAAAACTGGAGATAATCATGTTTGGCTTGAAGGACTATAGTGGTATTTATATTTAAATTTAACAACTATATTTATAAAGTACTATAATTTAATAATGCAGTTAAATAAATAGTGAACTTCCATTTCCAGGAATAATAAGCATTTAAAAACTGGGAAAAAAATTCTTCCCATAATACCATTAAAAATACTAAATAAAATATGAAATTCCTTTTAAATGTTTAGTTGAATTTTTCAAGAAAAAGGAGAGAAAGTCAAAATCGCAGTGAGAATGGTGGGAGCTGGGGTGGGGCACAGGGAGCAATCACAGTTATCCAGAGGAGCCAGAAGGTGAAACTGAAACTCCTGTGTACAGATAGGACTCTTGAAGCTAATTCAGGGAAACAATGAACTTGCCAGTACATGCAGAGAGAGAGAGAAAGCCTTTCTGCCTCTGCCTCTTTCTGCCTCTTTTTTCTTAAAAGTTTCCTCTGGGAATTCAGAGCTCACACAAATTTTGGGTTCATTCTTGCCACCCAAGAAGTAAAAAAAATATCAATATGTATCCATACTCTGCCGCAACCTTGGACAGCCTAAAAAATCATGAAGAAGCAAACCTGAGCTTATGAATAGCACATGAAGAGAGAAACAGGCATAAGTGAGAGTCAGCAGACCAAAGAGCAGAATTCAGTTCTTAAGAACTTCTCAGAATGAGACAAGGCACAGTGGCACATGCTTATAATCCCAGTGACTCCGAAGGCTGAGGTACAAGAATTGCAAGTTCAAGGCCAACCTCAGCAATTTAGTGAGGCCCTAAGTAATTTAGCGAGGCCCTAAGCAATTTAGTGAGAGCTTGTGTCAAAATAAATTAAAAAATGGAAAAAAAAAATTCTGAGAATGATAGTCTTGTCTAAAGAGGTTTTAAAAAATGAAATTTCAAATGACTTAAACTAAAAAAAAAAAATAACAAAAATCTAAGAAACAAGTAAGATGCTGAAGGGTTAGGAGTGTGACTCAGCGGTGCAAGATCCTAGGTTCCATCCCCAGCACAGGAGAAAAAAGAAAGGAATACACAGACCTTAAAGATATCAGTAATATATAGTAAATATATAGTAATAGAAATATATATAATATGTATATTGTATATATAAAATATATCTAATATATTTATATATGTGTGAAAAAAAAAAAAAAATATATATATATATATATATATATATATATATATATATACACACATAGTAATAAAAATAGTTAAAGTCACAATCTCGGAGAGCAAGTACACATACTGTATCCTCTGGCTTCAGAGCCACAGAAAATCTTGTAGTCAATAAAACTACAACTCCTCAGTGGATAAGTTTAACAATTAAAAAATCCTGAAGAAAAAAATTAGTAAGCTGAAGATAAACCTGAGTATATCATACAGAATGCAGCATGGAAAGAGAAAGGTAATAAAATACATGTAGGACAGAATGAAAATTTCCTTCAAATCTCTATCTGAAATTCCAGGAAAAATGAACAGACTGGTATTAAAAGAAATGTTGTCTAGAGATGAGACAAAAGATCCCTAACAAATTTGAATCCCTAAATGAATGGTGGCAATTTTGTTTTTTGTTTATATGTATATGAACTAATATATATATATATATATATATATATATATATATATACACATATATAATCTACATATAAATAATATGATCTAAACATACATATGTTTTGTTTTGGTGTTGGTGCTGAGGATCTAGCCCAGGGTCCTGCACATGCTAGACAAGTGCCCTACCCTTAAGCCACACCCTAGTCCTGATCTCATATTTATGTGACTCTGAAGCTCAAACACCATAAATCACAAGAGTTCTCTAATCATCGTGACCTTCCACAGTCGGGCATATTCATGGCATATTATACATGGAAAGAATCTTACAGGTAACTTAATCTTAGAACCTAATGAATAAGCCTGAGTTTTGATCCCAGCTCTGTCACTTATTAGCCAAGCATATTGCTTAAACTCCCTGAGCTCCGGTTTCTTCAGTCATAAAGTGGGGCTAAAAACAATTCATCTCTGAAAAGGATTGCTGTGAAGATCAAAACACTTGATCTCCACATGTGAAACACTTAATAGAGAGCCTGGCACAGAATGAGCATTCAGATAATGAAAGCCATCGTTATTTCTTTTCCTAGATTTTCATTTCAGTTAAGAAAAGACCAGAAAAGTTAAATAACTTCTGAGGGTCACACAGAATATTAGCCATAAACCCAGAATTAGAATCCAGCTCTCCCAACCCATATTCTTATGTTTTTTCTGCAGTACTTCACTGCCTCTCAATCAGAAATTAGGGAGCTTGAGGCTGCCTTTTTTTTTTTTTAAGTTGTAGATGGACACAATATCTTTATTCATTTATTTTTATTTGGTGCTGAGGATCCAACCCAGTGCCTCACATGTGCTAGGCAAATGCTTTACCACTAAGCCACAACCCCAGCCCCTTGAGGTTGCCTTTCAGAGAGCCACAGGAGACCTGGGAGCTGTGGCCCAACCTGTTTTTTCTCCTGCCTTAAGATGACACCATATGTTGTGTGAAGACACAGCACACTTCCATTCAAAATACAAATGAAGAAATACGCAGTGGTAAAATCACAGACCTGTGGAGAGGAGACTTCAAGCAGAGAACTGGGGAACAAATCCAACACCTCAAGTCATATCCAGGCAGGTCAATGGCAACTCTGCTTCCCAAGTGTTCAGGCATTCAGGTAAACAGACGCAACAGTCCCTTGCTCTGACTGTCCCATTTCAGAGATGCCTCATCCATGCAAGTAGCTTCTGGAGCTCAGTTGAAAAAAAAAATCAGTCAATAACAATTTTATAGAAATGTGTGTGTTTCAGAGAAAGAACACTCAGAGGTGAAGTTCATTGCTGCGCTGAAGGAGTCTGCAAGTACAATGTCCATTGTGCTGTCAAGAATCTAATCCCATTGGAAGTGCATAACTCACTTGAATCAAATGTATGAAAGATGAAAAAAATAAAATAAAAAAGAATCTAATCCCTCTCTTTTCTCACTTTGGAAGAGGTCCCTGTTTATTCAGCAAGTATTCACCAAGAAACTGTGAAGTCTTTATGAGCTTAATATTTTAAACATTATAAGAGAGATAATACTTTTGGTTTCCATTTGTTTCCTGACAAAACAACAAAATTCTAAGAACTTAATGAGGTACTTAAAACCCTCACTGTGAATAGAATCAAGCATTCTGCTAATACAAACCCATATTATTATATGGGAGGAAAGGGGAGTAATCATTAGAAATATATGTACTAATGAGATCCCCACTACTGGCTAAGACAGACTAAAAGGGAACAATTTAACCCTCCCACCGGAAACTACTAAAAACTTGAAAAATAAAGGAGAAGAGGGAAAATCACTGGAATTTTTCACAGAATCAAAAGTAGCTCCTATCCTATCAGTGTCAGAGGGGAAACTCATACCTCCTGGAGTATCACAAACAGGGCACTACCTCCCCAGTGAGGAAAAACTAACCCTAGTCTCCAGGCTGCACTGGCAACACCTAAAAAACAGAAAAGCATTCCTTAACAATATCAAACCATTTCTACATCCAAGAACAAAATCTAAAAAAATAAATAAATTCTAGGGATACAAATTTAGCAATCACCTAAACAGATAAAATTCACAATGTCTGGCATCTAATCAAAAATTGCCAGACATATTTCACACCCATTTTGTAGAAATAGTATTCACAATAGCCAAGAGGCTTCCTAATAGCCCAGTACATATACACAGAGGAAAAGATAAAAGCATCAATAGATTGTTCATTGGAAACACTACAAACCAGAACAGTGGAGAAACTTTTTAGACCCCAGAAGAATGCCAACCTAGAATTCTATATCCAATGAATAAGTTCAAAAGTAAGAGAAAATAATACTTTTTTCAACATAAAAACAGTGAAATAATTCATCACAGCAAACCTGAACTACAAGAAATATTAAAGAAAATTCTCAAACAGAAAGAAAATGTACAAGATAGAAATTTGAACATACACAAATGTAAATATTAGATTTAATAAAGTGAAGAATACAAAAATGTGGTGGCTGGGGTGTGACCCAGCAGTAAAGCGCTTGCTTCCCACGTGTGAGGCACTGGGTTCGATCCTCAATACCACATAAAAGTAAGTAAACAAAATAAAGATACTGCATCCATGTACAACTAAAAACGATTTTTTAAAAAAAAGAATACAAAAATGTCTACAAATAAATATAATGTGAACACAGCATGAAAAAGGCTAAAAGTAATGAGGGGAAAATGTTTTAGGACAAACACATGATGCCTCATAAAAGAGTTTGGACTTTCGGTGGGAAATGGGGTGTTGCTCAAGTCTTTGGAGCAGGGATATTTCCTATTTCAATCTTTTTTAAGAAAATAACTTTCACCAAATGTGAAGAATAGATAAGAGGGGGGAAAAAGGTTAAAAAAAATTAAGGAGTTAATACAATAACCACAGGAGTAGTCTAAGGAAATTCAAAGTAACAAATGGAAAGGTAGAAATGAATGTAAGGACATCACAAGGACAGAATCCAATGACTTCTTAATCAACAATATATGGGACACGAGAATCAGGGAATAACCAACTTTACTCTGAGTGTCGACGAAGCGATGGCAGCAAAAAAATAGAAAGTAGTGTTGGGAATGAGGAGAGCACTGACTTGGTTTGGGGAAACATTGAGTTTAAGGTAATACACAGGTAGAGGAAATTCACATGTTGTGAGGCACTAGACTAGTTATCTGGGAGTAATGTGTGGGTTAAAGAGCTAAATTTGGAATATTTGCACAGAACTGAAGGCTGAATCTCTGAAAGTGGTGCACTGACCCTAAAGGGAAGTACACATTTTCCCATAGAAATGGCCTCAGGAATGCTGCATTCAAAAAGAGGGCTAGGACCCATGAAGGAGACTGAAGTCCTCAGAGGTCAGAGGGTACCTGGGAAGTCATTATGTCTCATAAAATGGGGAGGTGGAATCAAAGTTCTGGGTATTGTCACCATCCTCCTGATCCAGGTCTGCTGGTTAAACTCCCTTACTATCTAAGGACCAAGTCAGTCATCAACTGAGCTGCCCTCCCTGGCTCCTCAGACAAAGTGAGACCCTGACTCCCTTATGTTCCTATTACATATTGTATGCACCCTTATTACAGCACTTACAACATGATTCTAACTGAACAGATATATCTTTCCACACTAGACTGTGAGCTCCTAGGAAATAAGACTTACCCAAAGCGTAGGAGGATTTCAATATATATTTGTTGAATGGATGCAAATATTCAGCATGTATGTAGCAGACATTTAACTAGTTCCCGAATGCAAGGTGAAAAAGATGGACAAGGACATCCCTCTTTCAAAGCTTATATTCTAACCTCGAGGGTAGGAATGGTGAACAGATTAAAAACATTCAGAAAGATTATTAACAAAGAACATTACTTATTATTCTGTGATAAGTACTATGAAGGAACAAGAACCACTTGGTGTTATAGAACGTTCTGGGAGGTCAATTGAGGTTTTGTGGTCAAAGGAGGACTCCCTGGGGAAGTAGTATTTGAGCAAAGACCTGAATGAGAAGGCAGCCAGGTAGAGCTCCTACATGATTTTAGGCAATAAGTGAACAGATTTTCATTTGTAATTTGACTATATTATCTTGACTGCTGTGTAGAGAATTGAATAGATGGATGGATGGTTGGATGGATGGACAGACAGATGGACAGATGAATTAATGGATAGATGGATGGATGGACAGACAGATGAATGGGAGAATGTTGAGGAAATCTAGAAGAAAGCATTTGTCCAAATAAAAGTTTTAAGAAGGGTCAGACAGAAGCATTTGACAGTTGAAGGCAAGTAGCCTGTCAAGAGGAATAAGAGGTCACGTTAAAAGAGATTATAGCTAAAGGAAATTGACAGAGGGGACAGGGGATTCAATCAAAGGAATAGGAGAAGGGTAATGCTTAGGAAGGAGAAAGAAGAAAGACATCAAGAAGGAGTAGGAAAGTCGAAAGGGGCCACCCCAGGTGGCCAGCCTTCCTCTGAGGAGTGGTGGGATGTCATGGAAGTGCAGAAGGTCAGCATGGCTGCAGTAGGATCGTGTCAGTGCCCATGAGGGCAAGAATAAGAGCAACTTGAGAAGAACAGAGGTCAGAATGCATGGGGCTAGAATGGATTCAGTCATTAAATCGGTGCGATTTTTTTTTTCCCTAGCATTACTCAGAAGCCCAAGCACAAGAGAGAAAGAAGTTAGCATCCAAGGTTTAACAAGAACCAGGACTCCAGACTGAGAGGTAGAGCTAAGATCATTTCTTTCATAGCCATCAACTCAAAAAGCATGTATTGTCCTGAGTGTAAGACAGTAGGTCAGGTATTCCCCTATCCTTGAAGAAGCTGTGCATGGAAGAGGGGTGATAAGAGCAAGCCCGTCGTGTCCATCCAGTGTGACACGTGGAGAATAAACTGAGGTTATACAGAAGCACATAGGAAGGGTTCTATGGTTTGGAAATGGGTTCAAGTGTGCCCCAAAGTGTGCTCCATGATTAAAGACTTGCTGTCCAGGTTGGTGCCACTAGGAAGTGATGGAAACTCTAGGAGGTAGGGCCTAGTGGGCAAGGTCCTTAAGTCATTGAGGGTACGCCATTATAGGAATCCTGAACTCCTTCCTTTCTAGAGATGTAATTTTTGCTCTGACACAAGATCCCCATCATTCCTATCTGCTACTCTTTCCAGAATGGAGCCAATGCAGGCATCATGCTTTCAAGCTCCCAGCACTGTGAGCTAAATAAGTCTTTTCTGGTCCCAGGCAGGTTGCCTCAGGTATTGCATTGTAGTCACGCAAAGCTGACTTATACAATGGTCCTAACTCAGCCTTGGAAGTTTAAGAAACTGTTCCATAGGAAGTATCTTCAAAACTGAGTACCTGAGCAAGAAAGTAAGCCCAGGTACAGAAAGTACAGAATATCAAGTGAGAAAGCTGGGAATGGGAAGATGAGGCTGGAGGGATGAAAAGGACCCAAGTTGTAGAGTCTCATGCCATGCTAAAGACAGCAGGGACAAGGAAGGAGGCTAAGCAGAGCAAGACAGAGTCAAACTTGTATTTAGGGAGAAACCACTGGCTATAGAGTAAACCAGAGAAGTAGAAGCCCAGTAGACAAACTTAAAGTTATAAATATGTCTCTTTCCACTGGGTTATATCCTTTGATGCAAAACAACTTCCTCCCCCATTGAATGTTAAAGATAAAACATTCACAACATTAGAATGTTAAAGATTAAAAAAAAAAGGTGATAAAGATAAGGCAGGGTGTGAACCTGAATGCCAGACTCAGAGCCTGACAGGTATACCAGAGAGCTAGGGTCCTTATCACAAATACTGCCTCCAGACACTTGGTTTTATACACCTTCTCTTATAAGCCTTCTTCCTTATTTATCATTGGCAGTATCAAACAGATTTTGATGGCTGTGGCTGGATCTAGTCCACCCTCTGAGTCTCCTGGCTTTTTATTTAAAACACACTTGTTCTAGCCCTCCCCATGAAACAGAATCCATAAGCATGAAACTTAGGAATCAGTCTTTTAGGTTACATTTATTTTTATTTCATGGGAACTGAGACCTATGTAACAATTTCTGTAATTTCACTGACTTCTAGAAAGCACAAAGGAAATTTTTTAATCAATTCAAATATTCACTGAAAAATGCTGACCAAGTGCCTAACCTGGGCCAGATTTTCAATGTCTAGATGCACTGTTCTTTTCTTTTCTATGAAAAAAAGAAATTTATTGGTGCATACTAATTACACAGTGGTAAGTTTCACTGCGGCATGTTCATACATGCATAGAACATTATTTAATCAGATTCACTCTCCTTACCCCCTACCTTTCCTCCTGCTTATCCTTCTCCTCACCCTAAGGGTCTCCCTTCTACTTTTATGACATCACTTTTTTTTTCTTTTTTTTTCCTATAGCTTCTACATATGAGAGAAAACACATGCCTCTTGTCTTTCAGAGTCTGGTTTATTTCGTTTAATGTGATGTTCTCTAGATCTAGCCATTTTTCTGCAAATGACATCATTTCATTCTTATTTCTGGCTAAGTAACACTCCATTGTATACATTCATTTTATCCATTCATCTGTTGACAGATACCTAGACTGATCCCATAAATTGGCTATTGTGCATTGTGCTGCAATAAAAATGAGAAAATATGGATCTCTACAGTTTGCTGATTTTAATTCTTTTGAATAAATGCCAAGGTGTTACAGCATAGTTAGATCATATGGTAGTTCAATTTTTAGTTTTTTGAAGAGCATCATACTTATTTCCATAGTAGTTATACTAATTTACATTCCCACCAATAGTATATAAGAGTTCCTTTTTCCCCTACACTCTCACCAGCATTTCTTATTTGTTTCTTGATGATTGCCATTCTGACTGGAGTGAGATGGAATCTTAGTGTATTTCTGATTTATATTTCCCTGATGGCCAAATGTGAAAACCTCAAATAAATAATTTAATGATGCAGTTCAAGATCTTAGAATAACAAGAACAAACCAATCCCAAAAGCAGGAGAAGGAAAGCAATAATAAAGATAAGGGCTGAAATTAAGGAAATAGAAAACAAAACAAAACAAAAAAAGAACAATACAATGGATCCATGAAACCAATAGTTGGTTCTTCAAAAAGATAAACAATACTGATAAACTAATCAAAAGAAAGAGAAAGAAGGCCCAAATTAATAAAATTAGAGATAAAAATGGGAATATTACAACACACACCACTGAAATCTAGAGGATAATTAGGGACTATTTTGAAAATGTATACTCTAAGAAATTGTAAAATAGAAAAGAAATGGACAAATTTCAAGATATAGATGATCTACCAAAATTGAGTCAAAAAGACACATAAAACCTAAATAGACCAATAATAAACCATGAGGCTGAAGCAGTAATAAAAAGCATCTCAACAAAGAAAATCCCATGACCAATGGATTCACACTGAATGTTACTAAGTCTTTAATAAAGAACTAACACCAATTCTTCTCAAATTATTCCATTAAATAGAAAGAGAGAAAATTCTTCCAAACCCTCTTCAGGAATCTGTATTTTAAATAAGCTTCATGCACTCATTTTCTATGGCTCCATAACAAATTATCACAAAGTGACTTCACATAAATGAAAGTTATATGTCACAGTTCTAGAGACTTAAAAGCCTGAAACTGTAGTATCGACAGAGCTGTGCTCCCTGTAAAGCCCTAAGGGAAGATCCATCCTTCTCTCTCTTAATTTCTGGTGTGCCCATAGATCTGTAGTGTTCCTAGACACAGCACTTCCAACCTTTGCCTCTGCCTAGTGTCTGTATGTTCAAATGTTCGTCTTCATACAAGTATACCATCCTAATCCACTTTGACTTCATCTTGATTATATCTGCAAAGACCCAATTTCCAAAGGTCACACTCATAGGTGCTGGGAGCTAGGAGTTCAATATGCATTTTGGGGGGATACAGTTTGTTATGGTTTTTTGGATACATTTCTCCCCAAAGGCCCATTTGTTAAAGGATTGGTCACTAGCCTCTGTGATATTAGAGGTGGTGGAACATTTAAGGGGTAGGGCATAGTGGAAGAAGTTACATCACTGGGGCATGCTCTTTAAGGAGATATTAGAATCCCATACCTTTCTCCATCTCTCTCTCTCTCTATTTCACAGCCACCTTGAAATAAGCAGCTTCCTCTGCAAAGTGTTCCTACCATCATGTGCTGTGCTTCAACAGGCTCAAAGGCAACAGGGTCAAGTGACCATGGAATGAAGCTCCTGAAACATAAGCCAAAATAAGCCTTTCATCCTTATAAGTTATTACATCAAGTACTTTGTCACAGTGACTGAAAACTGACTAACATGGAGTTTAATGTACAGTGAGTTTTATAGAACAGCAAGCTTGAATTGTTATCACTGCTCTAAGAACTTGGATGAGATCCCATTAACAGCCCATCTTCATGAGCTTCACGGCACAAGTCCACCAGAGTCACATAGAGCCCTAGTAGGCTAAGGTTCTGCATAACTGGTCTGATTTGGGGAGAAGGGTTTCAGGCAGGATATAAAACATCTGGAACTCTCTATGAAACTCAGAAGAGCCCTGGATTCCATATTTCATTTCTGTTTCCCCACCCACTTTCTAACAAGATGCACAATCTACTTTTTCTAGAGTCAGGGTCACAAAAAATCCACATAACAGATAGTGAATATGTTATTTGTTGAAACATTGAGATGAGGGCTTTTTTGTCATGATGCTGTCTGGCTGTATTATCAATCTTAGTTCATAGTCCTGCCTGTTGCAGAGAATGAACACCAGCCATTTGTAGTCACAATGATATTTTCAGGGAGTAGATTTTTTTCAGATCTTGGAGTCAGGGAACCTAATTCAAATCCTGGCTCTGCCACTTTACTGAGAGATCTTGTACAATGTACTGTAAGTCTCAGTTTTCTCATCTGTAAAATGGGCATAATAATAGTAACTGCCTGGAAGGATTAAATAAGAGAATGCAAGAAAAGTTCTTATTACATAATTAATGTTCAATACAGGTAAGTTGTTCTCTCTATAACCGTGGTCATTGTTGACACACATCTGATGAAACAGCATTCCTCTGGCTGAAATATGTAACTTGCACCAGAGGAACCAATAAGACAAAACTATCCTCTGATTGTAACAAATCAAGTGAAAACAATCTTGAACATGTTTTGAAGAATTCATTCTTCATAAACCCAAACACCAAGACATTTATTTGGGAACAGTAGAGATATGTTTGTTCATTTTATTCTCAGTAGCCAAATTAAAGTTATTATTTTTGAGAAGTTTTATTATATGGCCTAAATATAATATAATATAATTTACTGACACATAATTTTTAAATAACAATGTAGCATTTTTAAAGGAGAAAGGTTGGGGTGCAGCTCAGTGGTAGAACAACTTTCTAGCATACCTGAGCCTCTGGGTTTAATCCCCAGTACATCAAAATAAATAAATAAATTTTCAAAAATAAAAATTAAGTTTAAAAAACATGCAGGTTTTTCTACTCTCCAAACCCAATAGAATGCAATCATCACAGTTGCAGATCAAAAAGAAAAGGCTGGGTTTTTTTTAATTATCTTTGTGATTAGAAACATCAGATTAAGGCTTTGAGTTTGTTTGCTTGCTTGTTAAAAAATCACATGGGTCGAACGTTCATGAAATTCACATGGAATGAAAGGAGAATGGCCCCTCCGCATAGTTCCTACCCAGGCTGGTGTGGGTGTTATTATTCTGTTGACTCACTGCATCATCAATCATAAAAATCAAAACTGACATGTCAGACAAAGGGCCAAGGTCTCCCTAAAGGCCCGTGTCTCCATCCTTTTAACATCACCATCCACATCACGGTTGCCCGGCCTCTGGGATCAGAACATCACACCAGCACTTAAATCATTTCTTTCTCCAAGCAGGGGTATCACCTGGCTGTTTTCCACCCATATTATAATGACCCACTTTCTGTGAGGGGCAAGATGAAAACCAGGTTACACAACACCACAGATGTTTATTTCCCCCATTGACAATTACTCAAATTAGTGCATCTTATGGAAATGATGCTGTGGATGCCAACACATACAACCAGAGAGCTAAGCCCTGTGCCAGGGTTAAACCAGACACACAATAACTGGAGCAGTTAGGGTGTCCATGGCACAGTGCTGGGCACTAAGTGGCACAGACCAAGCATGTGTGTTGTATACCCTTTGGGGGCTTATAAGGAAATGCTGGTTATACTCATAGATGCATGCCACCAGCTGTCAAATATTTGGTCCTAGGGGTAAAAGCTGGGCATGGGTATAAGCATTCTTAGTAATTTCATCACACTGACACCACGTGTATTCACCCTCTACTCCTTGTGCATGCCCTTGCTAAATCCAATGATCCCTAGAGAAAGCTTCTGAGACCAGATAAGGACGAGTCATGATTCATGCAAAAGGCAAATAATCTGTTCAAGTCAATCCACTGAAATGCATATTTTTTTGGTTTGGGGTTTTGGTTTGGGGTTTTGAATGTGCATGTGAGTATGCATGCACATGCACCTGATGCACATTGCACATTTTGTGAAGTCATCAGTATGCAAAGTGAACAGGACCCAGGAGCTGTCAGCATTTCCAGGAGCAAAGGAGATAAAGCTGGAACTGAGACCCCAAGGGTAGGCAGGAACTGGTCCAGTGAAAAAGCCACACTGGGGCAACCCCAGGGAAGGGCAGTAGGAACAGATAGAGAGGACCCCAAGGAAGTCAGCAGGGCTGGAGTCAGGCTGAGAGTGGGGTCTGGGTTAGAGATAAACCCAGAAAACCACTCAAGAGTCCGATGAAAGCAGGGCTCATATGCCTTACAAAGGAGTGTGAGCTCTACCTTGAAGACAGGAGAGTGTATTCAAAGCAATAATCAGATTTTTCATATGGAAAAATCCTTAGAGAATGAAGGGCAAACCACAGTAAAGCAAAAAAGATTTTAAAAGACCCAAAAGAGAGCTATTGGCATGATCTGGAGGAGGTATTACAAAGCCCGGGACTAAGAGGCTGTGAAGGTGGAGAGCGGGCTGACTTTTGGACGTTCACAGATGAGTTTGGGGGACCAGTCAGAGGTGGAGTGAGCATTTTGCTGAGCACTGAAGGTTCGAGGATTACTAGACAATATCGGAGCAACAGATGACCACATCCACATCACCACTTTCCTATCCTAAGGCGCTCCCAGGCACTGTGTGTGAGAGGGAGGGAGGAGTGACTTGAAAATTCCAGCGTACAGCCCGCAATGTTTTCCACATGCTGCACATATAAATATTGCTCTCTGGTGTGCAGCTGCAGCTGCTCCTGCCAGCACCTGGCTCTGTTTGTCACCCTGCCCCAAACTTGTTCCATAGAGGCCTCAGCTCCAAGAGTCACCCTTCATCTCTGCCTGCTCCTGGCTGACAGGTCTCCCCTGGGCCACATCATGGGAACTGAGCTTCAGGTAGTCTGAGGGCTCATCCTTTGCCTGCCTGGCCTTCCATCCCTCACTCCGGTCTTCACACTGGAAGGATATATGCCACCAGTCCATGGGATTTCAGATGTCGATTCCCAGTGCTGACCAGCTCATGAGGTCCCTGTGCTCCACTGAAGCTTGAGATTAGCGCAGCAGGAGGGAGGCCTAATGGTCAGGGCCACACCTCTACCAACATTCACCAAACGCCTGCTGTGTGCAATTCATCCTGCTGGGATGATGTATTCATACCTAGAACACACCTAGAGGTGTGAAACTAAAGCAGAAGAGAGGCATCAACAGGGCCGGTGGGTGGGTAATGTAAAAAGGCCAGCATGGCTTGCACCTCAGCCCACAGACTGAAGCCCACTTTGAATTGTCAAGATGTAATTTTCAGAGTTGAAATTTTTCAGGAACTTTTGAAGCCAATTGTTAAGCCCTGGGCAGTTTGGAATCAGTCACGATGATGAGAATCTTCACACCATGGAATTCGGCAAATCCCCCACCTATCACTTCACCCATCTCTTTAACTACTACAGTTGAAGGTCTGCATCCCTCACCTCATTCTCTTCCCCCTCTATCAATGGAACCCAACACAGAGGCTGTAGGATACCAGCCTGTTTCACACTGGAGTCTGGCAAATGTCGTGCTAAACTGTGAGTTACACAGGGAGTTTGGCACAGTGAAGAGCAGAGAGATTGGAACATGGAAGTCCCAGCTTCCTGCATCCTACTCCTAGACACATAAACATGGGGAAGCTCAGATCCATAGGGTAAAGAAGACATCACAGGCCAAGAGGGAACTGAAACAAGGTGAGAAGGGGCAGCCTGAGCCCGTCTCCACTGCCTTCACCTCACAGTGGTGTGCCTTGGGCATGGAATTTGATGTTTGGGGGGTTTTATTTATAAAGTAGTGATACTCCTGCTCAAGGATTTCTAAGACATAATGTGTACAGCATCCTAATAGTGAATCCCTGCCATGGTTGTTGCTTATCTACCTGGTCCTTTGATATTCATGATGTACTTAAGAGAGAAACAGAAGACAGTAATAGGGATTCACCCAAGTCTGCTCCTGTCTTTCCTTTTCTCTGAAAATCCCAATTATTTTTATTCTATGAACTGGTTGGAATGCTCCTCAACCAAGAGTTCCCAAACCCGATCAATCATCAAAATCTACTACAAAACTCCTTAGAACACAGGTTCAGACTTGCTGGATAAGAATATCTTGATGGATCCCAGCAATGTGCACTTTTTTAAGATTTCCACCCCCGCCCCTAACCAAGGAAAACTGCTGCTAACCTGAGTCAGGGAACCCCATCCTACATTGTACTGCCTCCAGGTGCCAGTTCAGTGCCACTCCAGGTGATCAGTATCTGAAGATCTTGACAAGGATGGGGCCTTTACTTAGGTTTGGGGGTTTTGTTTTGTTTTAATGTTGAAATCAGGAGATCTTTGCACTAAACAATATGCGTGCTTCCTTGCAAAATAATGTAAACCAATAACAGGCTTCTATAATCCTATTTTTAAAAGGCTTTAAATAACTTTTCCAATGCAAAACAACCCACTTAAGCAGACTTCATTCATTTTACGGGCCAGTTCTAAAGCTGAACCACTAGCTCTCTGAGAGCCACACTGAACCAAAGAGAGTCATTTTATATGTCACCACCACACGGGTAACTCATGCTGTGACATCAAGCCAATACGTTCCACATGGGATGGACCAAAAAGGATATTATTTGTGTGGCTCCCTTTGCTCCCTCATTTTGGGATGGTGCTGGCAGTACCCTAATAGAATTCTTTGTGCTCTTGACCAAACCTGTCTCGTGCACCAAAAAGAAAAAAAAAAGTTCTTCATCTGAGCCTCTGGCTCCTACTGAAGCTGGAGATAAATTCAGCTGATGTGTTTTTCCTGATAAGTTAATGTTACAGGCTTCACAATGGTGACCTCAAGTCCACATTGCAATGAACAGCAGTTCAGCCAACGCACTGAGCTTGATAGCCCACTCACTGCCTTTTAATTAAAATTCCAAATTGGTGTTTTTGTTTTCAGAGGAAGGATGGAGCGCATCAAGGTCACTGGGTGCAGCCAGGCGCTGCCAGGGAAGAATGCCTCGCTGCATATTTACACTTCAGCAGCTCCTGGGAGGGCAGCACGCTGCCGCAGGAAGGATTTCTAGCAACTTTCAGAATGGTTTCCAAATATAAATAGCTTCTACGGCATGATATATTCTAGCAAGAAAGACTGGAACAAAAGTAAGTTATTGACTGGCAGATGCCTGCCTGCCAGTGGGCATTGGAGCATCAGGGGCTGGGCTCTTTCCAGCTATATTTAGCATCCGCATTAATGTACTGCTGAACAATGCCCCGTAGAAGAGCCGCATAAATCAGAGAAGGAAAGATTACTAAAATTTATGAAGCAATCACTGTGAGAAACCCCTGGGCACAATCACTGTGATAAATACCTTGTTAAGTCCCAGCCCATCCCCACCTTATGTTTCCTGTTAACACTGAGGGGTCCATTACCAAGCATTGCTACTTCCCAAAGGAGAAGCCATCTGCATTTAGGAGTTGTGCAGCAACCTAGGCCCAGTCCAACCTGACAAAACCATTCTTAGATATAAAGAGATAGAAGAGCCGGCTAAGCAAGCACAAATTTTCCAGGGTGATCTCAAGATTTTTGGGGGTCATTTTGTTCTTTTCAATAGCAAAATTATTAAATACAGAAAAAAAGAGGCTTTCGTGTTTGCCCCTTGGCAAAATTTTTCATACAAATAATGGCACAAATCAGAGTACAGTCCTTTGTTGAAAGGTGCATCCTGGTTCTAGGACCAGAAATAAGGATTCATCACATGGTTGGAACTCCTTTGCTTTGAAAGTGCACCTCCCCCAGAGGATGTGCACTTTCAAAGCCAGGCTATACCATGGAAGATTCTTGGGTCTTCCAGCAAAGAGAGCACATCAAGGATAGTGTGTTGCCTTGAAAGGAAGACAGAGAATTACACTAGTTGTCTCTGGATTTTCTATGGAATAGCTGGTGCCATAGTGGGCACGCCGAGTAAATCTAATACCAGCTCCATTACTTACAAACTGAGTAATCTTGCTTGAATTCCTTCTGCTCTCCTAGCCTGTTTCTTCATGTGTGAAATGGGGATAGTAAGAGTCTGCTATGGTTTGGATATGGTTTGAATGTGTCCCCCAAAGCTTCGTTGCCAGACGCTTGGTCCCCAGTGTGGTGGTGTTGTGTTGGAAACTTTGAGAGGTAGAGCTTAGCAGAAGATTGTCAGGTCATGGAGACACTTCTCTCAGAAGGAATTAATATTGGTCTTGAGGAATGGATTAGTTTTATCAAGCACAAGTTGTTACAAAAAAGAATGAGCCTGGCTCTTGCTTTCTATCTCACTTGGATCCCTTCTTCATGTGCTGTCAACACATTATGCTGCCTTCTGCCATGAAGTCCTCACCAAAGCTGAATAGATGGTGGTGAACCCCCAGAACTGTGAGCCAAATAGACCTCTTTTTGTTATAAAGTACCCAGGCTCAGCAAAGGGGATAGAGGGGAAAGGAGGGGGTAAGGTGGTAGGAATGATGGTGGAATGTGTTAGACATGCATGAAGACACAAATGGTGTGAAAATAGTTTGTGTACAATGACTTGAAAAATTGTGCTCTATATGTGTAATATGAAATGAATTGCATTCTTCCATCATGTATAACAAATTAGAATAAATAAATAATTTAATTTAAAAAAGTACCCAGCCTCAGATATTTTGTTAGAGTAACATGAAACAGACTAATACAGAATCCTTAGCAGGAGAAGGAGCTATGAAAAGAAAACTCAGGTCAAAGTATTTATCATAGTACCTGGCACATAGTTAGTGCTCAAGAAAAATTAGTCATATGATAGATGTTGATGATTCCCCAAAGTAACAACAATAATAGAAATGAGGAGATTTTTTAGAACATTGCTTTCTGAACTTTTCCTACATTTCCCTAAAGTCAGAGAGAATACAGAGCAGATGGGAGAGTGCAGAGCCATTGGGAGCACCATTTATTCATTGCAATATGAGTTGAGTCCCTATGGTGCATTCAGTATTCTATGAATGAATTTCATGCTTTTGCTTTGGTCTTCCCTCCTCCAAAATGGAATTAAGTATTCTGGATTATGTTAAAAGATTACAATGAAATATATCCATTCTGCTAACTGATCATATTCACACAGATCACTTTTCTTTTTCATGGTGATAATGTGTATATCATCCATGGCACACAGTTGTCAGAAATAAACTCAGCTTGAGAAGATGTTAGTGTAATTGAACAAAGCAAAGACCTTTCATGTCTGGAGTAATACAGACACACACGATGAGTTATTTTTGCTTTAAAACCTTTGTGTCTTTTAACCATGTCAGAACACGCTCAGAACAAGATGTAGCTATTGAATAGAAAAGTGCTAAAAAGTGGTGAGAAAAGGCCCTTCACTGACCGTAGGTATGATTTGTAGACTCATATGCTAAGCTCTAAGTAACAGAAAACAAAAGGGTCCCTTAGCTGCCCACATCCCAGGGCAATGGAATGGGCTGTTGTGTGAAACCCGTGGCATGACAAAGGCCACCTTAGCATCCTCATTTTTCACTGTTGCTGTGTGAATTACCCAAAGCAAATCTTCAACCACTGCAGGATTTAATTTCTTTGTCTATAAAAATGCAATGAGCCCTAACCCCAAGGGTTTTGTAAGGATTCTTTGAGTGACTTAAAGAATGTGGGAAACAGGGAGGAGCTCCCTCCCTGGAGAACAGATTTCTCCCTTCTATCCAGTCTTTATCTGAGGCTGTCACCTGGAGAGCAAGAGGGTTAGGGCCAGGACACTCTCTACCCCAAGATATACATACAGATGAACTCAGGGAACATCAAAGTCACTTTCCACCCGTCTTTTCCCCTCTACCACTCTACTGAAACTCTGTGCATTACTTCCTCAGCTCCAAGGCAAGTAGCCTTTGGCAGGAATTCATTTTCTACACACCCCACCACCACTACTGCTTTTTTTTTTTTCCCCAGCATTTACTATTGGCTGGTTTCCATCTTGAAATCCTTTTGTCTTTTGGTTTCTGATATGATACTACTGTGGGCTGAATCCTGCCTCTCTGAAGCTTTCCCTCCAAGTCTGCATTAAGGGTGCCACCTGTTCTTCCTGATTCATAAATGTGCAATCAGTGCCCTAATGTTTATAGACCTTTTCTCTTCTATTCTCTGCCCTTCGTCAATGTCATTCATTTCAAAAGCTTCAACTCTCCTTAAAATCACGGCTCTCAAGTCTGTTTCTGTGTTACTTTTCAAAATTTTAGAACACAAGGTGGAACATTCAAAGATCTACAGGGGCCAGGCAGGTTATGTAAATAGCTAGAATAGAAAGAACTGGAGAATTATAAGGGATTGGTGGGGTCTATAGCAAAGTGAAGAGTATATAGTAAATTGCTACCATGTAGGAATGAGGGCCCAGTAATTCCCAAGCCTAATGTTTTGCAAAGAAAATCAAAAGTGCAAATTTTTAACAAATCCTGCATTCTTCCTTTCCAATCTGAGTTTGGCAGAAGGGCTCCACAAGGAAGGATGGTGAGAAGCAAATGTGTCATTCTGCCAGCCATGAGGTGGTGACCTAAAAACACACCACCAACATTCACAAGCACATCTGTGGAGTGGGCTTTAAAAACTGTGCCCCTCGGGCACTCAAAGAGATCAGAAATTTGTCAAGGAGATGGAGATTCCAGATGTGTGCAAAGCTCAACGAAACTCTCTGGGCCACGGGAATAAGTAATGTCCCACTCTAAATCCAGGTGAGATTGTCCAGAAAACATGACAAGGATGAAGATTCACCAAACCAGCTCTGTACTTTGAATGTTTATTGCCACTTTCAATAACATTTAATCAGTGTGGATAAGAACTTACTGCTGATGGTCAAATGAAGTTATAAAACTATTCCAAAAACAAAACTGATTTTAATAAGCAGTTCATTTACAATTAATTCAATTTCTAGAGGTTGTTCAGGTCAGCCCCATGCAAGACAAACAAATTGCATCTGAAAGCCAAATATAGCCTGTGAGTAATTAATTTAGTCTATTTTTCTAGACTCACAAGTTCAATGGCTATTGTACACCGTATCTGAAAGTCTTATTGGGACCTCAACATTTAACATATTCAAACCCATTTTAATCTTCCCTAAACCAGCTCTCTATACCCTTGTCTATTATTCAAATATTCTCCCAAGTACCCAGGTCTGAAAGCTCTATATCCTTTTCAACTTCTGTTCTCAAGTAAACAGCTCTGCTATATTATCTTTTCAATGATATTTGAATCTATACAGATTCAAATTATAACTCCATTATAATCTCACTGACACCACTAATTATCCACTACAATGTTGCAGTTGCCTGACTGGCCTCACTTTCTCTTTCTCCCCAGTAGTCATACATACTACTGACCAATTAATCTCCTAAAATGCTCCTTTTCACATAACTCCCCAACACATAAGCTTCAAAGCTTCCTATAAACCCTGAAACTTAGCAGATATATACTCTCAACCTGGCATCCAAAGTCCTCCATAATCTAAGACTGACACTAGTAGCCATCTTTCTAAGCATACCTTCTTACTTCTGTGATAATAGTACTTCCAGCAATTGTCTGGGAACACCTGCAATACAAAGTACATTTCCCAAGCTCTCTTGCAGCTGGGTGTGGCCATGTGACTAAGTTCTAGTCAATGAAATGAACATACAGTTTTATGAGGCAGTTTCTGTAAACCATATCCAAGAAACAGAACACATATGCCCTTTACTTCTGCTCTCCTTTGTTTCTTTCTTCATTGCCCTGATGTCTAGAATATGATTATGTTAGTAAGAGTTCTCCAGAGAAACAGAGCAAATAGGATATATAGAGAGATATATGGAAGAAGATTTATTATGAAAGTTATCTCACATGATTATAGAAACCAAAAAAGTTCCACAATATGCCATCTGCAAGCGGGAACCCAGGAAAGCCACTGACATATTTCAGATCAAGTCCAAAGGGAAGAAAACCAGTTAGCCAATAGTGTGAGTTCCACTCCAAGACTAAGTAGGCTCAAAGGATTGGGAAAGAACTTGATGTAAGTCCTGGAATCCAAAGACCTAAGAGTCAGGAGTTCTGATGTCCAAGAACTTGAAAAGATGAGTGTCTAAATTCAAGATGAGAGACAGAGAAAACTGGCCTTTCCTCTGCATTGTCCTTGTATTTGGACCTCAGCAGATAGGACGGGCCCACACACACTGATGAGGGTGGATCCAAATGCTACTGAACCAAGGCTAATAATCTCTTCCAGAGACACCTTCACGGACATACCCAGAAATAATGTTTTACCAGCTATCTGGGTATTCATTAGCCCAGTCAAGTTGACAATTAAAATTAATTATCACAAGGATGCTATACCATAGAGTAAAAGGTAGATGAGGCTGGCCCCTGAAACAATGGAGTACATTCCATCCCTTGGCCTACTATACTTTAAATATTTATGTCTTAAGTCGTGGTTACCTCTTATTTTCTGTCACTTTTAGTTAAACCTTATCCTTACTACTTTAGAGCCTATCTAACAAGTCTCTTCCCACACATATTAACCATATTTTGTCTATATTCAAACTAAGCTACATGTTATTCCCTAAGATGTGTCTACTTTCATCCCTCTGTATCTTTCCTCATGTGAAATCCAGATTGCTTTTCTCTCACTGAAATTCTACCCCTCTCTCTAAAACCCATGTCAATCTCATATTTCAGTTTCATAAGATCCTTCTTCATCCCCCCTAAAATACATGAGATATATCCCTGTTTCTTTCTATCTACCTCCTCCCTCCCTCACTTAGACACACACAGAGCAGCACTGTGTGCCAACACTGTGTGCCTGTGTATATTGGACAGAGTGGGTCTATGATATAGTTTATTTAATTGCATTGAAAAAAAATCAATCAGAAGAGGGCTGGAGTTATGGCTCAGTGGTAGAGTGCTTGCCTAGCATGCTTGAGGCACTGAGTTCGATCCTCAGCACCAGATAAAAGTAAAATAAAGATATTGTGTCCACTTAATACTAAAAAATAAATATTTTTTTAAAAAATCACTGAGAAGAGAAAGAGAGACTGAGGAGTATGCACAGAGGGTATTCCCCACAGGTCTGAGGATGTTTGGAGACAAAGGGTGTTGTGGGTAGGCTTTCTGTACATCCGTGGGCTGGACTTGTTGTTTGAGGGACCTGCTGGCAAAGCCATCTCTATATCACTTCTTAGAGCCACATCATCCCCAGATCCTAGGGACCAAGCAATCACATCAAATCACCACATCTTGCCTAGAGCTGTCCCCCTGCCCTACTCCTTCCCAACCAATCCCTGGGGGAAAAAAGAATCCTGGCATTAACCATTTGATCAATGGGTCATTTTGAGCCCCTATTTGATCAGGTGAACATTTCACAACTTTTTGACTTAGTCATAACCACAGTTGTACCTTAAGATCCACACCCCCTTCCAGATTTTTCTTTTGGAAACTGCTCTGAATAATAATAAGAATAGCTTGGCTTGGCAGAGGGTCCAGGTTAGGATTACATGACATATGGCCCTGTTGGATCCAAGCCACACTGTCAGATTATCCAGGGGGCTGGTCTTGATGTCTGTGAGCTGCTTACCTGAGAGCCCCCATCACCTCTTCACACCCCAGACCTTTGACAAAAGGTGACATTTGAATATAAATAGCAGAGAAAGGAGTTGGAAAAGAAGACAGAAATATCCTCTCCAGGCCCCAGGCTACTCTGGGGCAGAGCCTGCCAGGGAATCAGATGATCACTTCCCAACGTCTCCCGTCTCCCGGAGTGACATATGTTCTCTCAGGAACCGCACAGCTCCTCAGCAGGCTGGGCCGGAGGTTTGCACTGTCTCTACAAACAGAGGCTTCTTGTAACTGCCTCTGTCCTCCCACCCACAGGTTAGTGCTGAGGGTGACTGCAGACAGAACAGACGAGAAAGGATTTTGTCACAGCTTGGGTGAGGAAGGGGACAGGGCACAGAAAGGGAAGAAGGGAGAGAAACTGGGCTCCATGAGTTTTAAAAAAGCCTCCCTATAAGGGACCCAAGGTCGGGCTGCTGAGGGGGCTCCCTCTCACTTCTCCAAGCCTCTGATCTTGGCTGTTGATCCTGCCGTCACCACAGACACTGCCTTCTTCCAGACATTTTCAAAGGGACTCATTCAGACAGAGACCTTGGCTTAAACCTTGGGTCTGTTGTTTTTTAGCCAGTCCTTTGCTTTTACTGGTTTTTTTTTTTTTTCTATTTTTCTTTTTATGTGTTACTTTTTGCTTATTTCATCTTTCACTTCTTTTGGGTTTTGTTTATGCGGTACTGGAGAGTGCACACAGGATTGTTCTACCATTGTTTTATGTTAAGACTGGGTCTCACTACATTACCCAAGCTGGACTCCTGTCTCAGGCTCCTGAGTGTAGAAATACAAGTGTGCACCTCCACACCAGACTACTTCTTTTTTCAGAAAGGACAGGAACTGACTATTTAAAGTTTCACACATCATATAATGGTACTCTTAAGATAACTTAAATAAGGGCTTGGCCAACTTTTTCTGTAAAGGTCCAGACAATAAATATGTTTTGACTTTGCAGGCTATACAGCTTCTGTCGCAACTACCAGGGTAATTTTGCCTCATGACAAAAGTCGATGTGGATAAGACAAACCAAACAGCAAGGCGGTGTTACAATAAAACTTTATTTACAAAATCAGGCAGCAAGCAAAATGAGCCTCTGGGCTGTATTTTGCAAATCCCTGCTTTAGGTGCAAAAACAACTCAGATATGAAGAACTAAGGAGAGGGACTAGGGTTGTGGCTCAGCAGTAGAGCACCTAGTGAGCACCTAGCAAGTCAGAGGCCCTGGGTTCAATCCTCAGCACCACATAAAAATAAATAAATTAAAGGTATTGTGTCCAACTACAACTAAAAAATTAATATTAAAAAAAAAAAAGAACTAAGGAGAGCCAAGTAGAGACCTAATCTCATCACCCTTTCAACCAGGCACCCATCCTATTCCTGACTTTCCACTTCCTTATATTAGGACCATGGAAATCTTTTGTTCACACCTCAGTCTCTTTGTAATTGTTCTTTTTAATTTTATTTTGTTAGTTGTAGATAAATCAAGTACATTTATTTTATTTATTTATTTTTATGTGGTGCTGAGGATCAAACCCAGTGCCTCACACGTGTCAGTCGAGCATTCTACCACTGAGCCACAACCCCAGCCCCCAGTAATTGTAATTTTTGGTTTTCACTAATCATCCAGAAACTGCTAGACAGACCATGAACTGTACCTTTTCATTCTCTTGTACTACTACACTGATGCTACACTCACCCTGGATTTCATCTCCACCCAATATCACCCTGTGGATCTTCTCTCTGGACAAAGTGCTAATGGAGCATAAAATAACAACAGAAACTTAATCATGTTGTCACAAAAGATACCACAGAGGGGTGACATAGGCATAGAGTCTTGGCCGGGGAAAGAAAAAAAAAAAAACATGTAATTCAGGTAGAGAAAAGAAAATTGGCGTGACTAGATTTCAATTTTAGAAAGGTAATGTGTTTAGTAATGGAAGGATAGAAAAGGGCAGGATCAGGCAAGGACACAAAACAGGAAGACAGGAAGTTGTTATAAGAACCCAGGCAAATGAAGATGACCATCTCAATGCAGCCATAGCAGCTAGGTTGAGGAATAATCTCACACACAAACAGTTCTCATTATGATGTTAAAAGAATTGTATGATGAGATGATGAGATGAAGAGGGGCAGTAAGAAAGAGAATAGGAGTCATTAGGAATATATTGTAATGAATCCCGTGTGTGTGTGTGTGTGTGTGTGTGTGTGTGTGTGTGTGTGTGTGTGTTTGGGGAGGGGGGGAAGGTTGGGGGGGTGTTTTTTTGTTTTTTTGTGGGACTGGGCCAAACCCAGTGCTTTGAGCACAAATGTGCTACACAAGTGCTCTATCACTGAGCTATATCCCAGTCCTTATGTATAATTATAATGCACTAATTTAAAAAATAAAAAGATCAGTAAAGAGATCATGTGGAGGGAGGAAGGGAAGGAAAAAAGGAAGTATGAGAGAATGAGATTGATCAAATTATCTTATGTGCATGTACAGGTATGTCACAATGAATCCCACTACTATGTACAAGGATAATGTACCAATCAAAACCACTAAAAAAGAATAGGTTAGTCATAGGATTAGGTGGTACTCCAGTTAGGATTTGATAAAGGTTTGAGCCAGGATTGAGGCTATCACTGGTTTACTTTCCATTTCAAAATATGACTCAGCAATAGAGCACTTGCCTAGCACAGGCAGGACCTGGGTTTGATCCTCAGCACCACATAAAAATAAAGGCATTGTGTTGTGTTCATCTACACCTAAAAAATAAATATTTAAAAAAATATGACTCGGGCTGAGGATGTGGCTCAAGTGGTAGCGCGCTAGCCTGGCATGCGTGCAGCCCGGGTTCGATCCTCAGCACCACATACAAACAAAGATGTTGTGTTCACTGAAAATTAAAAAATAAATATTAAAAAAATTCTCTCTCTCTCTCTCTCTCTCTCTCTCTCACTCTCTCCCTCACTCTCTCTTTAAAAAAAATATGACTCAAAACATTCTCATAGCCCATCATAATTCACCAATTCTAAAACACAATATTTTGATATCTAAATTTAGGTAGTATCTTATAAAGCATTCACATAGTTTAATTTTAGTTTAATTGGTGATATATTTTATTTCATAGTACAATAAATAATGGTGGATCATCAATGGCACCTTGGCTTTTATGGAGTATGGTATACATGTTCAAAACACAATAAAGGATCCAATGATTCATGTTAGGAGCACAAAACCATCCATGATGTGTATCGTTTGCTAATTATAAATTTTATATATTAAAGGAGCTTTAAGAGACTCCAAAGTATTTCCTTGAAGAAAAGTTAATCCAGCTCTCTTATGTGTTCAGTACATTATGTTTTCTGGAAGGACCACAGAGGTTGAGTAGTTAACTTGCTGGTGGTCAGGCAGCAGCATGTAAGAACATGTAAAAATTAGAGAATAAAAATTGAAGGTGGATTGTATAAAAATTGAGAATAGAGTTTTTTGGGGGGAAAGGCAAAATGCAACAGAAACTATAGGAGTAAAAAAATAAAGCAGAAAAAGTTATGGGAGTTTGGTTCAGGAATTTAGCAAGCAGGTGAATTCAGTAAACAAAATAGTTATTTTTAAAACATCTTGTGACTCATTACCAACCTAGTTTATGATTTGAATTCATTCAAATACGCTTTTTGTTATTCTTCAAACTGGACCATGTGAGTATCTAATAAACAGAGTGTCATGTGAGCGTGCTAATTGCCTACGTCAGGAAGAGCAGAACTTCTAAAAGGTGCCTAAGGATAAGAAACTAAAATCTCTCCAAAAAAGAACCCTGTTTTCCTGTTTCCCTATCACACATCTAAATGAATGTAACCAATACCAAATTGGAATCTGTTAAGGTTTGTATACATGTCCCCCAAAAGCCCATGTGCTAAAGGCCTGGTCCCTAGCCTGTGTGGCATATGGGAGACGGTGGAATCTTTAATAGGTGTAGTCATTAGTCAGACGTATGGTAAGAAAGTTAGACCACTGGGAACATGTCCTTGAAGGGAATATTAGGTCCCTGCTCCCAACTTCTGTCTCTCAGCTGCCATGAAGTGAGCCATTCTGCTCCACCATGTGTTCTCCCCATAAGACACTGCCTCACTACAGGCCCAAAGCAACAGACCAACCATGGGCTGAAACAACAATCCAAAATGAAGCTTTCCTCCCTGTAAGAGGATTATCCTGGATATTTTGCCATCCTGGATATTTTGTAACAGAAAGGTGATTGACAGAATTCCTGACTCTAATCCTGCTTGCTCCAACCTCTGCTTCACACCTGTGCCACACCAATTCTTCTTAATACCATTCTCACACGGCTGCTGTATTCCAAATCTCTTAATGGCTCCACAGTGCCTCACAATTGTTGTCCAAATGTTTCTACCTAACTTGTAAGATCCATCCCCCTGGTCGACACACATGACCTTAATTCCCACTCTTCCTTTCCTTTTAATCTCTTCTACTGAAAGCTAATCTCAGCCCATCTTTTCCATGCCTTTTCTAAGATATTTTTATCCCAAGCTAAAAATACCCTCTTGAAAGCTCCTGCCCTTCACGGTCTGGTCCACTTCTTCATCAGGTCTTCTCCACTTCAGTCAACAGGCCAGTGGAGGTCCCTACTACTCAGAGTTCCCCTGCAATGGAAATGTTTGTGACCTCAGCACTGGGGACCCAGCTGTTTCAAGGAGCTGTTTCAAGGTCACATGCAATATGTGACCATGTTCCATATGATTGAAATTTGGGGTAAGAGCTAACTGGATGAGGGTGGGCTTCTAAACTATGCCAGAAAGCCACAGGCTGGCCAGGGGCTGATGAGTTTTCCAGAAGCAAAAATTCTATTTACATAAGAGCAATAAGGTATAGCCAGAACAATGAGATCCCCTGTCTTAGAAGTCTCTGCTGAAGATGCAGAGAGGGATTCAGTCCTAAGCAGTAATGAAAACACCAATGAGTGATCACGTTACATTAATAGTGGAGACTTCAAGAAGGATCCAGGATTTCTGCTGCTACCAGGCCACAAGATTGCCCTGTTACTAGAGCATCTTTGGGTATGGTACAAATTCCCAAGTCTAGTTTCCGTGGGGCCAGGTCTATCTCAGTTCCTGTTTTCCCTAGGAACCCAGTCTGTAGGACTTTTTCTGGTTTCTTGTGATGTCTAATGGCTGCCTGGGGTTCTCTTTCTCATGCTATCCATGTACTACCTAGGGGAACTTGAATATGTGTTAATTCATAAAACAAAATCCTAACATACACTGACCTTCATCAGTCCTGTTCCTGAACATCTGTACCATTTCTAGCCTGAACCATGCAATTTGGCACTTGCTCATAATGTCTTCTAAAGGTCACTAATTTTGCATACAATTTAATTTTGCTCCCCCATAGACCATTCACTTTCCCATGGAAGGGACTCATGGCTTGTGTTTCTTTTTTTATCTTTCATATCCTGATGACCTTGAATCAATTGTTTAATCTCTCCAAGCATCAGTATTCTCATTTTCAAAATTGGAATAACATTTTTACTTACTTTACTGGAAAACTGGGAAGAGCACATGAGAGCATGTCTGTAAAGTGCTTGGCATAGTGTCTGACACACAGGAGTGCTTGGTGACTGCTGGCGATGGTAGTCAAGATAATGATAAAGGTGGAAATGACAGTAGTGGTGCTAGTGGTGGTGGAGGTGATAATAGTAATGGTAATAGTAATGATGGCAATAATGGTGCGATGGTGATAATAGTGATGGTGGTGGTGATGGTGATGGTGGTAATGTGATGCAGTTCTAAACATAAAGTAGATAATTTAGGAATACTTACTGATATGTGAGTTGTTTGGCAAACTATACACTACATGAGCTACAAAGGAAAATAAGAGATAAGAAGTAAGTAGAAACAAAAATCAAATTTGTAAATCAGCTGCTTGAATATCAAGTGTTTTTTAAGATGCATTTTACTCATTTGTACTCCACAAAAATTGATCAGGAAAAATTCCAACTTACAGATGGGAAAAAATAGAATCAAGTAAATTAAATGACTGGCCCAATTTTACAAAACTTAGAAATAGCAATGTAGATCTGCACAACTCTAGTGATGGTCCTTGGATATGTATTATCTCATTCTACTCCTCAGATCTAAATTTTTTCAATTCTCTGCTTCTGCCCCATCAGGGCTTTCTCACTGAGGTTTGCATTCAGTTTGGATAACTCCTCAAACTCCTTTCTAGGCAAAGGAGGTAAGGGATAGAGATGGGAGTACTCACATTTAGTGTCTGACACGCCCAGAAATTTAGCCTTCACTCAACTATTTGAAGGTAAAAATGGTCCTCTGAGCTTCCACATTTTCTCAGGATGAGGAAATGAGGCTCAGACAGTAATTGCCATGACTGCTCCGAGCAAACGGCTGAAACTGAACTTCAATCCAGCACTCTATGCCACCAGTGACTAGCACTCCTCATAGGACTGTTATCCTGCCTCTCATGTCCCCCCACCTTAGAAACCACTGGTTCCTGAAAGGAAAGGCTTTGAGACAATTTAAGGCTGGCTTAAATTCACCCAAAATGAAGACTGGTGAAAGCTGTGCCACCTCTAGCCAATCAACTTCCAGATACTTACCTAACATCTCTGAGCCTTGGTCTCCTTGGTCAGCTCCATAGAATTCTTACAAGTAAAAACTAGGAGAATCTACAAATAAGCCTCAGTGCATAGCCTAGCATACAGTCAACATTTGAGGCCAGGCGCGGTAGCACACACCTGTAATCCCAGGGGCTCGGGAGGCTGAGGAAGGAGGATCACGAATTCAAAGCCAGCCTCAGCAACAGTGAGGCACTAAGCAACTCAGGGAGACCCTGTCTCTAAATAAAATACAAAATAGGGCTGGGGATGTGGCTCAGTGGTTGAGTGTCCCATGAGTTCATTCCCTAGTACCCCAAAATAAAAATAAAAATTTCACACACACAATTACCATTACTATTATTAATTATACTACTTGTTCTAGTTCGGGCCTTGAATGTCCCCCAAAGGCCCGTGTGTTGAAGGCTTGTTCTCCAGCCTGTGGCACTATTGGGACGTGGTAGAACCTTTAGGAGGTGGGGCCCAGTGGAAAGTTCTTAGGTGATTGGGGTGTACCCTTGGAAGGGATATTGAGATCTTAGTTCCTCTTCTTTCTCTGTCTTTACTTCCTGGCTGCCACCAGGTGAGTAGCTTCCTCTGCCTTGTATCCCCACCATGATGTATTGTGCCACCGCAGGCCCAAAAGCAATGGAGCAAATTGACATTGGACTGAAACCAAGAGGCAAAATAAAACTCTTTTCTCTTGAAGTTGAGTGTGTCAGATATTTGTTAACAGTTACAGAAGATTGACTGACACACAGCTAGATCTGTTCTGCAGGTCTCTCTCTGTTCTTGACTTTTTCTTCCTCTTCTTAGTCTTGATGTCGAACCCTGACTAAAAGCCAAAAACCAGTAAGGCCCCTTGTAGAAGCACTGAAGCCAGCTCTATTCATTGAGGAACCACGCAGGCTGTGGGAAAGAGCTGGCAGGGTGATAGTGAGAAGAAAATTAGATATGAGTTGGTAGAACTGATACAGCAGCAAACAGGCTAATGTAGCTCTGGGCTTTGTTCCCAATGGTTTCATCAGCAGAGAAGAGAGGTGAGTCTTTTTTTTTTTTTTTTTTAATAGCCTTTTCTCAAACCCCACCTGGAAAATTACATTAAATTCCGGGCACTTCAATACCATAAAGAGGTAGAAAAAAACTGAAGGGAGTTCAGAGAAGAGTCATAAAAGTGATGGGAGGTTGGGAGACTTGATTTACTAGGAAAGATTAAAATAACTAACTATGTACAGCACGTCTGGGTGGTGACGGCTGAGAAGCAGCAGGGAAAACCTAGCAGCCTATAAATAATGGGGACATGTAAACACCCGCGGGAAGAGTTATTTAGCATGGTACGAGGAGACACAACCCTGGGTAATGAGGGGAAGATGAAGAAAAGGACAATTTATGAAGAACATCGGGAAAGTTGTGTTGTTGGATTTTTTCTTTTTTTAAGACAGCAAGACAGAGAAAATAAAGATACTAAGAAGTAATGTTCCAATTCAGCAGGAGAAAGTCCCATTTTTCTAAATCATATATTCCTAGTCCCTGCATATTTATAACCCCAAGTTATGTGGCACTTCATTGCCATTCCTTCCCACCTAGGGGCAAGTGGAAATGCATTGGTTTTGACACCCCAAGATCTGATAGAATGCCCAGCTCATAGCCATTGTTTCACAAATATTGGCTGAAAGAAAAGGCTAAATAAATGGCCAGTTTTCAAGGAAATAGCATGAAATAAAGTACTTATTACCAAAATTAACATACAGTATTGGTCATTTTAAGGCATCAAAAATCTAGCAGGATCATTGTCATGGAGGAGACAAAATTTTGGCGTTAGAAGGGCCACTATAACAGTCTTATAGTTCAATGATTCTCAAATATTTTTTCCAAACTAATTCATGTATATACCTATGTTTTTCACAATTGCCAGCACACTAGTGTATTTCCATCTTTTTTTCCACCATAAAAAAAAATGTTTAGAAGTTGATGAATAAATGGATAAAAAAGATGTGGAATATACATACAATGGAATACTACTCAGTCTCTTTTAAAGAAAGAAAGAAATCCTGCCATTTGTGACAACATAGATGATCCTGGATGACTTTGTATTCAATGAAAAAAGCCAGACACAAAAAGACAAATACAGCACAATCTCACTTACAGGTGGAAGAAAAAACAGGTGTGTTTTGGAACCTGCTAGCGTTTCAGGGGTGCTAAGGCAAGAAGAGAAGGAGCAAATGACAACTTTGAAGAAGTGCCCAGATAGTGGCAGTTGGAAAGTCATTACAATTTGTACCGCAGGCCAAGAGGGACCTAAATTTCCTCAAGCAGACAGAGAGTGGCAGAGGTCTGCTGAAATCTAACTCAGTGTGCACGTTTAGGAATCCAGACAGCTCATAACATAAGCAGTCAATTCCTAACACTTTTGGGGAAAATATCAGACTCAATCTAAACTTAGGACTTATACCCAACCTGACTTGCACTGGTCTAAGGCTATTGTAGCCTTTATTTATCCACTAAATGTGATAAAATTCTTTGTGCAAAAATACTAATGTGTTGGAATGAATATGAGGTGCTACCTTGGTCTCTGCTAGGGGTCTTATTTAATATACAGTATGCATACCATATTACCTTCTTAAAATCTGAAACATTCCAAAACAGGCCCCAAGCTTACAGGGTTGTAGCCATGTACCATCCTGGCAGCTCTGTGAAAGATGATGAGAGGCCATGAGCAAAGGAGGGAATTCCAGCTAATGGCAGGCAGAACAGGGTCAAGCTCTGGTGTGGCACTGTAGCAGAAGGAATAGAAAGAGGGAAATAATTCTGAAAAAATAATTTGGAGCCAGGCATGGTGTCACACACCTGTAATCCCAGCAACTTGGGAAGCTGAGACAAGAGGACCACCTAGACAACTTAGAGACACCCTGTCTCAAAATAAATTTTTTTTTAATTTTATTTAAAATAATATTATTTTATTTAAAATAATTTATTTTTAATTTTATTTTATTTAAAAAAAAAACAAGAGAGAGAAATGAATTACAGTAGATGGGGTAGAGAGAGAAGATGGGAGGGGAGGGGAGGGGAGGGGAGGGGAGGGGGGATAGTAGAGGATAGGAAGGGCAGCAGAATACAACAGACACTGGTATGGCAGTACATAAAAAAGTAGATGTGTAACCGATGTGAATCTGCAATATGTATACAGGGTAAAAATGGGAGTTCATAATCTGCTTGAATCAAATGTATGAAATATGATATGTCAAGAGCTTTGTAATGTTTTGAACAACTAATAATAAAAAAAAATTTAAATAAATAAATAAATAATTTTTTTTAAAAAAAAAAAGGGCTGAGGATGTAGCTCAGTAGTAGAGCATCCCTGGGTTCAATCCCTTAATAATTATAATAACAACGACAACATTAATAATAATAATTTGGCAACAAATCAGCAGGATTTGGTGCTTGGAGCAGTGGGTGGGCACAAGGACTCCCAAGTTCTCTCTTGACTATAAGAATGCATGGCGCTGCCATCATGAGGTTGGTTCCCCCAGGAGGCGGAACAGGGTCAGAAAACAACATAATAGGTTCAGCTCTGAACACACCAAGTTGAAAGTACCAATGAGATATCCAGATAGAGCCATCCAACAAAGCTATGTAAGTTGTATGCTAGCTCAGGGGAAATGTCCAACTCTAATCCACAGTGATAAATTAAAATTTCACAGATGACTCTTGAAAACAAAAAGAGAGAGGAGAGGTCATTCAGAATTCTTTTTTTTTTTTTAGCAGTTTTACATAAAGATATCCCAAACTACATTTTATTTATTTTTATTTTTTTAATTAGTTACACATGACAGTACAATGATCTTGACATATCATACATTTGAATCAAATGGATATAATTTCTCATTTTTCTGAGTGTACAGGTTGCAGAATCACATTGGTCATGCAGTCAGTATATACATACAGCAATAATAATGTCTATTTTATTCTGTTGTCCTTCCTTTCCCCCCTAACCCCCCTCTCCTCCCATCACTTCTCTCTACCCAATCTAATGTGACACACTTCTTTTTTTTTTTTTCTGTCCCTCACATCGTCATACATGTATTCTGTATAACAGTGAGGGTCTCCTTCCATCTTCTGTGCAATTCCCTTTCTCCTTCCTTTTCCCACCCACCTTTCTTCCCTATTTAGTGGTAAAATCTTCTTCCCATGCTCTTCCTCCCTACTCTATTTTGAGTCACGCCCCCCTTATATCAGAGTAGACATTCGGCATTTGTTTTTTAGGGATTGGCTAACTTCACTTAACGTAATCTGCTCTAATGCCATCCATTTCCCTGCAAATGCCACGATCTTGTAATTTTTTTAGTGCTGAGTAATATTCCATTGTGTATAAATGCCACATTTTTTTATCCATTCATTCATTGAAGGGCATCTAGGTTGGTTCCACAGTCTAGCTATTGTGAATTGTGCTGCTATAAACATTGATGTGGCTGTGACCCTGTATTATGCTGTTTTTAGGTCTTTTGGGTATAGTCCTAGAAGAGGAATAGCTGGGTCAAATGGTGGTTCCATTCCCAGCTTTCCAAGGAATCTCCATACTGCTTTCCAAATTGGCTGCACCAATTTGCAGTCCCACCAGCAATGTATGAGTGTACCTTTTTCCATATCCTCACCAGCACTTGTTGTTTGACTTCATAATGGCTGCCATTCTTACTGGAGTGAGATGGTATCTTAGAGTAGTTTTAATTTGCATTTCTCTGATTTTGGTGAGCATTTTTTCAAGTATTTGTTGATTGATTGTATATCCTTTTCTGAGAAGTGTCTGTTCAGGTCCTTGGCCCATTTGTTGATTGGGTTATTTGTTTTTTTGTTGTTTAACTTTTTGTGTTCTTTGTATACCCTAGAAATTAGAGCTCTATCTGATGTTTGAGGGGTAAAAATTTGTTCCCAGGATGTAGGCTCCCTATTTACCTCACATATTATTTCTCTTGCTGAGAAAAAACTTTTTAGTTTGAATTCGTCCCATTTGTTGATTCTTGGTTTTAACTAACTCTTGTACTATAGGTGTCTTATTAAGAAATCTGGGGCCTGACCCCACGTGATGGAGATTAGGGCCAACTTTTTCTTCCATTAAATGCAGAGTCTCTGGTTTGATTCCTAGCTCCTTGATCCATTTTGAGTTGACTTTTGTGCATGGTGAGAGAAAGGGATTCAATTTCATTTTGTTGCATATGGATTTCCAGTTCTCCCAGCACCATTTGTTGAAGATGCTATCCTTTCTCCATTCCATGCTTTTAGCACCTTTGTCTAATATAAGGTTCTTTTCCTCCCAAAAAGGAGAGAAGACAGACAAGCCCTAGCCAAGCTCTCTAGCAACGCCTTAGAAAAGGTCTGTCATAATTTCGGCAAGTGCTGGAAGGCAAAGAAAAGGATTTTGAATTGCCTAGGTCTTCTGTCCCTCCTGCCTGGCCTGTGCTGGCCTGCTCACATACAAAGCCCTTTGCTCTCATCAGACCAGCTTGGCACCCAAGCATCTGTCCCTGGAGCCTCCAGTAACTCACAATGTGTGTCACCACCCACAGGTCTTCTTATGTTAATTCCAAAGAAACAAGTTATTAGGTGAACAACATAGTAGTAATTCATACACAGTTACATTAAAATACATTGTTGGCATTTGTTTTTTAAGTGGTTTGGTTTGGTTTTAAGTTATAGAAGTAGAATAATGTGGATTTGTGCTTTTTTTTTGGGGGGGGGAGTACTGGGGATTGAATTCTGGGGCACTCGACCACTGAGCCACATCCCCAGCCCTATTTTTATTTTATTTAGAGACAGGGTCTCACTGAGTTGCTCAGGGCCTTGCTAAGTTGCTGAGGCTGACTTTTAACTTGTGTTACTCCTGCCTCAGCCTCCTAAACTGCAGGGATTACAGGCATGCACCACTGTGCCCAACAGTTTTGTTCTTCTTTTAAAATTGGTGCAATAAGGAGTTACATGATCTTCTAAGGTGGTGTTTTATTAAGTACAGGTAGACATAATGATAAAGCAACCCTATGTCCTCCCACTACCATATCTCTAGTGCTGGATTCTCGGATACAGATTTTTTTTACTCTCCTTGAAGAATCTCTGAAGTGGTTTCAAAAGTCATCTATAAAATGTAGGACTGGGCTCTAGCATAAACTGAGAATGCATAACAATATACCTAGCAAAAAGTCATAAACATGCTACCTTCATTTCAAAAGTGCAGTTTTACCAAAGATTGCAAAGTTATTTTCTATAAAACAGATTTTTCCAGCACAGTGAACCTGGATGGGCAGCACTGTTCATGGGCTGTTTTTGTCTTAGGAATTTATTCCTCTTTTAAAGTGAGCAAAACTCTTGTGAAAGACCCTGCGTAAAACAGCTTCAGATAGAAAACTTAACACCCTGTCTTGGGAGGGAAATAGGCTATTATGAAATTTAAAAAACCAATAATTTAGTCTCATGGGTACTTGTGAACTTTTTTAGCTTTACCTATTTTTTAATTGACAAAAATTGTATATATTTATAGTGTAAAACATGATGTTTTGAAATATGTATATATTGTGGAATGGCTAGATCAAGTTAATTAACATATGTATTACTTTACATATATTTTTGTGGTGAGAACATTCACAAATTTTAAGTATATGGTACATTGTTACTAACTACAGCCACCATGAAATACAATAGATCTCTAAAATTTATTTCTCTCATCTAACTAAAATTTTGTGTCCTTTGACCCAATCACTCTGCTCCAATCCCCTTGGTAATCACCATTCCAGACTTTACTTGGTGAGTTCAATTACGTTGTTGGTTATTTCTCTTATAACATCCCAGGACAGATGATCTGAATGCTCTATTCCACAGGGGTATTTAAGGATCTAAGATTTCATCAATCTCTAATCTCCATGGGCCCCCCAGCTCTAGGATGCTGGCCTTGTCTGCATGGTCAAAGTTGTATCTTAAGGCCCTTTGTGCTCCATGACCCAGCTACCCACCAGATAGAAACCTGGACCTTACTGGAGAGCCTGTGGCCTTCCCTTGTCAAGCTCAGCAAGTTTGGCCAAGACTGGTACTTCCCGAGGATTCCTGGACTACCTACCTAGCCAAATCCCCCTCTGCAGGAAGGATGGAATAAATGGATTTAGAAGATTGAACAGAAAGGAGTAAGCATGTTGTTGGGATGATAAAGTAAAAACTGGATTGTCAGGCTTGGAAGGGAACTTTCTTGCTCCTGGAGTCAACTGAACTAAGTGGAGTCACTTCACTTTTCTAACTTCCATCTGTTTCCAATGCAGGGAGAGAGAGAGAGAGAGAGAGAGAGAGAGAGAGAGAGAGAGAGAGAGAGAGAGAGAGAGCGCAGTAGGAGGCTGGAACATGCTGAAGGTAAGTGAGACTGTGCCCACCTACCATGTGGCAAGAGGGTACCACGTCTTGCAAAGGACACGATAGACCCCATATTTGTCTGCCAGGGAAGTCAGGAGGGCCACACCAAAATCCATTATAATTCAGGAAAAATGACAGGTGGAACTTTCCTAAAAATAGCGACCTTAGAGGGCAGCATCCCTGTGATGCTATAACGCAGTATAAAGAAGAGCTAAGACTGAGCGTAGAAACCAAGAGTTTGTTACCTATACAGCCTGGGATAAACACAGCTCCTTCTTATGTTATTTTTAGAATTCAAATGTTTGTTTGCTTTTGCAATGCTGGGGATTGAACCCAGAGCCTCACACTTGCTAGGCAAGTGCTCTACCTCTGAGTTACACCCCCAGCCCAGGTATGTAAAATTAACTGGGATCTCATGAGTGTTTACTGTGTACCTCAGGCACTATTCAAAAAGGTCACAAATCTCTACTTACTTAATACTGAAAGAAACCCCTAGCAACATTGGGATATAGAGATAGAGGAACAAGTTCTGGCACAGAGGGAAGTAGTTTTATCCCATGGCACAAAGTTAGAAGAAATAATGGAGATGAGATTCAAATCTAGGTGAGCATTATGTGCATGTTTTTAAACACTGGAGGAGAATGGGTGTTGAACAAAATGTGGAAGAATGACACTGTACCATAACTTGCACTATTCTTAAACTACTGCTATCTCATTGATCTTCATCAGTTAGCAGCCCATAAGAAAACTATCATGCCCACATGTGATTAGCACCAGTACTATTGCCTACTATTTTAATAAGCTCAATTCTCCTTTTTGGGCAGCACAGGTGGAACATGGAATTTTTAAGCCCAGTAGATTCCATTTAAAGAACAACCCTATATACAGTAAGGCACAAAATGGTCTAATATCTATCCAGACAAACCACAGCTGCTTTATTTACCACCCTCCAAACAAAAACCTTTCATTTCCAGTTGTAGAAGCAAAAAATAAACCTTGATCTCATCTCCTTTACACATAACTTGGTTTTAGACCATTAATCTATAACACTACAGTCTTGGCCTTTGTGACATATCTTAAATATAGAGTCCTGAAGTCCTAAGGATAGGAATCAAGTCACTGCATTACATGTTGTGTTAATTCTTCCCTCTCTTGTCTCATGAACTTCCCGCATACATGAATTCTTGCACTCACTTTAAATGCTTGGCCCCTAAAAGATACCAGTAACTAATTGAATGGCTTTGTAATTTGAATGGCTTTATAATTTGTTCCTACATTTGTCACATGGCCCTTAATATAGTTCCATGAGTGTGCTCAGAACCATTGGGTGTGGCTCCCTATTTAGCCTCCTGACAATCACGTGTTTCTAAGATAAAAACAGCTAACCAGGAATTTTGAAACGTAACTGCTGTTCTGAACTAAAAATATAGAGGTAATCATTACAAAACACATCAAAGAGATATTTGATGTTACATATGATTTGATTTTCTTGTTTTTTGTTTTGCTTCTGCATCTCTTTTATTGCTTGTTGTAAATCAAGACACTTTCTCCTATGAAGGATGTGGTCTCCCAGACAGGAGGTTTGGTTCAGAATATGGTGGAGAATTCTTTCAGCCAGGAACTACTATCCCTTGCCCGCAACAGTCACCTCTTTCTGGCAAATCACTCCAGTCCACAGAGTTGCATTTTAGGAAATGACAATCAGAAGCAAATATCATAATACTGCTTCCTTTCCTCTGAATTCTCCCTCTGCCTACTACTTAGCAAATCTGAGGAACTCTTACTTGGTGGAAAAGCATCCAGCTGTAGTTGTAAGAAAAAATAGATGATTTCTATTTTGACCCTTTGATAGGTCAGGATCATACCAGCCCTACAGCATTCTCTCATCTACCTGACAGCTCTGAAAGATTGATATTATTTGTAATGCTTTTATATCATATTTTCTACTTTGTTGTGATGATGTAATTAGTATCCAGTAAACTGTACTTATGTTCAATTTGATAAGCTTGACATATTTATAGTTATATTCATACTTATATACATTCCCTGGGGAATTCCCCGCCCACCCCCCCACCCCCGCCAGGCAAAATGATTGAACTTTCTAGAACTCCACATTAGCCTCAGTTTTCTAAAATTATATTTAAATGGAAACAATAGTTACTCTTGTCTGGCTTCTTTTATACACAATTATTTCAAGATTCATCAATGCAGTAGCATGAATCTGTAATTAATTCTTTGTTATTGCTGAGCAATATGACCACTGTATAGATATACCATAGTTTGTTTATTCATTCACCTGTAGTGTACAATTGGATTCTTCAAAATTTTTGGCTATTACAAATAAAATCTCATGTCTTTGTGTGACCATATGCTTTAATTTCTATTGAGTACATATATAGAAATGTATGGATGAATCACACAATAGGACTATGTTTAACTTTTTAAGAAACTGTAAAAATGTTTTCCAAAGAAGTTGTACAATTCCTACACAGCTGGAACATTCCTATCAACTGTGTGTGAGAGTTCCAGTTCTTTCAAATCCTCAATAGCACTTAGTAGGGTCAACTTTTCTTTTTAATTTTAGCCCTTTTAATAGGTGTATAATGCTCATTGTGGTTTTATTTTGCATTTCCCTAATAAGCAATGATATCGAATATCTTCATGTTCTTATTTGCCATTTATATGTTCTTTTGGTGAAGTATCTGTACAAAGTTTGACCCATTTTTTTTAACTGAGTTATTTATTTTCTGGAGTTTTGAAGTTCTTCAAATGTTCTGGATATGTCTTTAGCAAATACATATCATACAAATACATTGTCTTAATTGCCATAGCTTTATAATTAATCTTGAGTTCATGCAGTGTCAGTCCTCCAACTTCGTTCCTTTTGAGAGTTCTTTTCACTATTCCCTGTGAATTTCAGAATCAGTTTGTTAACTTCTAAAAAATAAATAAATAAAATAAACAAAAGATGCTTGTGAAATTTTGACTGGGAATGTCTTAAATCTACATATCAATTTGTGGAAAAATCAACATTCTAGTAATGAACATAATATTTGCAGTATATGTATTTTGAACATCTTTTGTCATTTTTACCCTTAAATATTTCATATTCTTATCTTACTAAGTGGTATTTTATGTCAATTTCTGACTGTTCATTAATCAGATGTGGAAATGCAAGTAATTTTTGCATACCGCTCTTATCTCCTGCAACCTTGCTAATCTCACTTCATAATTATAGTCATTTCTCTGTCAATGTGATCAATTTTCTACATAAACAATCACATTATCTGCCTTCTTACCTTCCTATGTGGATGTTTTGTTGCTTTCTCTTGCCTTTTTGTTCTGGATAGGAGGATCTTCAGTACAATGTTGAATGGAAAAGGAAGGAGTGAGCATCCTTGTCTTATTCTTGTTCCTGAGTTTTGAACTAAGCACTCAATCTCCTAAATATGATGTTCAGTATAGGTATAGACATTCTTGATCAGATCAAGGAAGTTTTTTTTTCTATTCCAATTTTGCTGAGAATTTTATCAGGAATGGTATGGATTTGTTAAGTGCTTTCCTGTGTTTATTGAGATCATAATACGGTGTGTGTTTAGTAACAAAGTGAATTACATGGATTTACTTTTTTATTTACATCAACCTTGCATTCTTGGGATAAATCCCACTTCTACATGATATATTATCCTATTTAAGTATTGTTGAATTCAATTTGCTAAAATTATGTTTCAAATGTTTATGTCTATGTTCACAAGGGATAGTGGCCTGTATTTTTTCTTCTTAGAATGTCTTTCTCTTGTTTAATTTATAAAATGAATTTAATAGTATTCCCTTCTCTTAAATTGTCTGAGTTTATCTTAAAATAGCATTTCTTTTTTCTTAAAATTCTGGCAGAATTTACCAGAGACATCTTCTGAGCTTAGGGTTTTATGGGAAGGTTTTTAATTAAAAATACAATTCCTTTAATAAAAATAGGGCTAGTCATGTTGTCTGTTTCTTCTTGAGTAAACTTTGGTATTTAGTAATTAATGTTTTTCAAGGAATTTACCCATTTATCTCAAGTTCAATTTATTTAACATGAAACATTAGCATTAAGTATTCCCAATATTCTCTTACTTTAACATCTGTAGAATCTGTAGGTATGTCACCTCTATTTTCTTATGTTTGTAATATGTATCTTCTTTCTTGATATCTTAATTACAAAAAAATTGCCAATTTTAATTTTTCTCACTTTTGTTTTTCTATTTCCTTTATTTCGTCTCAGATCTTCATGTATCCTTTATTCTGCTTATTTTAGTATTAATTTTCTCTTCTTTTTCTACTTTCTTAAGATGAAAGTTGGAATTATTCACTTAAAAACTTTCTTGTGTTATAATATTGAAATTTTTATTTTTATACACAATTATTTTTATACACAATATTTTTATACACAATTGTTATATTGTCATGAATATAATTTATCATTTTAAAATGATAAATTTTTATTTCTGATGAAATTCTTCACTTATCTTATATTAACACAGTCATTCCTGCTTTTTTTAAAATTAGTGTTAGTGTGGTATATGTGTGTATTTTATCCTTTAATTTTTAACCTACATGTGTCTTTATAGACTCCTTACTGTTAGGAGTTTTTGTTTTTGTTAAGCCAATCTGACACTCTCTGCCTTGGAAAGTTTAGACCATTTATATTTAATATGCTAAGTTTCCCTCTATTTAACAGTGTTAAAAAATTTTATATATGGTATTTTAATGTTTATTTAATTCAAACTTCTTCGTAATTTCAGCTTTGATTTCTTCTTTGAATCATAAGCTAAAGTATGCTATTTCCAGTATTTGGGGATAGCCCTAGACCTTTCTACAATTGAATTCCATTGTCAAAGAATATACTTGACTGACTTGAACCCTTTTAAACTTATTGAGACTTGTTTTGTGCCTCAGAATATTTTGGTAAATGTTCTTTGGGCACTTGAGATGAATGAATATTCTGCTATTGTTGGGTGGAACGTTCTATAAATATCAATTAGATCATACTAGTTTATAGTGTCGTATAAACATTCTATATTCTTTTTTAATATTTATTTTTTAGTTTTAGGTGAACACAATATCTTTATTTTTATGTGGTGCTGAAAATTGAACCCACTGCCTCATTCATGTTAGGCAAGCACGCTACTGCTCAAGCCACATCCCCAGCCCCAACATTCTATATTCTTAATGATTTGCTATCTACTGGTTCTAGAAATTATTGAAAGATGGTTGTTGAAATCTTAAATTTTAATTGTGAATTTTTTTATTTCTCTTTGAAATTTCATCATATTCCACTTTCATGTATACTAAAGCTCTATTAGCTATACAAACATTTTGGATTGTTACATTGTCTTGAATATAATTTATCATTTCAAAATGATAAATTTTTATTTCTGGTGATATTCTTCGCTTATCTGATGTGAACACAGTCATTCCTGCTTTTTTAAAATTAGTGTTAGTGTGGTATATGTATGTATTTTATCCTTTTATTTTTAACCTACGAGTGTCTTTATATTTAAAGAGCATTTCTTGTAGACTCCTCACTGTTAAGAGTTTTTGTTTTTGTTAAGCCAATCTGACACTCTTTGCCTTGGAAAGTTTAGACCATTTATATTTAATATGACTAACAGTATGGGTAGGTTTAAGTATCATCTTGTCATAACTCTTCATTTTATTATTTTAGTGATAGATTTAAGGTTGGTACCACACATCTTAACTTGTTACAATACTGTTAAAGAATCTTACAGCTCTGTGCTCCCACTTCTTCCCTACTAGGTTGTGATATTATGGTCTTATATTTTCACTTTTTTGAGAGAATCTGTCTTTTCTTTTACAAAATCTAAATCTAAGTGCCTCATTCTATTATTATTACTCTTGTTTAAACAGTCAATTATCAATTAAAATAATTAAATTATCAAAAATTTATATTTATTTATCCACATGGTTAACATCTCTGGTGCTCTTCATTCCTTCATTTAGGTCCATATTTCCATGTGATATCTTCATCCTTCTACCTGAAGGATTTTAAGATTTTAACATTTTTAATATTTAAAAAATGCCATTTATAATTTTAGCACTTCTTGCAGTATGGGTAACCTGATGATGAATTCAACTTTTGTATGTCAACAAAAATCTTCACCTTTATTTTTGAAATATGTTTTGCGAGATATATAATTCTAATCTAAGCTTTGTTTCCAGTTACTCCACTGCTTTCTTCCTTACATTGTTCCTGATAAGAAATCTGCTGTCGTCCTTAGCTTTGTTTCTTTATAATATGTTCTTTAACTAGCTGCTTTTAAGATTTTTCTCTTATAACTGGTTGTCATCAATTTGATTATTTTGTGCTTTGATACAATTTATTTCATTTTCTTTATATTTGAGGTTCATTGAGCTTCTTGAATCTTATCTGAACAATTTTTATTAAATTTAGAAAATTTTTGACCAGCATTTATTCAAATTTTTTTGTCTATTCATCTCTCTCCTTTCTTTTGGGCACTTTAAATATATATATTAAGCCACTTGAAATTGACCCATAACTTACTAATGAGGAGTTTTTGTTTGTTGGTTTTGTTCTTTGTCATTTCCTTTTCTCTCTGTCATTTTAGAGAGTTCATATTGCTATAATTTTGAGAGCATTTGTCTTTTCTTTTACAAAATCTAAATTGCCCCTAATCTCTGCTAGTACTTTTTTTACTTGCACATTGCTGAATTCCCTGAAATTTCAATTTGAATCTTTTCTTATAAATTTCAACTTTTTGAAAATGTGAAATATAGTTATACCATTTCAATATATGTTTCTACTCTAATATCTTTGTTATTTGGGATCAACTGGTTTATTTTTCTATCCTTATTAAGTGTTACATTTTCCTGACTATTTGCATGTTTGGTAATTTTTTAACTGTATGTCAAACATTGTATATTTGTCTAGTTCCTGGGTGTTGGATAATTTTTTAATTCTATAAATATAATTGAGCATTATTCTGGGATGAATCAACTTGAAGTTTGATCCTTTTTGGTGTTGCTTATAAGATATCTTAGGTAAGACTGAAACATTGTTGAGGGCTAAATTTCCTACAACTGAGGCCTCTGTGTACTCTATCCAATACACTGTGAATCTTAAGGTTTTCTAGTCCAGAGGGAAGAAACAGGCACTATTTCTGGATGATGGTTCTTTTCCTGTCCTCAGATAGTTTCCTTCCACCCATATAGCCCCTTTCTAGAGAGCAGTAACTAATAAAATGTATTTATAAATTGTTCATACATTTGTCACATGCTCCTTAATATAGTCCCCTGAGTGTGCTCATAACCATTGGGTGTGGTTCCCAAATAGATAGCCTCATGACAAGCTGTCACATGTTTCTAAAGTAAAAATAGTTCACACAGGAATTTTGAAACTTAACTGCTGTTCAAAACTAAAAATATAATCATTTTAAAGCATGCCCAAAAGGTAAATAACTTCATATTTATGTATTTTTTTATTTTTCTGAGACATTTGTCAATGCAAAATCTAACCAAAAAGGAATTTCTCTGGGGAAAAAAATTGATTTTAATCCCTCTGTTAAATGGTAATCAAAAGATTTCCAAATTGCCTGAGTTCATCATTTAAAGTATTTACTTTAAAGACATGCTAACTCTACTTTAAACATATCCCCAGCCCTTTCTCTAGAAGAAATTATATTCTCCATAAAAAAGCAAGAAAAAAGCTCATGGTACTTCCACAGAGGTAGGCATAAGCCAATGGGTCAGTGTGTGTGTGTGTGTGTGTGTGTGTGTACATATTTATATATATATATATATATATATATGCACATATATATGTAGATACATATATATACATTCACACACATATATATACATATACATATGTATATGCAAACAAATTTTAATAATTGATCCCATTTTCATAAACCTAGACCATAGGGGCTGGGGCTGGGACTCAGTGGTAGAATGTCTATCACGTACGAAGCAGTGGGTTTGATCATCAACACCACATAAAAATAAATAAATGTCTAACTATAATTAAAAAAAACTATAACAAAGTATATGTTTCCATATGTATGTATATACATTTCTTGCTGGATAAATTAATAAGTTTCAATGAAAAGTTCCCTTCACTTGAATTTTGGAAAGTCTAAGCATATATTTGGGCATGTTAGAAAATCATGTGTTGGCCAATTTTTAAAGGTTTTGGCTTTTTTAAGTATAAATATAATCCATGGCTGCAAAACATTTAATGTTATTATCCAAATTATAAGAATGATATTTGTTATTTGTATTTTATTTTTAATTTCCCTATAGGCTAAGTTTTTGATGTTTGAAAAATTTTATACAACTCAATGTCTATTTAAACACAAATAAACTCATTTAAGATATAATTTGGCCATTTCAAGGTACTGATTTATTTGAAACTCATTCAGGACAATATGAAATGCAGAATGGGGCCACAATATTGAAACCTGATTTGGGGCTCCTGGATATGGATTAGATGTGACTGGACTGTATTTTCAGGCAGATTAATTGATGTTCTTCAACAAAAAGCATTCTAAATACAACTCTCCCACTCAATAATAGGAATAAGCATTTTATATTTGAAACAGAATGTAGACTCTTAGATGAGATTAGTAGAATTCAGTCTGCTTGTTCTATATGAGATATGCCTAGAGGAAGAAACAGTAAGCATTTACATAGGCACATTAGATTCACTACAAAACTATAAGTTGCTTCTTTGAAGCACATCGCCAGAAGAAATAGCCTGACTTCTAATTTTGGACCCACTTGCCAAAGAGTCATTCATAACCTTCATCCATCTCTAGATGGTACTCTGGATGCTGGGTGAATGACAGCATCGTCATCATGGAAATGTTTAGCCCTTAGGCTTTACCTAAGTAGGGTCAGTCATGAAAGATGGGAGACTTTCTTTCTTGCCAATATCCCTTCTTTGAATACTGTTCAAATTCAATTATTTCTCATTTCCTAAGCCAACTTAAGATCATGAAACTCTTCTGGGGAAATTGTAAAGACCATCCATCTGACAGAACTGCTTATTCTGTAACAAACACCTCAACATGCCTACTCTTTAAATGTGGGATAGGGATGGGGAGACCCAAGACAGTGAAAATTCATGGTACTCCTATAACTAGAAAAGGAAATCAAAGCAAGCCAGAAACTGATTAACTACAGATTTGTGATTTGGGCGAAGAAAAAAATGAAGGTTTTTTTTTTTCTTCCAATCAAAATGTTCAATTTCATCTCTCCAGTATTAAAGATATGGTTATATGCCCATTAATATTCCAATGAGATTAGGCACTTTCCAAGCTTCATCAGTTCTTTTAGTCCAATAGGTAATGACATCATTGGATGTCACAAATTCACAAGGGATAAACTTTTGGAATTACCACTGCTTTTTCCCTCAGATATTTCCCAAGGAAGAGTGGGTGGGGTACAGGGTAGCCACCCCCATTCTGTTTATTTCTAAACGAATTCATTTACTGACAAAAAGAAGTCTATCTACTAGAACCAATCTATATCATCAAATTTGAGGACACCATCTTTAAATGCTGTTTTATTTTAAATAATAGGACTTGAATGGGCTGCTTGAGTTCTTATATTTCAATGTAAATTAAATACCAAGTTAAAGGAGAGTGAATTCATGGAAAATTATCAAAGTTGTCCTAATTGCCTTATAATGTCACTATGCCAGTCCAACGGTATCTTAAGTAGGTGCCATGTATCAGTGATTATCTTGAGGTTGAATCTAGCTTGTTATTTAAGTAACAAGATCAGAATGTTGTCACTTGTTTTGTAGGACTCTTTATTTACTCTTTCTCTCTCTTTCTTTCTTTCATTTTCTAAGTACTGTATCCCCAGCACTATGTCATGCCATATAGCAGTTGTTCAATAAAGATTTATTTAAAGAATGAAGTGGCTATTTTAAAGATTGTTGTATTTTCACCTTTTATTTTCCTGCTTTTATTGTCATTATGTTGCAGATTTGGTCGGTGACTGAGGTAAATGTGAAGAGAAACATTAAAATTAGTAAATATTAACTAAAGTTAGTAGGGCCACCTTTTCCAGATAGAAACCAAAGGTTAAAAAAAAATTGAACACAAGGAGTATGCAGTTAGTCCAGGGAAATGGTGCTGTTCTGACTCAAAAGACTGCCATTCTGATCATGTCCATGAATCAGCAAGCACCATTTGCCCATCCAATAAGGCGTAGGACCCCCTGCAAGACTGCAGCTGGCCAATCAGCAGGCACTTTTACAGCCTATGGCTCAGCCACACTCTGGTGACAAACATAAAGGATACCATGAGCTTACTTCTCAAAAAGCAAGACACTATCTTGGCATATTCAAAGCATCAGAGAATCTACAGCTCTCTTTTCTGTAACTCTTGCTCATTCATTATATACCACCTTCGACATCACAATGTTGGACCTGCCTAAGTTTCGATTTGTGCACCTCACGTTCCATAGCCCAGTACCTCCCTTGTCCCAGGATTCATAACAATATGCCAAGACGTCTGTTTAAACTCTGTGGGTGACCTCAGCAACTGTTCCCACTTTCTTTACAGCTGATGCCAGTTTCACAAAATGGAGTGAAGGAAGGACGAAAGGGAATGAGGACAAGAAAAACATGCAGTAAAGGGTGGAGGGGAAACCCTTTAGTCAACTACAGAGCAAAGGGATGTTCTGAGGATTGCTTCCCTCTGAAAGAGCAGTTACAGTTCTACTATTCTTGCTAACAAGAATGAAAAGCCTTCTGACTAGTAAAAAACAAATCTCGCACTGCTGTCATGTACCAACCCTGTGCATGTGCACATGCATATGCTAGAAGCCAGGGCAATGGCCAGGTGGAGCCCATAGAATGTCTTCCAACATCCCACAAAATGATTAGGAAAAAGCCTGCCTTAAATGTTTTTAAAAATAAGTTTCTCCAAGCTGAGCCATGAGCTTTATCAATAATTTTTGCCTTTGCCCTGTATAAGGAGGGCAGAACCAGTTGTTCAACTCTGGATGTTATTATACAATTTAACTCCTTAGCTCCTGGTGCTAAATTTTCCTGGCTGTCAGCACATATCAATGTAAATCATAACCAAAACCACAAACATAATTAAAAGGCCCTTCCAAGGGGGGAGGGGCAAGAGAACAAGGGCCAGTTCCAAGTATAGCTTGCCAACCGCTTTTCAGATATCCAGTAAGTCTACTGATTTTTTAGTTAAAATTAAAATTTTAAAAATGTTTTCCAGAATATAGGCTGGAATATACTTGGAGAACAAAGAGAATTCTAAGTAAGAATATTTTCTTGTACTTTTAGCCAAAATAGCAAAGAAGCCTCACAATAACTGTCTGACCTAAGAACCAGATGTCTGTCTAGCAACCTGACAGCTGGTGGAGGACACAGCAAAAGGAAAAAACACATTAAGAATACTTATTTTCACTTTCTTCCCAAAGAAAATTATAGAAGAGCCTATTTCTTATTTCTTCATGTTCTTTTCTGGGGAAGAAAAGGCCATATCAAAAAATATTTCCTAAAAACCTAAGGGCAACCACAGAGGCATGCTGCAAGTAAAATGCATACATACATACGTATATTTAAATCACACTCTTAAGGCACTGTTTACACATTTTTGACCAAACTCTCTGCGGTCAGGGTCATTCTACAAACCTGAACCCTACATTCTACAAACCTGAATTTTGGACTGTGTACTAAAGGAGGTAGAGACAATTTATTGTTATAATTCCTTCCCATTCCACTTTTAAGAATAAAACATCAACTTAAAAATGCAAAATGCCTATGGATGCATGTGGGTATTCTATTAGTGTGTAGACCACACGGACACACACTTGAGAGGAACTTGGTGGCTAATACATCTTTTCAATCCATCTGGCATATTCCCCGCCCCCACCACTTCATCACCCTTTCCTGCAAGTGACCACGCACAGATCTAAATTTGGCACATTTCAAGGTCAAGTGATGCAGCAAACAGAATTTGACCTCGAACAATATGCCTTTGTCCATTCACCCATCCTCGTAAATGTGCACACACTCCACATTTTGCTTGCTGCAAGTTCATAAATCTTCATCCCAGATTACTTATTTCTTCATCAAATACTTACAGAAGAAAAAAAAAAGACATCTGGATGTGTTTGTTCCTCCCCTCCAGCCCCCACACCTCCCCAACCCTTCAATACATACACACAGCTTGTAAGAGCAAGGAGAGTGTTTTTTAAATTCCATTGGTTCATGTAGGCACAGAATCTGAAGCAGCTCCAAAATGGACATCAAGTAAAAAAATACCAGTTTTCAAAAGTCTGTAATTATGTATTTACACAAATTACATAATCCTATATGTATTTACATACAATTACAGATTATCAAGTAAATAACACAATGTTGTAGTGTTAATGAGATGAAATAGTATGAAAACACCATCAACAGAAGCCATTCATTTATCTACAAAACAGAACCTGGCAGAGCAGGTTCCCCAACACTGATCTGGCATGTCCTTCAGCACTGTTTGAGGACATTTGCATGACAGATGGAAAGGTGGTTCAGTCCATGCCGGGTAAGTCTTTTGACCGTGGTGCAAGTGTTGGCACCAACAAAATAGTGGTTTGGCTATCTGAGCATCTGTTTATGAAACTGGAACCACCCATTCCACAATGGCTCAGGGCTGCCATCCAAAAGGCTTTGGGTCTCTTACTACAAGAACCGGATGCAATCCTATAAACTGGAGATGACTCTACTGCCCAATAGGACAATGCCCACAACAAAACCCTGAGCCATCTACTCTCCCAGGAGGCCTATTTACATAAATTGCATAAGTCAATATTTATTTATTTACAGACCAATACAGTTTATTTTATCAATTGCCAAAAGCATATAACATTTTGCTTTTCTTAAGAAAAAAAAAAAGGTACCAAAGCAAAATAACTCCAAAAGTAGACATTAAAGTAGCATTTTCTAGGAATGCATGGAGATTTGAGTCTTTTTCACAATTCTTTTTCCCTCTTTTAGACCAATTATCTGGAGTCTCGTGCTACTTTAAGATTACTTTTGGCTGTCTTCCTAAAATCAATTTCTTCAGTGCTAAATATTATACCTATGGCATCCTAGAAACTTGATTCTTCCCTGTGGTCAAACGTTTAATTTTTTTTTTAGCAAAGAAAAAAAATTAAATGTCTTTTGGAAAAACTAAAGCCTGAATATGTGCACGTTTTAGCAGCAGCAAAGGGTTAAATAATAAATAAGAACAGTACTTCTTAGAATTAAATGCAGTTCTGTTTAGAAAGTAAAAGGGGGAAAAAATCCCAAGAAAATAAATGAAGAGAACATTCTGTTCCTTATCATAAATCAACTATTTTACAGTGCTTCTGTTCCCTCCCTCCAAGACAATTCTCAATCCCAAATATTAGACTTAGCTTCTCCTTAATGCACATCAGCAGGAGTGCATTACCCCATACTCCAGCTTGGACCATAGAAGGCTACGTGTATTTGCTCACGACAGTAAATCATGCGCTTCTCGTTCATAACAGCTTTAACTTGCCAGTGACATGCTTTTATTTTTCATAGAGAATGTGCATCCGAGCAAAACAAAATCAGAATATTAAATTTTAAAATTAGTTACATAAATCCCAACACATTTTTTTAACTGTCACTTTCAATTTCCCAATGTAACTGGCTAGAAAGTGTTATGTGTGGATGAGAATTTGTTATAAATTCCTTTTTTTTTAAATATTGCTTTAAGAATTTGACTCTTTTCACCTTAGTATATAGTAAGAAATAGTCTTCCTTGCCCAAGGGCAAGTTCCAAAATTATTGCTACCAAAGAAATACATATTCTTATGCTTTTCAGAATAAAATGTTATAAAAGCCTTGTAAAAGATATTCTATATAGTAACCTCCCCTCTAAAAAAATTGGGTGCTTGTGAAAACCATTTTTAAAAACAAAATACAGTCAATGAGTATAATACTTTCCCCCTCATTGTCATTATTGATAAAGATTTATTGTTTTCATGTTGCAAGTTTTACTTGAAGGGGTGCTATTACCATGTAATTATGACATTCACACCGAAAGCAATTCTCTAAAAAAGATGTTACAATGACCCCTATGGTACGTGTATAATTTCATATTTGATAGCCAAGTGCACAAATAAAAACTTACAAGAATGATCCTGTTAATCTGACTCTTATCTCTTAAAAAAAGTCTGAGCTATGTACGCTTGTTTATTTTTTCCTTCCTTGCTTAAGAATTCTAAATCAGTACAATGTTTGATATTAGTCCTGTTGTTCTGGAGGTGGGCTAAAATAAAAAGCATAGTTATTGTTTAGCTTTGGTATATTTTGCAATAGACTTAAACAAGTAAGACATATACCAACCCTCATATTTTCCAACCATGAAGTTACAGTGATGGAGTCACTGATGAAAGAGGAAAATTACAGACACAGAATAAAAGGTTGAGACCCAGTTTATCTTTAATCCTCTGGGATAAGCTATGAAACAAGCAGTCTGAAGAGTGAATACTCAGTGTCATGAGCGATGTGCATAAGTTTACAATAATATGGGCACAAAATAGATTGTCGCCTTTAGTACATTAGGGTCATTAGAATTTCTCATATCCATGCACCGTTATACCTACTTGCATGAATTACCACAGGTTCATAGCGGACTTTGCCATTTAATGCTTACAGAGCCTAAAGCTTCCAAAATGCCTATCTGGCCTGTACATATTTCATTAAAAATAAACTCTATATAATAAATAAATATATAAAATAAATAAAATGTTGCCTTTGGAATTTCTATAAATAAATTTAACTTTTTTTCTTTTTTTTCTTTTTTTCGCCTTTTTTTCTTTCTTTTTTCTCTTTTTTTTTCTTTTTTTTTTTTCCTTTTTTTCTTTTTTTAACTAAGAGGTCTTTGCTTTAAGTTCACTGGGATGATACCAGTGAGAATTAACTGAAAAAGTCTTTTAAGTAAGACTGCACCCTCCATGCCTTTGAAAATGCAGCGTACCCTTGCGCAGGCCACCAGCCAAAAATCCTGATGAGTCGAAGTATGGCAGCTGTGCTGATATAAGATGAAGTACAACTGATCAAAATTTAAAAGCGTGTCTATTTCCCAGCATGCATCAGGCCGTTGTCCTCTTTGCTTTCTGACTCTCCAATTTCTCCTGCTATTCACCCATTCACACACTCACACCCCTCTCATTCAGTCTCTCTCCCCTTATTTCACAATAAATCAAGCAAGTGGCCCTAGGCAGCCCTCCAGGAGGATCAGCCTTTAAGTGCAGAACAAAATCAGCATGTTCCCATCCAAGCTTCCATCATACATTATGCATGCGACAAAGTTTGGCAACAGTGGAGCTGAGGTGATGACACAGCTAATCAATAAGAACCCACCGCATGAAACCATTTATAGTGGTTACTTTTTTAAGGGCTCAAGTGAAGAAATTGTCTTTGTCAACTTTGGCTTAGAATATCCTTATATAGTTCAGGTACTTTGTCAGGGTCCACTGGCCTAGGTAAAAAATGTGTGAATTTCTGGTGCCGTTTAGTCCTGGTCCCTTCTCTTGGAGTCCCGTCTTTATTTAATGCAACATAGTATCGCCTTCCAGTGTCCACGTGTTTATATAGATTCGATGAGTATGTGTTATACCAATTTTCTTCAAACTGTTCTCTGAATACACACTCTTGGGTTAGTTTTTCCTGTTAAAAAATAAAAAGAAAGTAAATACATTGCACAATTAGCTACTTTCTATATTAAAAGCAATATTCCATTTTGCAGAAAGCAAATTGAGTATCTCTTATCCAAAATGCTTGGAAACCAGTAGTGTTTGGGATTTTTTATTTTCTTAGATTTTGGAATGTTTGCATATATTTAATGAGATATCTTGCATGTAGGATCCAAGTCTAAATACAAAATTCATGTATGCTTCAAATACACATGATACACATAGCCTAGTGATAATTTTATACAATATCTTTGTGAAAAAAAGTTTCCTGGTATGGAATTTTCCACTTGTGGTGTTAGGCTGGTGCCCCAAAAATTTTAAATTGGGGAGCACTTCAGATTTTGAATTTCCAGATTAAGGATGCTCAATCTGTACCCTGATGAGAAAATACTGATTTCTAACTCGTTTAACCACTTCAATGCACTTTGCATAAACTGCTTAACTCTATCAATTTAATGACATTCTAATTTCTTATTCATAATGACTAAAGCAGAAAAGATTCTAAATATCTTCTAGTGAAACTTTTCTTCAGGCCAATTATTACACACAAAGTACAACTAAAATTCTGGGTCATTCTCATTTTTACTATAGCAATTACATGGTGACCACCTTTGCACCTTTGCACTTAAATTTAGATAGAAGAGCCTCCTAACTTTAAAATAAAATAAAATAAAATAAAATAAAATAAACATGTTCAGGCATACAGATGCCCCAAGGAAAGTTATACTTATTCCTACATTTCCAAAGCAAAAAAATAAATTTAAAAAAATGTTCCCTGCTTTCTTAAATATCTTGCATTTCCCTCCACCTGAGCTATATGAAAGCCTGGGTCCCATTTTACTCCACAGCCTGGGACTCCTCCAGCCACATCATTCATGGGCAGTAATGACCAGAAATAATATACATATCACATCCCAAAGCCACGAACACACTCTAGGCAGAAATGTGTATACTGAAGCTGGCCCCTGGAGAAAGAAGGCAATGGGATTTATTGGCCTTTTTGCTCTTACTATCATTCAACTGAAATTTTTAAAATCAATACTTTCCTAGATGATGCTTCAAAAAACACTGAAATGAATTTAAAGTGTTCACTTTGCTCTTGTCCTCCTGGCACCTTACATAAAAAGAAAACAAATAACCTACATCTGCAGGCTCCACATCCATGCATTCAATCAACTACAGAACAAAAAATACTTGAAATAAAGTCATATCTGTATTGAACATTTACACACTTTTTTTCTTGTCATTATTCCCTAAACAATATGGTATAACAACTATTAATACAGCATTTACATTGTATTAAGTACAGTAAGCTAACTAAAAATGATTTAAGGAAGATATGCAAAGGCTCTATGCAAATACTATGCCATTTGATAAAAAGGGACTTGAGCATGGGCAGTCCTGGAACCAATCCTCTACAGATACCAAGGGACAACTTGTAATCAAACCCAGATAAGGGCATTTGGCATTCTTCCATTTCTGTCATTCAGACCCAGATGACAGACAGCAAATGTTACACATCACTTAAAAATATATGCCTTTTTCACATCCATATAGTTGAAAACATACATTAATATACTGAATTCATAGATATAAATTGAGTAGAATCCATCACCTCCAATTGCTTGTAAAGTCAGGCAAGAGAGCAAAGAGAAGAGAAAGAATTTGACCAAATCAATCAACAAGTCCAATGTGAGGCCAGCTTCTGTGTTTCTTCCTTGACCCAAAGGCTTAAAACAGTCCACGACTCCCGAGTGCCCACGTGTCCTCAAGAGTATTCTTCTAGTAGCCAAAAACACTGAGCAGGTTTTGGGTGGTGGTGGACTTCTGTTTTATTTTGTTTTGTTTTGTTGGTAATGAAGACTGAATCCAGGGCCTCGTGCATGCTAGGCAAACACTCTACCACTGAGCTGCACTCCCAGCCCCCAGGTTTTTAACAAAATATTTCACTGGACGAACTTTTACTATGCAAGTTGAAACAGAGGAAAGCAAAAGAGAAAATCAATGCATCAGAGAAAGCCAAAAATTATGTGCAAACAGCTAACCAGGACTTAAAGGGACAAAAAAAATTACAGAAAGTGAGCAGTTATCCATAGCTCCACTCACAGTGTACTGCTTCCACTTAGGGATGGCCCCAAGAAACTCACCCTTTCAGGGGCATGGGGATGCAGAGCAGAGAGCCCACCCTCCACCCCTGCCACATGTAAACCCAGAAGGGCCTCCTGGGGAAGTACAACCACCTTCTGCACAAGAAAGACTGGGCTGAGCGTGATTATTTCTCCCTCATCTCTATTAAAACCCATGAAATAAAAAAAGTGTGCTGAAGCCATAATGGCTATTTTAGTCTTTACTTCCATCTGCATAATAAATAGTCTCCTTGCAGGCAAGATTATTCCTGGCTAAAAAGGGCTGGTTTTAGTTTACTGTAATTTAAGGAAATTTTCTAAACAAATTTTGTTGCATTTATTTTTTTCATTAATAAAAGGGACCAAAGTATGGCATTGGCTTTCATTTCCACAAAGGACAAGAAAAAAAAATCAATTCAAATAAAGCTTTTTGTTTGTTTGTTGTTTAAGCAGGAAATCTATCACCTGATAAGTATTACAATGTTTATTTTTTAAGTGAAGAATAATTCTTGCTCCTTTTGGAGCCATGAGTTAGGCACCAGTTTGTATTGCTTTTGCTTATAAGCATACCTCTACTAGCACAATGGTCTTTCCTGGGTCAGAAACAGATCCATGGTAACCTCCTGCTAGTTTACACAGTGGAGGAAAAACAGGCTTTGGAGTCAGAAGCCTATTCACATCCCAGCTTCATCCTTCACTCACTGGAGGACATTTGTAATGGCTTATGTCACCTCTTCAAGTCTTAGTAGCCTCATATTTAAAGTAGGATTAGAGCAGGTTGGGCATCCCTGATCCAAAAGTCCAAAATGCTCTGAGTTCCAAAACTTTTAGGATATCAAGTCATTACTCAAAATGTTTTAGATTTCAGAGTATCTGATTTTGAATTTTTTGATTAAAGATACTCAATGGGTAAAAATCTTGGCAAATATCCCAAAATTCATTAAAAAAAAAAAACTATGAAATCTGAAACACTTCTGGTTCTAAGTATTTCAGATAAGGGATACATAATTAAGTATCTTGACACAGGGTTGTGACAAAGATGCAATCAGAAAACAGTGCTGGGCATAAAGAAAGCCCTCCATGAACAATGGTGTTGATACAACATTACATCATACCTCTTAGGAACAAACCTAGAAAACAGCTTATGTGATTTCTCCAGTTAAATGCATGGGCAAGAAGGCCCAGATGGGAGGTGATTTGCCCCTGGTCTATGCCACAGTATCATGTCATTATGATAATGCAGTCACTAGAGCAAGAAGTTTCCAGGAGCCCTACTTCAGCACTGCACTGGATCCTTTTCATTTTTCACATCTCACTGAATAAGCCCTGTGGTTCCCATAGCCCCTCTCATTCATGAGATTCAGGATGCTGTTTCCCCAGGGGCAGTCATTAGGGAGGGTGGCACAGGGCTAGCGTTCACAGGCCATGTTCAGGAATGGGGTACTACAACTCTTCTTATATGTGCTATACTCCAAAATGCAATTTTAAAAAATACTATTCATTTTGCAGGAGGAAGGACTAAGAAGCAGGCGGGGGCGGGCTGGGGGGAGCATGAAAAAAATTCTACTGTGACAGAAGTATCAACCTCTAAAACTGGAACACAAGTGTGTTCTCAGTGCTTAAAAAAAGATTCTCATTGTATCTTTTTTTTAAAAGAATATGAAAAACTCCTTTTAAAAAAAGGCAAGTGATCTAAGAAATGGAACTAACCTTTTCACTGCTCTGTTACCATAGCTCTAGTTTCTTAGCAGGCTATTTTAGCATCATTTATACACACATAATATAACTTTCTAGGCAACCCAGAAAATAAAGTGAATTATTTGATTATAAAACAATATAATCTACAGCCAGCATTTTTCACTATGGTTAGGAGTTCAATGGTCTTAGTCACAGGAGGATTGTATAACTTCTGTTAAGTGAGATTATGCTGACATTACATTGTAAAACCACTGATACATTTCAGTTTCTGAAATTATACCAAGTATGTCACTCTGGTAAGCTTGCATACCCTGAAAATTAAAATTATCATTAAAAGTTAAAGACTGTGTTACTTTCCTGTACCATGCATGGATTTTAAATAGTTTCTTCCTCTTAGTTGAGACTATGTCATTATGTGATTTTTATTTTAGACAGAGTAGTAAGATTTACAAAATTGATCTCTTACAATCACACTTCAGTACTAAGTGATGAAATCCTTACCTGAGGTGAATATGTTTAAAGCTATCCTTCTATTCCAAAATAAATTTTTAATTAAAAATAAATAGATAAAACTGGGGATGTAACTCAGTGGTACAGCACTTGCCCAGCATACACAAGTTCTTGGGTTCAATCGCGAAAACCACAAAAAGATAATAATAATATTAATTAATAATAAGTAATGAATGCAAATTGGAATAGCAAAAATTGTATTAACCTATATTCTTATATATGTGGGGGGAGTGTCTGCCTTCAAATAAACTATACACTTCAGAATTATAGAATTCAGTTGTTTTAAAACTCACCATATGTTTTCAATGCAGACAGTTTATAGAGTATTCCACTATAAAGTGATCAATTCTTGTTTTATTGTATTTCCATGTTTTAAAATTTTTTTAGATTATTTAACTATAGCTGTTTATGGCATACCTATCTTTGAACTGTTGGATTATATCACTAGGCTTGGGTGGAGAATGTGGATTTAATTCAAAAGTCTACTAAAGCTCATGCTTTGGAACAAAATCTGGTGGATGTTAGCAACTATGGAAACCTCTTTTCATTTTAAATCATCAAATTCAGAGCAGTGGGAAAAACTGAAATTAAAACTTCAAAACTGTTACCATTCCTGTTAACACCAAAGTATGAGATAATAATGTGAAAATGATAGTATAGCCCAGAGAATGCTTAAGAATGTTATAAGATATAGACTTATATAGACACTAATTTAAAATACTAGAAAATTTGAAAATGAGTGATCCACAAGGGCATTACTACACCCAATTCAAATGCCCATTTAAAAAATGAAATCAGAGTTGTTTCAAATTTGGAGACTCGGTAAGAATTCTCATTGCAAACATATAGGCTTGTGATATGCTGCTATTTAAAAACATGATTTCCACATTAATAAATATAGGGCATAACTTTAACCATGCTATGCAAATGGTTGTGTTTATTCAACTCAACGTAAAATACTTGTTACCACAATATAAACTACTCTAACACATAAATTCATGATCAGCAACCATACAGACATTGACTTAATTTTAGAGTTCCCAAACATTTTCATAAGTTAATGACTTTGATGTAATCCTTCATTCTTGTATCTATTGTCTATTAGAGTCATGGTATTTAAACTTCCCTTAACCACAATTACTTGTCCAGATGTACTCTTCCTCATTAATAATCTAACAGTGAAGCCTAAATGGGAGTTGTCGAGAAGACCAAGGTGATTAAATATAATGACTAAAGGACCATTAATAAGAAGTCAGGTCTTTTAACTCTTCTCTCCAGGGATAAGTCCCTATTGAGAGAGAAAGCAACAAATATAGAAAGAAGAGGCAGGAGGACACTATTGATGATTTTTTTTTTTTTTTCAGAAGCTTTTCTCTTGGGCTGGGGATGTGGCTCAAGCAGTAGCGCGCTCGCCTGTCATGCGTGCAGCCCAGGTTCGATCCTCAGCACCACATACAAACAAAGATGTTGTGTCCGCCAAAAACTAAAAAATAAATATTAAAAAAATTCTCTCTCACTCTCACTCTCTCTCTTTAAAAAAAAAAAAAAAACAAAAAAACGGAAGGAGCTTCTCTCTAGATCCAACCTCCGTTTGCCCTCAACATGCCTCCCTTGAAGTCCTGTTTTTCAAAACCTCCTCAAATCCCCCCAGATGGGCCTGCCTTAATACCCCTGTTCCTGGCCATTACAATTGCTTCTGGAATAGTAGAAACATTGTAATCCATGGCACTTGAATTGATGTAAACAAAACGAAGCAAAAAAGCAGGCAATTTTTCCATTTTTTTCTCATCAAAATATATAGAATATTGGGGTGGAGGGGTGAGATTAACCAATGGGGAGTAAGATACAATTGGATGGGACCAAGAAGTCCTGGTGTGTTATTGCACAGCCAGGTAGTTATAGACAACAATATCATACTGTATATTTCAAAAATCTAGGACAGATTTTCATGTTTTCATCATAAAATGTGATAAATGAGGAGATGGATATGTTTTAACCTGATTTAAACATCACAGAGGGCAGGGAATACAGCTCAGTGTAGAGTCCTTGCCCAGCATCCACCAGGCGCTGGGTTTAATTCCCAGCAAAATAGCACCACATAATAGACAGTACAATACACAAACACATATAAAAATATCTCATGGACCCCATAAGTACCATTTCTAGGTTTTTATGTATCAGTTAAAAAATAAATTTAAGTCAGGAACGGCAGTACCCATCTGTAGTCTCAGCAACTCTGGAGGCTGAGGCACAAGTTCAAGACCAGCCCAGGCAACACACTAGGACCTCATCACAAAAACTAATTAACTAATTAATTAAAATAAAATGTAATTTTTAAAATATATAATTTTTAAAACACTAAATATATATCTGAAATTAAGAATTCCTTATCTTCTTTACAATCTTAAAATTCCTGTGTGCTAAAAAAAATTAAAAACAAAAAATGCCTTCTCCCGAGAAGTTGGCTACTTCAGTACTTAGGGACTCAAAGATCAGGGCCCTGTCTACTCTAGGCACACACACACAGGCACGCGCGCACGCACACACACACACACACACACACGAATGCAGCAGGCTTACCAGCCATGTGGCAATAAATAAGCTGCCAAAGACAGACCCTGCCAAATAGGACAAGTGAGACAATTTAGAGGCCTTCCTTAGAAACTGCCTATTAAAATGCATCTTTGTTTAGCAAATCATATTCACTCATAAACTTTCTATACATTTGCAGAGATGCATTTCCACAAGGAAAGAAAATCTTGCTCTAGGTATAACAGAATTCAAATTTGAAAAATTCAATATTCACTTTAAGGAATATTTGGCTTATGTTAATACATAGCCAATGTATATTTAATTTTTCCACAAACACACCTATAGAAAAACTGCATCAAATTTCTTTTAGGATATTAGAACACCAAGTTGGAAAAAATAAAATGTCATATTTCTTACTGAAGACTATTACCTGATAAGAGTAGTAATATTATTCAATGATCACTTAAAAATGTACATTGAAAAATATGCAAATGCTATAATAACTTCAAATTAAAATATTACTCAGTAAAAACTGACAGTAGAATGCCCATGAAGGGTCAGACTGACAATGGAAAAGTATAAAGCTAGAAGGCTGAGAGGTAAAATTAAAGATTCAAGAAAGATACCAGACAAAGACAACCACTCTATTTCCATGATAAGCACCACCTATTTTGGAAGGGGTGGAATCAAAAATGAAAAATTTTAGCAAAGACTTTCCATGATCAACAAAGCAGGTTAAATTCAGCACATGTTTGCAGAAATAAGAGAAATCAAAAGATTAACAAGTATAATGGCTGTATAAATCCAAAGATAAATTTTAAAGAATCAAGATACACAGAATTTCCTTGGTAAAGGCATGCCAAGCTTCCAGAAACACGCACACATGGGTGTGAGCTGGCTAATATTCATGAGCTTTAATTTCCTTCTCTGTAAAATGAGGGCATTGGAAGAAATTTCCAAGGTCTTTTATTGTTATTGCTGTTGTCATTCTTGTGCTAAAGATTGAACTTACAGCCTCCCCAAATTCAAGGTATGACCTCTATCACTGAGCTACTCTGCCACCCTGGAAGTTCCTTTTAGTCAAAGACTCTAGTTAGTCAGTCATGGAAACATCGAAATGTGGAAAGCAAAGTTATCCACAATAACTCTGGAAGGACATATTGAACAGGAAATGAAAAAAGAAACTGCTGCAGAGCTGGAAAACAGGGAAAGAAACCAAACAAAATGTGCTGCATCAGTTGCCCACTGCAGGCAGGAGAGCCAGCAGGTCAGAACTGCAGACTAAATCCAGGCTTCCAGCAGCAATCAAGAGAATGAGGTTGCTATTCCAAGGAGGAAAGGACAAGGAAGAAGGCAGTCACTTTGTCATAAGGGCCCTCCAGCTTTCTCCTTGAGAGAACATTTGGAGGATACACTCCTAATTTCTGTTACTGCTTTCTCACATTTGGAGGCTTGCCACATCCTCTTCCCAACATTGGCCTTATGAACACGGCGCATGAATGCCTCTCTGACCAATGAATCCTACCAACACTATACCAATATAATGAACTGTCCTAAAAGAATTGACTGCAACAGGGATGGGGTTGTAGCTCAGTGGTAGAGCACTTGCCTAGCATGTGTAGACAGTGGGTTCAGTCCTCAGCACCACATAATAATAAATAAATAAAATAAAAGGTATTGTACCATCTACAACTAAAAAACTTTTTTAAAAACAGAATTTACTGGAAGAAAATCCAAATCCTATATGAAAACAAAAAGTTAGTAGTGGGTAGAATACTCAAATCTGAGTGGAAAGTTGGACATGTGCACAAGGCAAAGAAATAATGTACAACACCAAAAAGAAATAATGCCAGGCTCCCTGGGGCATTATTTAATATTTCCAAAGTATTCTTGAATTTTTTAAACACCTCCAGCCAGTGCTTATGTCCCCCTGACACCTCCATCTCTACTCAACCCATAGAGAACTCCTAAATTAGATTGAAAGGGAGATGAAGCCTATCCCTACCACCCTCCCTTTCTCCTTGGGTTCTCAACTTTTAGCTCCCAATGTACTCATGTCAGCACAGATTTCTCCATAACCAAACCCTTCTTCCCAGCCCCACCATGTGATAAATGGTCCTTCCTCTCCTCAACACAGATGTGACTGTCTAATTCTCTTTGGGCCCCTCTCTCTGCTAGATTACACCATCCCACTTCCAGTGCTAATCAGAGATAACATGATCCATTATTCATTCTATTCTACCAATCCACCAAATGTATATGCTGACAGGGGCCTCTTTAGAAAGTACCTTAGCCCGGTATGATAGCACATGCTTATAAAGCCAGCAGCTCAGGAGACTGAGGCAGGAGTATCACAAATTCAAGGCCAGCCTCAGCAACTCATTGAGGCCCTGTCTCAAAATTTAAAATAAAATAAAAAGGACTGGGGATGTGACTCAGTGGTTAAGCCTCCCTGGATTCAATCCTTGGTACCAAAAAATAAATTCAAAAGTGCCTTAACCCAGAAAACTGATTCTGGAAGGGGGCATTCTAGGTATAGTGACAGCCTCATGCATTAATTAACATGTAAATATTAAATAATAATAATAATTATTATAACAAAGTAAATGATATTCATAATAAAAGAAACTTCTTTAGCCAAGTGGATAAATAATAATGAGCTAAATATGAAAATAAACTATGGAACATCAACCTTAATAATAATCTTGATAAATTAGGTTGACATTTTATAATTTGAGAGATGTCATATTTTTATCTGTAAGAAAATTTTGATTTATTTTCAGAGACTGCATCATGAGTCAACTTCAGAATTCAAACTTGCAAAAAAAGAAAAAAGAAAGAAAAGAAAAGAAACAAAACATCAGTCTATCTGTCACACAGTAAAAGCTATTAGAGGTCTCATCTGTGCAGCATCTCTGTCACTGCCACAGGTAGCCATGAAGAACGCTAAAGGAATGAGCACAGGCTGAGCAGCCTGTGAGCCAGCACTGTGCTGGTCACTTTACAGGCATCAGCTCCTTCAGTCCTCAGAGCAATACTATGAAGTCCCTGTCATCAGCCATTTTATAGTCTCAGCTCAGAAAGTTTGATTGCCCTAAGTTGCATGGCAAGTGGGCTTGGTAGAGCTGAGGTTCAAACCCATTACTTCCACAACTCCTCGCTTTATCTCCAAGCTCAAACTGTTCAGAATACAAAGATAGAGGAGATCCTTCCATCAAAACACAGAAAACTGAAAAAACCAACTTGAAAGAGAACAAAAAGGAATATGAGTTAATACGACCAGTAAAAAAGTATCTGAAATACAAGGCATTTGTGTAGTAAAATGAAAGAATAAAGAAAAAGGGTAGGAGAAAAGAGAAAGGGGTCAGGAAAACAGAAACCTACAGCTTCAAGCAGACAGCAGACTATGTGAGAACACACGACATGACTCTGCAGCCCATAGGCAAAAATAATTCAGTGCTACAACAAAGCAATCTCATTAAGCACTATCAGGAGAAGGATGTTTTTGGCATGACCTTGGCAAGTCTGTTCTTAGAATACTGCCTTGCGTTTTGGGCCACTTCATTAGAAAGGAAAAGCAAACTTAAATGGAGATTTCAATGAAGAACTTAAAAAAATTAAGAGTAAATCAACTTATGTCAGGATTTTAAGCATTTATGGAAAGTGGGAAAGAAGACACCTCTGAGCATGTCTCTCCCACTTAACACCGTAGCCTTTTAATCCTCAGAGGGAAGCCCTATGCTGCAGGAATGCAGGCTTTTTTTTATTTTCTCAGCTGGTTGTCATGATGTGGCTGATGCGCACCAGGCCAGCAGGCCGATAAATGATGTTTCTTCACAAGTTCAAGTCAGTCTCCGGCACAGAAGGAAGTAGGAGGGACAATGTGGCCAGGTCACTGCTGAAGATGCCCCAGGGCCCTGGCTCCCAATTGATTCTAGTGGGGCCAGCTTTTTTGTGAGGCTCAAAGGCCCCTCCCAGGCTAGGTCACAGAACAACATAGTGGCAACATCTCCTGAGTAGCTGATGATGCTGACAGGGGAAGACCCTCCAAATGTCAACAAAGAGGCCTCTGGCAGCAGCTGAGATAAACGGAAGTAAAGACACGATAAATTAGGGCACAACCAGCAGCCTCATATAACATTTTTTGTCATAACATTTTTTGTCAAACTATCGATACATCACCTTATTTCATGTGTGTTTCTATTTAAGAATAACTTACTTAACACGTATAATCAATTCATTAACATGAGATTTACAGCCAACATCACCTAACTAATGATTGAACAAAGCTTTTTCATGCATAAGATACATGAATATCTTGTATAATTTGCTCCACAAGATACACCTTAGCCTTTTCTTGCTTTTAGTTAACACTACACAGCATATCAGCTCTATGCTGGGGATGTTTTATATGGCAATATCACCAAGAAAAGGCACAAAATATGAAATACATGGTTCTAAATACATCCCCAAAAGGACCCTGTTTACCTGAGACAAGAAGGCAGAGCTTGGCCTTCTTTGACCTGAGCTGGGAATATGCATGTGAAAGACTCATTTTTTTTCCCACTTCCCTGCACATGTCCACAAACCACCAGAAAGTGAAACAAATATTAATTTGGAGGTTATAATCAGATTTTAGCAACTAGGTAAATTCACACATACAGAATCTACAAATATGAGGATCAACTGTATTTTCAGCACCTGGCATGTATTAGTGACGGATGATCGATAATGGTTGTTAACTTTGTGAAAGCAAACAAGAAAGAGTGAGTGTATGAGTGTGCAAGTAAGCATGCAAATGAACTGTGAAGACTGTAAGTGTGTGAACAGCTGAGAGAGTATATGAGCAAGTAAGCAAGTGAACAGAAATTTGTGTGTGTGAGTGAAAAAGTGGGTGAGTGTACAAGAACGGGTATGAGTGAATGTGCAATTGAGTGTTTCAGTGCGTAACAGACTGACTAGGAAAATGCTTCCAATCTTCACCCTCACTCTGACTCAGGCTGTCCAACAGCACAACTCAAGAACTAAGGAAGATGCTCAGTGACCAAAAACATTCTGAGACTGAGGCGCCAATTGAGGGGTAGCTTAGGGTTCTGTGTGGCTAACAATTTATTCTGAGAAAACGGGTGACCCTGGAGAACTGAGTGGTAAGAGGAAGTGGTTGACCAGGAGTTCCTTCCAAGAAGGCAAGTGGGGTCAAAGGAAGGTAGGAAGAGTTTAGGGGCCATAGGGTTGTTCTTCTATTGTCCTTAACATTATTGTCTCCTGGTTGGACTCACAGTCCCCGTACACACTGATTGGACTCCCAGCATGTGCACTTTAGGCTCAGAACTCAGGGAAGCAGGGTCAGCTCTGCCAATAAACCACAAAAATGAAACTCCCATTGCATAAACCCACTGCTCTTTTAAAATATATTCACCAAACTATTCAGAAATGAATTAATTTTATAGTGTTCATGATTTCATAGAAGCTATTTCTACAATTCACATTTTCAATCAAATGGATGAAGTTAGAGAAGAAAATGCTAAATGAAGCTAGCCAATCCCAAAAAATCAAATGCCAAATGTTTTCTCTGATATAAGGAGGCTGATTCATAGTGGGGTAGGGAGAGGGATTATAGAGGGATAGAGGAACTCTAGATAGGGCAGAAGGGGTGGAGGGAGCATGGGGTTAGAAATGATGGTGGAATGTGATGGACATCATTATCCAAAGTACATGTATGAAGACACAAATTGGTGTGAATATACTTTGTATACAACCAGACATATGAAAAATTGTGCTCTATATGTGTAATATAAATTATAATGCATTTCACTGTCATATATAACAAATTAGAATTTAAAAATTCATTAAAAATTTGTGGGGCTAACATTTTTTTATCCAAAAGGATCCTTATACCCAAATTGGTCAGGAACTAAAGGATATACGTTAACTCTTCAAGCTCAAAAATACCTACTTACAAATCAGGTACTAAAAATCCAGGGTCAGTCTTATCTTCTTTTTATTAAAAAGAAAGATAAAGAAAAGAAAGAAGTAATTGTCTCACTGACAATCCATTTGCTCATTCAATACTTTTTAAGTATCAAATGTATGCAAGACTGTTTTAAATACTGGCAGTACCTTGGGAAACTAAAGTAACTGAGCCCTGGCTTTCCAGAGCTTAGGCTTTAGGAAATGGACAGCTTTAATACTCGTCTGATTTGGGGCTTCCTGAAATCTTCCTCTCAAGTTTCTCTCATCAGGAATCTGTGGCAGGGATTGAGACAGAAGGATTCCTGAAAATGCAGCAGAACAGAGCAAGGAACATGAGAGACACCGAGAGTGGTCAGAGAGCGGAGCCAGGATCATATGTGAAAGCTGCACCTGTCACAAGAATTCTGCTGCAGATTCCTGAGCCTGAAGAAAGATCAGTCCTGAATACGCTCTCTGGAACCCCAAGCCATTCTTCAAAATCTCTCATGAACAACCTAAATCCTTCCCAGGCTAGGGATATAGCTCAATGGTAGAGTACTTGCCTAGCATTCTTGGGGCCCTGGGATCCATTCCCAACAATAAACCAAAAAAAACCACAACTAAAACACAAATACTAAATCCTTCTTAACTCTTGAGAAATTTATAGATCTGAGTTCTATGATTTGATCACACTAACTTGGCTTTTTTTAAGTGTGCCTCAATCAGTGAATGTTGTTACTCTATTCACAATGTAAACCTAAAATTAAATCAATAAAAACTTTACAAAAAAGATAATTTTCCACTAACTAAAAACCACAAGTCTAGATGTGAAGGAAAAATGAACCACTAAATAAAAACTAAGTCACTAGAAAGAAAAAAAAAATCCTCCAAAATCTGTGAAAGGAATACTGAAATCTTGCTCCACTATATGGTTAATTCTGGGGTGTGTGTGTGTGTGTGTGTGTGTGTGTGTATTTCACAAAAATGAATGGTCACTCTTAACATGTATATGTATCACAAAAAAAATTCTTTATTTACCTATGTTCAAATCCTGATTTGTCACTTGCTATCTATGTGTGACCTTAAGTCACCAAACTATTAAAATCTCACTTCCCTCATTTCTAAAATAAGAACATTATATGAACTAAATTATATAGAAGATACTCTACTGAGGTGCTGCTGCCCTCTTTATCATCTAAAAATTACTATCTAATCCTTTGAAAATTGACCATGCACTTATGAAATGTAAAGCAATGCTCTATTACCCAAAATGTCTACTGAAAACCACACATTTCCAGAGCATGCCTGATATCAGGTTGATTACTCAAAAAATGTTCCTCCTTATTTCCTTCATAGGAACTGCATTCCTTGGAGATTCTGTACAGGATATGTCGAAACACCTCCCATGAAAGCAATCTGCCACCACAATTACAAATTACCAAACTTAGTGGTGACTCGCCATTTTGGTAGGGTATCCTGATCCATGAATACACAAGGCTGTTCTGCTGTTCAAAAGTTGCTCAGGATTGCCCTTGCAGAGCAACTGACAGAGTAAAGCTCTTGGTCCAACATGCCCCAACCCTTCCTCCTGCCCAGAGCTTCACATCTACAACCATGTTTTTTAATACTGGCGTCTGCAGATCCCTAGAAGACAAATGACATGATCCAGGGAGCCTCAAGTTCTCAACAAGAATGTTTTCACTTTATCCTTTCACTGCAATGAAAAAGTAAAGGAACTGCTTCAAGAATATTCAGGATTCTACAGATGAATACCTCATGACCCACGTATTACCACTGAAGTGTGTATAGTCAGCCCTCTGCATTTATGAATTCCATATCTGTGAATTCAACCAACCAAGAAGCAAAAATATTCAGGAAAAAAAAACTGGATCTATACTAAAACATACAGATTTTGCTTTTTGTTATTATTTTCTCAACAATATAATATAATAATTATTTACATAGCATTTATATGGTGTTAGGTATTAAGTCATCTAGGGATGATTTAAAATCAAATACAGGTGCTGGGGTTGTGGCTCAGTGGCAGAGTACTTGCCTTGCACATGTGAGGCACTAGGTTCGATCCTTAGCACCACATAAAAATAAATAAACAAAAATATTGTGTCCATGTATAACTAAAAAAAATGAAAATAAATAAAATCAAATACAATGCCATTTTATATAAGGGACTCAAACATGAAAGGATTTGGGTATTCAAGGGGGATCCTGGAACCAATTCCCCCATGGATACAGAGGGGCTACTGTGCTGGGGTTTAAAATTACTTTCAGTACTAAAATAGTGATGCTTATACCATCAGCAGTAATGGGAAAAGAAAAAGACATACTTAGTCTACAGGTTTAGGACAAGTGAAGACCAGATGACATCATTTGACCTCACTATAATTCAAATAGGAAGAAGTTGGGAGGAGCACAGAATCATCTCTAGATGATGTAAAAAACAGGCATGCTAAGCTCAAACAAGGCTGAACCACAGCTGGCAGGACCATATTGACAGTGAGACAGCATCTTAGTTTCAAGTAACACATTCATCACATTAAACCAACTATGCCAATTTAAATTTTATCAGTCTTATAGTTTAGCTTGAATTTTAATATAAATACGATTTGAATTATAGTTGTCAAGGAGGTGTGAGTATAAGGAATTCAGATCTAGTCTCATTTTTGCATATATTCAAATAACAAAATAAGTTAAGTCAATATAGAATCCTAAGGATCTGAGATTCAATCAATCATCCATTGATGGACTCTATATCCACAGATCCAATAAATCAATCACAGATAAAATGAAAAATTACATCTATACTGAACATGTACAGACTTTTTTTCCTGTTATTATTCCCTAAGCAACACAACTATTTACACAGCTTTACATTGCATCAGGTATCATAAGTCATCTAGACATTGATTTGAAATCTAAGGAAGGATGTTTGTGGGTAGGTTTTCTGAAAAATACTACACTATTTTTTTAAGGGACACAGCATCCACAGATTTTGGTAATATTCATGGTGTATCCTGGAACCAATACCCTGCAGATACCCAAAAAAAAAAAACTGTACTTCATTTTTTTGTTACTGTTATTTTGTTTTTTCTTTTAAAGAAGTTAATATATTCTTCAATTCTGAAACAGATAGATCCACAGGGTTCCTCCCACCTACCCCACAATATGGAAAAAACAAGCAAAGAACTTCTGAAGCTGATATAGCTCTACCCCAAAAAAGACAACTGCCCCAACTAATATATGTATTAAAAGAAAGTTTGTGTGCATTAGAAACACAGGCAAACATTAGTTACTGATTAGACAGATTCATGTACAACAGACCTACTAGTAACACCTGTTTAGCAAGCACAAGTGTCAGAATGATGGTAGGAATGGTTGCAAGGCATAGCTCTGAGACTGAAAGAACTAAGCCTGAGTCCTGTGCAGCTATTTTGAGCCTTTGAGCAAGTTAGGTGACCTCTCTCATTTTCAGTTTGGTAGTGGAATGAGATAACTCTTAGGGAAATACCTGGACTTTATAAGCATACAACTACAGAGTACATAGTGCTTTCACTGCATGACGCTCAAATACAGCAGACTGTGTGTGTACGTGGTTCAGGACTGGTTGAGTAATTGGGTCAATGAACATTTACCATGTGCCAACTGCACATAAAGCGCATGCTGAGCCTCTGGGAAATAGAAAGATTACAAAGACAGACACTCTGTCTCCAAAATCTTCATCTAGTAGGAGAGACCAACAAGAATTAAAATTCCTGGGAGAATAAAATCAAGTGCTGTGAAGGGATACAAACAAGAGATGCTAGCACTTCCCAATCTGTGGGCTCTCTTCTGGAATCATTTTTGCAGATTTTACACTCCACGTTCCTACAGCATCACAATTTTAGTGATTGCTACCTTTTTTAAGAAAACATTAAATACCTTTCATTAAGTTCAAACTTCTTGGAGATTTTTTTCACACCATTCTTTTTTTTTTCCTTTCTGCATTTTTTTTATCGGTGCAATATAGTTGTACATAATGATGTGATTGTTATTATATATTTGTACATGCACACAATATAACATGGAATTTTTTAATGAGACCTTTATTATAGCTATTTATTTTTGATGTTTTAAAGTATCTGGATAATGTGATAACTTAGATTAAGCTACTAAAAGTAACTTTCTGAATCATATCTCCAGTCTCTTTGATACAAACAAAAGGGACACATATAAACCTGATTCTCTGATACTCTAATTCTCTGAGTGGGCACATGCACACATGCACATATGCATGTGCAATCTAACTACCTCTATAAATTTCAAGTAGGCAAGATATTCTGATCTTTACATTTGAAGTTATGGGCCCTATCCTGTCTTTTCTTCCTTTACTGAGTCTCCTATTCATCCCTCAAAGCCCACTTTAAATGTTACCCACACAAGTTTCCCAAGCAGTTCTTTAAACACTCCTCTGGGTTCCCTACAGTGGACTACAATGAACTTCACACTGCACTGAATTATTGATAAATACGTTTCTCCCAACAAATTTTGAGATATCTGTTTCATACTTATATCTTACTTACTGTGCTAGACACGAGGTAGATATGAATGTCTGTGAAATAAATGACAGACGAATGAATAAATGGATGGATAACTTGACATAAGAATACAATAATCAAACTTCACCCCAGAGTTAGAATTATTTAGGTTTTCCTAATCAAACCATGATACAGAGTTAGCAAGATAGTTGTTCCTATTTCTACATTCTAATAGGATATCAGAATCCTACCTATTTTTCTAAAAAATATCATTTGTTCACTCTGTCCTTTTAGATTGACTCTCAAAGTGAACTTGGAGTCCAAAAGAAAAGCTACACAGATGAATTAGTAAATTAATATTAAAAATGCAAAAATACATTTTAAATGAATTTCTGCTACACTGACACATTAATTTACTTTACAAAACTGATTCCTATTTCCCCAAATCTCTTCTTTACTTTCTTTTATAATGAAATCAGTCTTTTCAAAGTTTTTTTAGCATTTTAAAACAAAGTGTCACTTCAGTGTACTGAGCTTATGGAATGTCACATAGATAAGAATTTCTTAAGATCCAAATTTTAGTGTATAGTAATAGAATGATCATATCTTTCTTTTCTTTTCTTCTCTCAGTCTCATCAAATAAAAATGAGATATTTTTACCACTCTTTATTCCCACTACCACACCAGTTGTGATAACTGCAAACCCAGTAGAAAAACCTGAGATTCTAGCCCCAGCAGAACAAGGTCTCCTCCTCAATCTCCCCCTCACCTGCATAAGGTAGAGACCAAAGAAAAGTAACCTGCAGCCCAGGGAGCTTACCTCCCAGCTCTACACAAAAGAATATGGTAAAAAGAATCTAATTGTATAAACATTCAGGGTACACAGAAATCATCATGGGTGAGGCACATAAGACTCTCTAGTAAAGCCTAAAAAATCCAAACTTGAATTTGGATTTTTGAGCTCCATCCAGAATGGAAAGTCACATCCCAGATGTCTAACTCAAGCTCATCATCTCAGATGAGAAAAATAAGGGCCCACTGCCTGCTATAGTAGCAGACACAGAATGAGAATTCAACCATACTCTTGCCACTACACTATCTTCTCTCCAGCTCAGCCATGTCCCCCTCGGGCTACACACATCAGGGACAACATAGACACAGTCCAATTAAAAATAGGAGTGGAAGACAGTGATTCTTCATTCAACTGGAGTTCTTAATTCACATTGACCACATAAGAGATACACTGAGGTCCATGCCTATATATCTAATGAGGTATTGAAATAAACCACAGTTTTTAATTAATTTTACTCCCATGAGCATTTATTAAACACCTAGGATGGACAAGGTCCCTTGCTATTTATTAGATAATATTAAGAAGAAAAATGTGACCCACACCCTTTTGATCCATTAGTGGATACAAAAATTCATTTGGCAATACTATAAATTATACTGTTTCCAATATAATCATGGAAATATAAACAAAGTATTACTGGGACCTGGAGGAAAACACAAGAAATGCTAACCAGAATAACTAGGGCTAGAGTTAGGGATGTGATGGAGGCTTTGCAAAAGAGGTGACATTTTCACTTAATCTTAAAAGGTCCTGCTTCATCAAGCAGAGAAGGGATTAGAAAGGCATTCCAGAGAGAGGGATTACCTTGACCATGTGTACTTGTCCTATTGCATGACATATTTGGAGAACATCAAATAGACTCAAATTATGTGGGGAAATGGTTTACAAGAGATGATTCTAACAATGCAGATCTGGAGGAAAAATGATTTATGAAAAGTATTGAATGCTATGCTAAACAATGTGAGCCTTATCTTTCCAAGGCAAGTATTGGAAGGGCTCTCCATGGAGAAGAGACATTTATATCTGAGTATTGAAGGTAATTCTGCCATTAATGTGGAGAATGAATTAGAGATGACAGATATTAGATACAGAGAAGCAGCCAAAAGTATGTTATGTTTCCACAAAGAAATTATAATATGGAAAAGTGTCTCTCAGAGCACACTTTCCTCAAGAGCAATTTCCAAGTCTGATAATACTCTTTCACATGAAAAGGTATGTTATTTCAAAAACACACATAGAAGAAGAGCCATTTTGCCTTTTCTTGGATTCCCTCCTTTGTCCAGCTGGGATTGTCAACTAGAGATGTGGCCACATAGCAAGGCAGGTTAGAGTCTACCTCTAACTATACACTTTATGTGCGCAAAAGCTCTAAACAAGGCTCTCAGGATTCACAGAAAATCTAACAAGACAGTTTGTATCCCCAAACAACATGCAAGATGGTGTTCTCCAAATTTCTACCTCCTGGGTGCCAGTTCCTGCAATATTGTCACTGGTATTGGGTCCACATTCAATGAACTTCTCACCCTGCTCTAAGCACTGCCATTAATGAGAGCATACACAAGCAAGAGGGCAGCCATATGAGGGCAGCCATATGGTTTATGAAAAGTATTAAATGCTTTGCTAATGCAGAAAACCACTGAAATAATCCCAATAGGGAGATGAGGCTCCACCCAGTCAACATTCCTACAGGCAATTTGCCTGAATACAAAATTAGATGTGCTCTTCCTGTCGACCAATAAGCTACAGGAGTCTGAATCATGCCAGTGATTTCATCTGACAGGCTGGTCAACTCTCAATTGGTGAGAATAAATATTCCAACGGGGCATGCGGCAATCTTTGGAGCAAGAAACAAATAATACAGCCCCTACTTGGATTTTCTCACTTATCATATCCTTTAAAAATGTTTACTTTGATGAATGTTTTATAAAATAATATAACATATGAACTATAGTTTTATATATAGTTTTGAATAAATTAATATATATATGTTGAGATACATAGTCAAAATAGCATCATTTGATGGGGTAACATAAAAAAAAACAAGTTTGATGGGTTATGTGATCAGAAAAGTTTGAAGACCATTTTGATAAGCCCACAGCCCTTCCATCCACTTAAGGATAGAATTTCTGCTCTTAAAAAAATATTTTATTGAATTGAACTGGGATCAACTGAATTAAATCCACATTACATACCTAAAAGTGAAATAATTGAGGGCATGAAAAAAGGAAAACATCATTTTATATTTTTTAAGTTTAAAAGCTTCCTTCATCTTATATCTCATATATCTTTCTTTGTAAAGTGCAGACAAAAGCCATTTAGGAAATGAATGTTTGCCTAAACTAAAAACTATGTTTAAAAATCTAAATTCAATTCTTTATTAACATTTTCTTAAAAATTTTATTCTCTTATGAAAGCACTTACTAAACATATTTAAAAATCTAAACCAATCAACCCATAGTTTAAAATTTTACCAAGGCAGAAAGGTCCTAACACGTTCTATGTGATTAAAAATGTTGTGTTAGCCAAGGATGGTGGCATAGGGCTGCAACCCCAGAAACTTGGGTAACCGAGTCAGGAGGGTCACAAGTTCAAAGCCAGCCTTGTCAACTTAGTGAGACCCTGTCTCAAAATAAAAAATAAAAAGGGCTGAGGATGGAGCTCAGTGGAAGAGCACCCCTGGGTTCAATCCCCAGTACTAGAAAAAAAAATGTGTGTTATATTCAAATGCAGGCCATCATTTCTTGTCATCTATAATCTTTGAATAAAACTTTAATATTACATACTTATACTACATATGTGTGTGTGAAAATGTTGAAGTAGTATATATAGAAAAACATTTGCCTTTCATTTCCATCAACTGAGGACTCCAGAACTTCTCCCAGTCTGAGCTTCTTTCAATTTTTGACTTTTCATAGCCTCAAGTCTTATATTTCAGATAACTTGGATTAAATTCTCATTTGACCATCAATAATTCTAATAAAAACACTAAAAATCATTTCATTACAAATTTTAATGTTGAAACACTAAGTTAGAATATAGTAATAAGCTTTTATTTGTATTCACATTTAGCAAAAGTTAAGTATTTACTGTGCAGCATGCACACATTTTAGGTACTGTACTTGGAGGAGTGAAGAGATACAAGGATGTAAAGTCATTCCCCTCCCTGCAGAGCAGAGACAGGGACACTGTCTCGTTCACAGTTACACCCCAGCACCCAGTATAATGCCTGGTACCTGGCAGTGCACAATATATACTTCATCACTGCCTCCCCCAAGGGTCTTACAACCTAGGAGAGGTGGGAAGTGAAATTGGAGGGAAAAAAGAAACTGAATACTTGCAAATAATTACAATGTTGTTATATTCTTATTCACATATAAGAATATCTGACAACAATTTCCATCTCCTTTCTCTCCTGGCATAATGGAAGTTTTATGTTGCTCAGAGAAAAGGTTTAGACTCACTGCATGGTCTATTTCTAGTTTTAATTACAATGCTTGGCAAAGCTTGGGAGATCATTTCAATTCATTTCAAAAATAACTCCCATTCAATACAAGAAGATGGGATTTTTCACAGTTGTGAATTTTTTATTTACTTGATAATGAAGATGGTTTGGCATATAAATAAAGCACTTTCTTTGCAACTTTGGTCTAGTGAAAATGCAGAGCTGATGATCTATTAATAAAAATGAATGGCTTACAGGCTCAGTTTCATTTCTAGCTCTTTTTAGTCTAGGGAAAATGCAGTTTAAATAAAACATGGGACACAGAAACTGACAAAGTCTCTCCCAGTACTTACTGATCCATACAGCTCCCCCTTCTCGTTCATTCCGAGGTAGAGTCCACTGTCCACTCCACGAATGCTGACTAGGCCCACTGCTATACTGATAAATTCCAGAATGCCTATGAGACAAACAGCAGAAGACAGAGAACAGATTAGAGTACAGAGCAGATCCTCCAGAGTCTCAGCATCCCTGGGGTTTTACAAAGAAAGCTGAGTTCAGCTCCCAATTTGAATAACTATACATTAAAGAAGTAACATCTCTTTTAAAATCACTGCCTAAAAGAATTTGATTTTGCAATTAAGGTCCATTCTACTATATTGATACAAAAATAGTTACCAATATGAGCCAGGTATGGTGTCTCACACACAGTCCCAAACATTTGGGAGACTGAGGCAAGAGAACTGCTTAAGTCTAGGAGTCTGAGGCCATCCAGAGTAACACGGTGAGACTCCATTTCAAAATAAGCCACCCAAACATCAACAATAACAACAACAACCAAAAAACCACATAATATACATAAGAAAACATTTTAAAAAATCAAAAAAGATAATATCTACATAGACATGATAAGGAATTATAGAATTGAAACACAGCCAATGAATATACTCTAATGACACTAAAAGTATAGATGAAGAAAGAAATGACCTACTTCCACTTTATAAGTGTGAGATTAAATATTTGTGTATGTGCATCTTGATCTTGGACTTCTCAGCCTCTAAAACTGTGAAAAGTAAACATCTGTTATTTAACCCAAAAGAGAAAAAGTTATTTATGTATAGGTACAGATCATAAAACATCCATTCAGAGAATGGTCTCATGTCACTCAAAATAACAGTATGAGGTGTTATCTAAAGTCTGGGTTGAAATTACTCAGCTCTTGATTGTATAACTTTATTGAGCTCCATCTGAAAAACTAAAATAGCACACACACATCTCAAATATCTCTGCTTAAACAAAGTATTGATTTTTTGCTGTGTTTATCTAAACCTCAAAGTGACAGTTAAGCAATTAAGATAGCACAATATTCTGGAGGGGAAAATGTTGGTTTCAAAAATACTCTTGACTTAAAATAGGCATGGGATATTATATCCCCAAACCAAATCAAAATAATGATCTTCTTTTATTTCCTTCCTTCCCTTTGCTTACCTCACTAAGAATAACAACACCTAAGTTGGACATAAATCCAGAATTTTATTGCCACACAACAGCAGCTTCAATTTCCCTAACTGTATTGTTGTTTTAAGATGATAATCCCACAATATATTCAGGGCACTGCTCACATTCCTTGTATTCAGCCATTCCCCAATTTTGTTATAAATTAAAATGCTATACTTTGTGTAGTCTTTGGATCGATGCATTCCAAATACTGAGTTCTCATTTTTAAAATATCTCTAAATATTGAAAAATTTACTTATGTTCAAGAGTTTAGAAAGAACTCAGAGCAACACTGTGCTATAGTCAGTCTCATGTGACTAATAAAAAAGCACTTACATGAATTTTTGAACAATTAATTTTGCAACTCTCACAAAACAGACTGCGCTAAAATCAAATGAAGACAAGAACTACATAAATCTAATAAAGGAAAGGATTAACTCAGGAGGAAACTCTATTCCAAGGTGATGCAAAAAAAGAAGAGCTATTTCTTCTAAAAAGGTATTTCTGATACTTTTATAAATATGTTACAGATTATCTCATGCCTAATTTACAGAATATCTATCTTTACATGCAAACTTATTTATTCTAATACAATGTGAAATAGTATATAGAAAAAGTATAAAGAGAAATTATAAATTATATTTTGAATCCAATAACCTGTATCTCTGTTATGGAAGACATATCTAAAACAGGTCAATTTATGACTAGCCTTTCCTATTTCACAAAGCAAACAAGAAGATAAATGAGGCAATATTTTCATGAGATTCATTTCACATGAGATGCACTCCCTTTTGACATTGTATTCCTATTAGGAGTCTCATACACATGACTCTCTCCTCTGCTACCTGGAAGTGCACCACAATCTAGGTCATACTTATCCTGAAATTAGCATAAGGGGTTAATTCATATCCAATTTTCATTATAACATGAAATACAGAAAATGTTTTTCCCCCATTTAGGTCCAAATGATTTAATTTACCAGACCAATGAGGAAAGGTTTCATCATAAAACTAAAAGATACCTGTGTCCTCTAAGAGGGTATGTGATGATTTTTCTGTTTTCCCTAAACTTGAGGCAGCTCTGAGAACTAATAATGAGTATTAGACAGCATTGTCCACAAAGTGCAACACAAAACATGATTTCACAAAACCACTTGACTGGCTGTTCTATAGATGGATAAAAGTAACAACCATAGTAATCATTATAATAGCTAGAATACTTAAGCATCTAATCTCTGACAAATGAGAAGCCTTTTCTCTTTCAGTTCTCAGGACAACCTCAGACATTATGATATGTGCCTATAGGGAACTGATATTTCAGAAGAGTAAATAACTTGCATCAAGTAATCATACTTTAAAGCCTATTTCTTTAATTAGTATATATATTTTTATTTGTTTTTACTTTTCTTTCAGGTATTTGTGATTTTTGTACCACTTTCATACTGCTAAGCTCCAAAATTATTATTATTGAATAATTTGGAAAGGAAACTATTAAGATATCTATGTTAGGTTTTTTTCTGGTATTGACAGATAGCTGAAATTCATCTGACTTCATTTATCTATTCAACAAACTGTTATTGAAGGACTATCATAAGCTAAGCACCATGCCATTTATTGAGTATATAGAGATTAATAACATCTGGCCAATGTACTATACCATCAAATTGCTCACCAGATACAAAAGCCCTTTCTTATCTGTGAGGGATATATTCCTTGGATGCCTGAAATCACACATAGTACCAAATCCTATACATATTACTTTTTCTCCTATACATACATACCTAGGATAAACTTTAATTTATAAATTAGGTACAGTAAGAGATCAACAATAACTAATAAAAAAGAAAACAATTATAAAATATACTACAATAAAAGTTATTTAAAACTTATAAACTATTTATTTCTGGAGTTTTCCATTTAATATTTTCACATCACACTTGCCACAGGTTATAGAAACTGTAGAAAGTTTAAATGCAGATAAGGGGGACAACTGTAATATAAAGAACAAAAAAGATAACCATGGTAATAATGTGATGACTGCAAAGACAAGGAGATGTTCAGGGCAGCATCCAAAGGTGAGTGGTTCGCTCAGAGGCAGCTTCCTGAAAAAATACTGAGATAAGTCTCTGAGGAGCTATCCAAGAGAAGGAATGATCTAGTGACCCCAAGTGGAAAAGATTGCATCATCTCAAACCACCATCCATATCTCTGCAGCTTCCGGAAAACAGAGACGCCAAAGAAGCAGCCCAAATTTTTATGAGGTCACCTCAGAGATCCAAGGGCAAATAGAAAACCTGGGTGTATGAGTCACAGCCTTTCTCCCACACCCAGAGAACACTAATGTTGTAAGGTCAGGAAGACCTGGCAACCTGGTAATGGAATCCCATCCCAACCACACTGGAATCCTTATCCCTCCTGGTACCATGTTGTCCATAATGAACTCTATAACCTCAACTGAGCCGATTACACCCTTGCTGGGCCAGAGTTGGTGCCAGGCAAATGCTTCCAACCATCCTCTAATACAACCCACTCCCCATGTTATCTGTTTATTCATGTAAACATGAGCAAGCACTCTAGGCAGCATAGACAGTGCTGGATCAATAATGGCTTAGGAGGTTTCTCCGTAGAGACACTTGAATGTTTAATGATCAAGGGGAAAGAAAGGAAAAGAAGCAAGAGAGGAAGGAAGAGAATAATGAGATTGTGCCTGAAATTTAAATTGTGGGCCTTACCTGTGTATCATGGCAGCTTGTGTCTTGTTCTAGCAGATAGAATCTCAACACACTCAGCCTTAGAATGGCCACAGTAAGGGGTAGTGATAAAGTCACATGGGATACCCAAGGTCAGTGACTAGAGTCATCTCTCTATTCTCTTTCCCTGTAGCCAACAATTCCAAATGATGATTCTCTTATTGGGCCTCATATGGTCTGATGAGGTTCAGGATTGTCTGTGGACCATAAGAAATCAAGTCCATGCCTAGACTACTTCAAGAAAATGTATACAGCATACCTTAGTCCTCGTCCCAGTCTCACGGCTATTAGTGATCAGCCTCAGAGCTGATGGCCCTTCCCCAGCTCTGTCCAAATGATCCATTAGCCCCATGCTGGCCCAGCCTCCTACAGACCACCTGAACTGGTCCTCACCTTCAAGGCAAGGGCAGCCATGAGAAGTGAGAGAGCAGACAGAAGCTGCCTTACCCTGGCTCACATTAAACAAGCCTTTAACCTAAAAGCCCTCAACGCTTAACAGATGTGCCCTCTGTTAAAATGCTCAAATGAGATAACAAAACATTTGTAGAAGGCAAATGTTATCTATAATCCCAGATACTAAGAAGGCTCAGCTAAAGGATCACTTGAGCCCTGGACACTTACAAACACACGTATATGTGTGTGCATAAACACACACATGAGAGAGAGAGATACACATACACAGACTGTTGACAGAAGCATGACATGAGGCAGTCAAAATGGTTGATTAAGTCTCTTCCCTGAAGATGTTCACCTAGAGAAGCCCACACCAGGGCATCCAGTAAGTCCAAATCTGTAGCAACTAGAGCAATCCAGAGTTAATTTAGGAAATGACCAACTGAATGAGAGGAGAACCCTACCAATTTTTCAAGAATCTGAAGCGAGCCTAAAAACAGCCTCTTAAAAAGGCAAAGACACTGAAAAGCAAGATACAAAGAATAAGACTTCTTAAAGTGCAGAACCCTGGAATTAAGTTTTTTAAACTTCCCTTTATTTAAAAGAAAAAAATCACACCATCATATTTCTCTGCTCTTGTGCAATCTCCACCTGACACCTGATTCCCTTTGAATGTGGGCAACCCCAGTTGGGGAGCTCATCTGGGGTCCTGATGAAGTCTAGCACCATGCCAAGAGGTGAACCTGGTCCAACATTCACTTTTATTATTCAACATTACCATTGCCCCAATTTTCTGCTCACCCTTTTCTCCTCTCCATCTAGCAAGGCTGGAGTGCTTTGAAAGTGAAAATACATGAATATATAAAAGAAAGACGCTTGTTCCTCCAGCCTATTACCTAGAGATACAATTCCCAGTTCTTCTCCTTGCTCAACCTTTCCTCTACACCGCTACCCTCAAAGGAAAAAACAAAGGGCTCCCTTAAGGTCCCACCTAAGTTGTCCCTGCTGCAGCTCCTGCTGGAACAACACTGACTCCCCCACCCCCACACCCCCTGCACTGCTGCTGCTGTGTCACAGCCAAGCTAGCCAGCCCCTGCAGTCACCTGCAGCTGCATGGGGGCGGCAAAAATCATTTTTCCAGCACGTTTCCTTATGCCCTTCCATTTCAGGTAGAAAATGCACCTTCTATTTTAATCAAGATGTAAACCCACCCCACCCCCCACCCAAAGCTACTCTGAAACTGAAGGTAAAGATGAAGTCCCCAGAGAGGAGCCAGAGGGAGTAGCTGGAGGCCTCTGCTGGGGGAAGGAAGAGGGTAAAAGGTGAGGCAGCAGCGGCTAGCAGGAACGCCAGGTGCGAAGAGCTGCCGCAGACCCTCAGCCCCCTCCCTTTGCCCGCTAGCTCCCTCCACCCTTCCGCATCGCGCCTCCGGGTCCTAGCGCCGACGCAGCCTCCTTCTGGGCGGGGCTGGAAGGCAGGAGTAGGAGGCTCCCGGCACACGCACCGCGCTGCAGAGGTTGCTAATATTGGGACCTGCCGCAGAGGCAGCAGCGGGAGACCGCGGCACTGCTGTCACCCCGGGGGCCCGTTTCTCACTGCAACCGGATGAAAGATTTAAATAACCCTCCTGCCTCACACTCCTTCCCCACCCCCACTGCGCACAGCCACCCACTCAGCTCCATCCAAACGAGGGTGAGTGGCACGGCGATGCGCTAGCGCCCTTCCCCCGCCACCGACACAGGGCCGACCTACTAGCTAGCGGCCCGGGCGCCACGGGTCCCCAACCTGGGCCGGGACTTCCGCTCTCCACCAATCAAACACCGCCCCCCCCCCCCACACACACACACACACTGTGCCGAAGATCCTAAGGAGTAGCGATGTCACTTCCTTGGCGACACCTTTCTCCAACCTCTAGGATCGAGGAAGGGTGAGGAGATCTAGTTTTTTGTTCAATGCTCTCTTATTCGACCGCTGTACCTGTAGTCCTTTTCCGCTGACCCCAGAACGTGCCTCTCTCGCTTTCCCCACCCGCGTGGTCCCCACCCTGGCATCCTTGCTCTCCTCGGTGACAGTTACTGAATTTCTGGTGACTTGCTTTCGTGTGATAAACGTCCTACCCTAAAGGTGACTGCATTAAAAAAAAAAAAAAAAAAAAAAAAAAAAAAGCCATGGGGGAGGTACGTGGAGAAGCCCCAACTACAACATCCTATAATCTCTCCACACCAGGGCACCATCGTGCTGCACCCCGGAAAATTCACACAATGAAGCTGGTCCTAGCCGGCCGCGACACCCCTGCAGCTGTGCGCCCCCTCCATACCCTGGCACTCACCGCGGGCTCCCCCAGCCCAGAGGCGGGCACTAAAGTGGGAGCGCAGAAAAACCGGCCCGCGGAGCCCTACTATTCGAAAGCTGTTAACAATAGCACACCGCCCCCTCCGCCCGCCTCCGCGGCCCTTTGTCCCTCACCCCTTCCCCTGCAGCTCTGACCCTTTTCCTCGCCCAGGGACCCCGACCCACCTCCCGGACCACGTAGAGCCCTTGGACTCTCCAAAACCCAGCTGCGTGCTTCAGAAAGAGGGGGAGGGACAAGGAATGAGACTGCGGAGCCGACCTCCAGCCTGTCCTCAGTCCCCGCCACCAACTCTCCTGCAGCGGCGCGCGCCTCCAGCCGTTCCCACACCGCAAACCACCGCGCTGCCCCGGGCGGCGGCTGTCAGCACTGCCAGACCTACACTCACACAAAGAGAAAGCGAAGGGACTGAACTTGGGCAAAAATGAAAACTCAGATCCTCTAAATGCGGTTAGAAGTGTGTCAGACCCTGCCCACCGCCCCCAGACCCGAGTCGTCCCGGCAGCATCGGGGGCGCACCCGATCTCGGTGGAAAGGGAGTCAGAAACCGAGAGCATTTAGGACCGCGCGGAGCTATCCCGGCAGCCGCCTAGTGCGCTGCGGGGCCGGGGCGACCGAGCCCGCACCTGCCGGCCGCGAGCGCGGGAGGGCTGGAACTCAGGCTGCTGGGCGCACCTAAGTGGCCGCCCACGCCACACTCTGGCTGCTCGCGCTGCCAGGCTAGTGGCCGCTTGGGACTCGGACACACTCGCTCTCCCACCCACGGCCGCCCACCTCCTGTTGTTCTGGTACTGAATGCTAAGCACGGTAGCAGCCCTTAAAGCGGCCAGCTAGAAAAGCACTTTTCGTAAAGTTCAGTCTTCTCTTGCAACCACCAGAAGCTACGTTTACTTCTGGGGCGGTGGGAGAACGGTTACATTTTAACTTGGTAATTGTACAGCGAAGAGCTTTTTTTTTTTTTTTTTTTTTTTTTTTAAGCGGTAAGGGAAGAAGGCTAGAGAAATTTACTATTTACCGCTTTGGGCTCAGGCTCAGTAAATATCAAAAGGAGAAAAAAAACTGGGCCTCGAGTATCTGAAACTATCCTCATCTCAGGCCTGAGCCCTTCTCACCTTCTGGCATCATCTACAGTCCAACGAAGCTAAACATGTAGTTTAGATTGTGCTCCACATCTGGCATTAAAGCCTAAGGAAGAAAAATCACCACAGGACTTTGTTTTTTACGACCTAGTTTAAGTGTTGTCAGGTGGGTTCACTCAGAAGTTAACTCCTTCCAACAGTCTGGTTGCCCAAACTGGCGCTTAATTTAAAAAAAAAAAAAAAAAGTAAAGGGGGGGAAAAAAGCTAGATTCCTCCCACCCTATGTTGGTTGACTTTGTGCTGTAGGGCTAAAGGTGCCCCAGCAGGCACGTGTGTGCAGGCATCAAAACGGGCAGAGTCACCACCCTCCAGTCTGCAGCCCTCAGTGCTGAGTCACAAATACCCTCCTAGGAAAATGAAATCCTCGGAATGCCCTTTAAAATTAGCTTGCAGTTTTTACACGGACATGCACACACTCACATCAGAGAACCATTCAGGAAACCCACACAGGGCTGCACACTGTAGAAATTAAAAAATAGAGGTTATAACTTGATAACTAGAAGAACAAACACCCCTGGTGAGCATTCTGTCCTTTCCCAAGTCATTTTCCCCAAAGCCTCTGTCCCTGCTATTCAGAGTCTAAAATATGACTTTAGCCCTCCTCCCAACAGAACAATCAGTCAGCAATCTTCGCCTACGGGGCTTTTCAGACACACTTGGGGGGAATAAACAATACAATTAATTTACAATTCAAGCAGAATACTTATTAGAGAAAAAAAGGGGAAATCTTAATCTGAGCATGATATACTCACTGCCTTAAGGAAACTGAATGCATTTTTAAGTACTTAGTAGTTAATAATTAAAGCGTTAAACTGGTAGAATCAGTCCATTCAAAAGAAACTTCCTAAATCCGATCTTCCCATGTATTTGATGCAAAAGAACTAGAGACTTGTGTTATATTCATAAGTCATGCCCCCCTTTAAAAAAAAGGGGGGGGCCTTTTAATGTAGACTTGCATTGGTGCCAGCGACAGATCTGCAATTCCGGAGGCTTTTCCCTCCCTGAGCTGGCAAGGCAAAGAGAGAGGAGAGAGCGAGAGACAGAAAGAGAGAAGAGAGATCCCTTCCCGCACCCCCCGCCCAACCACCACCTTCTTCTTGGTAGTTACAGTCCAACATGTCATCGTATGGACACTATAGGGTTAATGGTATACCTACCAAAGCGGCTGTGGTCTTTCCTGGTTCCCTGGATAGTACCATTGGGGAAGATTTCTAAGTGAAATCCAGTCCTGCAGTATAGCTGCCTCCGCCTGAGAATCCCCTTTAAATGATCCAAGTCCGTGACTGCGGGTCCCCTGGGGAGCCCCCCTGCTTCGGACTGACCCAGGTGGTCACTTAACAAAACCGGGCTGTCCACCGGCAACACGGGTACATTCCCAAACGGTACCGCATCCTGTACACCGAAATAGTTCCCAACTTCACCTAAGGGAGCCATCAGAAGACTCGGCTTTTGGAGCACAAGAATAAACAATAATGATGGTGTCAACCCAGGAGATATTAGGCGAGGTATATCCAACTCCCTTCCCTTACTGCAGTTGCAGGGAGAGAGGGAAAAAAGGTTCTTTTCTTCAATCCATTAAATGCATAAATAAAAGTAATCTGCTGCTTCACTGGCACAGGTTCAAGGTCAAACCACTGATAGTCTAAGAAACCACCACTTTATACTCACACACTGACATATTGATAAGCATATCTATGTATCTCTATAGATAGATCCCCAGCTCTTAGCAGGCAGGAAGGTCTTCATCCCATCCGACCGTAATAAGGAAAAAAAATCCGTAGTTTCTCCATTTGCTTTGAGATCAGAATGACCATAGCAACTTAAATGCCTAGGCGTTATTATAGGGATTTTTAAGATGCACGGGCTACGTCAGAATTTACGGATCCTGACTCCAGGAAGGCATGCGCTGTTTTTACTCTCTAACCGACTCTGCAGACATCAGCATGAATCCTTCAAGGGGGTAAAAAAATCTCACGGTTGTGGCGGCGACAAATCTCCCCTCCCAGTCCCCCCTCCAAAAAATAATAATAATAAAACAAAAAGAAGGAAAAACTTTAGGCGTCCAAAGCTAGTATCCAGAAATCTCGAGAGGCTCGGCAGAGGTCCATTGGCTTAGAACCGGTGGCCAGCGGCAAGCGAGGAGAGCCGCGTCCGGGAGCTCGCGTGCCGCCCTGGCTGCCGCGAACAGGTGTTGCCGCGCCGGCTCGCGGAGCGTTGTAGCCGGGCGGAGCGCTCCTCCTGCGCAGCCCCCGCCGGCGCGCAGAGTGGCGCAGGCAGCGGCATTGGGCTGGGTTTAAGGTAGCGCCCGGCCGCCCGGGATCCCCGCGGTCCTAGCGCTCGTCCTTCTGCCCGCGTCGCTCTGCGGCAGGCGGGGCGCAGCCAGGCAGAGCGCGGAACTTCCTGGGAAGACGGCCGAGGAACCCTTGCTTCATAAAGAAAAGCAAATGAAAGATGCTCAGCCCGAGGCAGGAGGAAGAAACCCTGGAGTCTCCTGAGACCCCAAGTTCTCCCGCTTAAGAGAAGCTGGTAAACTGAAATCTAGCTCGCTACATTGAGTGAAACTGGGAAACTAGTTTTCACGTGGACGCTGTAATTTTGCGTCGCATTATAAAATGTGACTTAGTTGAGTTGAGGGAAGGGGATGGTTTAATAGGCTTTGATGGACATGGCAATTTTTCTTTCCTTCTTCAGGCAGACACAGAAGAGCAAACTATACTCAGGTAAGACGGTTGAATGTAAGTCATCCCCCCCCAGACACACACACACACACACACACACACACACCACACAAGTACACACACTTGCCGATGTGGCCACCCTTTCGGTTTTGTTAGGGAGTTCTGCTGGGCATCTTTGCCTTCGGGCTATGTTTAGGTCCCGCCCGGCCCGGCCCCTTCGCTCCGGTGCCCACGTCCGCGGTGCTTTCGGCGGGGCGGGGGGGGGGGCGCCAGAGAACCGCCTCTGTCCCCGAGTTCGACTCTTGCCCCAGACTAGCGCGCGCGTCTTAGGGGAGTAGGATAGACAAGAGCGCTCCAAAACACGCTATTTAAGACAAGCTGTGCCATACTAAACCCCATTTTGGGACAGGGAAGAGAGAGGCGAATTCCAGTGTCTCCCTCCGCGGATCCTGGAGATCAGGGCGCCAGACGCTTGCGGGGCGCCCTGGGCAGAAGGCGCTCCTTGCTACTCCGTCCTATCGCGCCGCACTTGGAAGCGGATCTCCAGTCCCAGGTTCGGGCTTTTGCTCGCGCCCATCTGCCTTCGCGCCCAGCTGGAGACAGGGACAAAGAAACTCTCTGCCCGGGGCCACAAGGGGCTCGGCCGGGCCGAGCCAGCCTGACAGCCCGGCCCCGTTGCGCTCTGTTTCCCAGCCCACCCGCAGGCGCCCGGATCCCCAGTGACTGGAGACGCGGAGTGCGGCGCACCCCAATACACACACACTCGCTCGGAAGCCCGCCCGCGAGCCCTTGTCTCTCTCCCCTGCTCCTCTTTGTTCACATTGTCTCAGCTTAAGGCCCGACTCCGGTCAAGATGGTGAAAGTTGCTAAGACTTGAGCGCTGCTCCAGACGGCGTGCGAGTGAGAAGCAAAGTCCAAAGCAGACGCCGGACCCCTGTGGTGGGGAAGCGAACCAAAGCCTTTTTATGGGGAAGAAGTCGGACCCGCCTTAGAAGTCAGCTAAAGGCTGGAGGTGAAGACTGGGGTTGGCCCTATTCCGGCCTTAAAGGTTTCGCCGGAATATGAAATTGAGCAATGAATTTGCAGATTTCTGGGGTGCTAGAGGTACTGGCGACCTGGAGCAACCTTGCCTTTCTTCCCGGGGTGGAAAGAGTGCTCCGGAGGAAAGGGAACGGAGAAAGGGGGGCCTGGTGATCCTCCCCTCTTTCCATTCCCACACCCTTTGCCGCAGTCCGGGGTCATTGGGCGTCCGGGGACTGGCTTGGTTTGTCCTGCTTCCGAGTTTCTAAAGGCGGAGAGCCCTGCCCGATGGTATTTACAGCATTCACATCCGCGAGGTAGAGAGCGGGCTTTAACGTTAACTGCTCGGTGGCAGATACAAGAAGCTGGAAAGGAAGTGCCACTTCTCATAAACCTCCCGAGTAGCTCACATTAATCACCGAGGCAACCATTAGCGCTGGGTTAAGCTGGAGCGTTCCCCGACCACTTGGGTGCTATGCACCAAGTTGATTACTTTAAAAAGAAAAAAAAAAGATGGAAAAGAAGCAAAAGCAAGAGAGATGGAGACAGGTAGCTTGCTTGATACAGAGGGAAACGAGCAGCACGTGGACATTTTCCACTGAAGTCAGTACTGGGACCGTTTCCACCAGCTGTCCAGCTGTCTCCAACCACATTCTTTCGGTCTGGATTTAGACTGTCATCCAATGAGCAAAGACCATTTCCGCTTCTGAATCCTGCAGTGTCGTGACTGTCACTTTAAAAGGCGATGCAGCATTGAGAGAGAGAGAGAGAGAGAGAGAGAGAGAGAGAGAGAGAGAGAGAGAGGGCAAAGTAGCTGATGGAGCACTTTTCCAGGTAGAAGCAGGGCTCCTCCGGGGCGTCCTTTTCCCCTGCAGTTGGTTTAATTCGTCTGCATCCATAACTCCAGCTGCACGCAGTTTTCCTGTGTCCCTTTTTGTTGCCCATCAGGTTTATCTGTTACTTAATGCTCAGTCGCTTCCTTGTTTAGTAATAGAAACGATATCCTTCCCTTTCTCCAGCATCACATCACATTTCTCCTGCACTCACCCCACTTCTATGGCTGACATCCTAGGGTTCCTCCACAGCTGTGAAACTTCCATATCCAGGCCTATGTGTGTGTTTTACAAGTATTCCTCAATTAGTGTACAGATGTTAAGCTCCAAAGACTATGGCCTTGCTTTTTAAAGACATGTGATATAGTTGGTTTGATAACACCTGTCTTGAAAGACTGGTGTTGGAAATAAAAGAAAAAAAATACACATAAAACAGGCAGCACACAACAGACACTCAAGACATTGTTGCTAACTTTATACAATTTCTTATGTAGCTGTCCCATAAAACTTCTGTCCATGGGGGTAATCAGCAAAAAAATACTGCTATTAATTTTAATCCCACAATTCTCTAATGCTGACTTCTCAAAATGTTGTGACCCTTTTCCCCTTTTCTCCCTACCTGTGTTTCTATCATGTTTGTCATGTGCCTAAACCTAGATAGGAATAAATGGCAAGAAGTCAAGTTTGCTATGAAAAGGAATGAGCACTGGAGTAGGAGTCCACAGATCTGGAATGTGTCCAAGTTTCTACCTACTCCCTGTGCAATTGTGGCTCCCCTCCTCAAGGGCCCCAGTGAGTTGCTGTGAAGATTGGTTTAGATGCAGGTATGTAAAGGTAGACTGTACACTTATAAAGTCCTACAAATTTAAGATGGCATTTAGGAAAAAAAAAATGCTCTGTTAATCTCTCCTGCTTTCTTGATTAATTTTCTTGGCCCACCTCCCAAAATGCAAATCAGCACAGAATCCTTTCATTCTCTTCAACAATAAAAGTATAACTACTTTATATAGATGGCTACTGCCATTCATTCTATCTCTGTTTCCTCCATCCTCCCCCATCCCACTCCACAATCAAACTATTTAGGGGCTTTTGTTAGAAACTGTGAGGAACATGGGATGGAGAGAGGTGGTTTGGGAAAATGAAAGTGTGTTCCCAAGGATAGGTTTGACTGTGGTTAAGAGTATAGAACTTTTGTAGTCGGCATTTATTGACTATTTCCTGTGTTTCAGACATTCTACTAAGTATGTTTGTGCTTAATGGAGTGAGATTTAAAATGAGACTTGAAGCCAGGCAGGGTGGTGGTGCACACCCATAATCCCAACTACTCAGGAGGCTGAGGCAGAAGGATCTCAAGTTTGAGGCAGCCTGGCAACTTAGCAAGACCCTGTCTCAAAATAAAAAATCAAAAGGGCTTAGGTTATGGCTTGGGTTCAATTCCCAATACCAAATAATAATAATAATAATAGTGATAATAATAATAAAGACTTGAATTAATGTGAAGGTATATATAATGTTCCCAGAGAGAAAAACTCAACTTTGGACATATGCATCCTTTTTTCTAAATTAACCCATAAACTTAGCCTCATCAAAACAAACATACCAAGTTTTTTTTTAATTAGACACAATGCTAAAGATAATATAGAAGATAAAATGACAAGAAATTTTTCAACAAGAAAAATGAGTGGATAACTAGCCATACACTTATTTCAGATATTTTAAAGCTTCAATAAGTGAAACAAAGTAGTATTACATGAATTATTCATTTTAGCATATAACAAATAAAGCAATAATACAGAATAGAGGTTCTAAAAATAGGCCCAAATGAATATTGAAATTCAATATATAATAACAAACTAATAGAGGGAAAAGGAACTATTGCATAAATAGTTTTGAAAAAACTGAATGGGCAACTGGAGAAAAATAAGTAGCATTTATTCTTCATTTTTTTAAAACGCAAACTGAGCAAATCTTTAAGTGTAAAAAATAAAATTACAACAAGTGCTTAAAAATGGAAGAATTTCTTTATATCTCAGTTGTTAAGGCCTTACCAATTGTAAATGCAAAATCCAAATGGCTAAAAGAGAATATCAATAAAAGCAACCACACAAAAAACATGTTTTTAATTGAATGGGAGGAAAACACAAATTCAAAAGATAAATGATCAGATAGAAAAAAAAGTACATCTCATATCAAGATAAAGGACTAATTTTCTGCAGAGATAAGCACTCCTACAAATCAATGAAAAAACAGCCTCTGGTGTCTGGTTTGACGTGAAAAGAGCTTGGAAATCATCACTCCCATCTATACAAGGGAAAAGCCAAACAAACTAAAAATCAAGATTTTATCTTAAATTCATCAGAGAATTGAGGTCACAGGACAGACTGCTATCCTTAAAACTGGAGAGACCAAGCAGATACATAGAATCACAGCTTACTAGAGCACAAGAGAGAAACCCACAGCTGGAGCCAGCCTAAATAGGACCACTTAATTGCTGAAGGCTCCTTGTGGATATGTTTAAGAGTTAAAAGTTCACAAGGGTCCAGTCTTGGAAGACCGCACACATTTCCCTGAGTTTTGTATCCAGAAGCGCCACCAAGCTCACTGTGAAGATCTGATAAAAATCCCTTCCTACTTCTCTCAAGAGGAGGGAGAGTAACTATTTTGAAATATTCCCAGAGCTTACTCTTCTCCTTCAGGATACCAAGATGCCAGAGAAAATGTTTGTCTCCGACACCTGCAGCTACAACAAACAGTAAACTCAGGCTAACTCCTAACCATGTAAATATTAAATCTATGTTCAGACCCTCTATCACAGTAACTTTAGTTCAATACATCATGTCTGGCTTTCAGCAAAAAAATTACAAGGTATGTTAAAAGGCAAAAGAGCACAGTCTGAAGAGATGAAACAAAGAAGAGAATCAGTTACAGCAGAAGTCTTAACATTACCACACTAAAAAATTGAAGTAACTAGGATTAATGTGCTAAAGTTTCTGTGGAAAAAAAGTGAACAACACTTGCAAGAATAGATGAGTTATGTAAAGAAATGTAAGGTGAGGGACACCAAATGAAAGAATGTAAAAGAAATGTTGGAAGTCACCAGGTGTGGTGATGCATGCCTGTACCCTCAGCTACTCCCAGCTACTTCAGAGGCTGAGACACAAGTTCAAGGCCAGCCTAGGCAACTTGCTAAGACCCTGTCTCAAGTAGTTAAGTAAATATATAAACAAATAAACAAAACCCTGTAAAGGTAATAAAGAATGCCTTTGATGGGATTATTATTAGATGGTCATAGCCAAGAATCAGTGAGCTTAAATATATGGCCATAGAAACTTCTCAAACTGAAATACAAAGACCAAAAAAAAAAAAAAAAAGACTGAAAAAATGTATCTGAATATAAAAGAAGAGTGGAACAATTATAAAAGCGTAACATGTATGTATTAGGTACACCAGAAGGAAAAGGAAGGAAGAAAATATAAAATTATAATGGGTATTTTCCAAAATTAATGACAAATTCCAGACCACAAATCTAGGAAGTTCTGAAAACACTAAGCAAGGTAAATAATAAAATATCTTCACATAGATACATCATTTTCAAACTGCAGATGATCAAATAGGATTATATGAGTGCATTATGAATGCATGTATGGAAATATCACAGTAAATATTATAATAATGTTATTCAAATCTAATCCAATTTTATTCTTTTACTTTTCTATAAGCAAACTTCTTACAGAAAATTATGTAAGTATGTGAAATTCATGCAGAGATAGGCAGGCAGGAAGGTAGGTAGGTAGGTAAATAGAGAGAGAAAAAATCTTAAAAGAAGCCAGGATTGGGAAGACACTTTACCTATAAAGGAACAAGGAAAAAAATCTCATATTTCTTTTCAAAAATCATGCAAGCTTCCCAAGCTTGAAGAATATGGAATGAGATATTTAAAGGGTTGAAAGAAAAAAGAAAAACACCAATAATAGAATGAAATTGTCAGTTTCCAGAAAAGGAAATACAAATATTTTTGTTTGTTTTTGCTTTGGGATACCAGGGATTGAACTCAGGGGCACTTGACCACTGAGCCACATCCACAGCCCTATTTTTTTGTATTTGATTTAGAGTCAAGGCCTCACTGAGTTGCTTAGTACCTTGCTTTTGCTGAGGTTGGCTTTGAACTCATGATCCTCCTGCCTCAGCCCCCTGAGCCACTGAGATTACAGTAGTATGCCACCATGCCCAGCACAAATGTGTTCTTTTTTAACATTTTTTTAGTTGTAAATGGACACAATATCTTTATTTTAATTATTTATTTGTGTGTATATTTATTTATTTGTTTGTTTGTTTGTTTGTGGTGCTGAGGATGGAACCCAGTGTCCCAGCACTACAAACAGCAGCAACAGAAACTACACTGTGCATTGGAGTTCCAGGAAATCAGTCACTCTCATATACTACTAATACAGATAATTTAATCTTTAATCCTGGCACAGCCTTTATGAAGGGCAGTTTGGTAATATCTGTTAAAATTCCACATGCACAGCCCTTGGGCTGACCAATCACTCTTCTTGTAATTTATCTTTTATATCTATGCACACATGTGCAAAGTCATGTTTGCAGAAGATTCCACACTGTGGCTCTCTTTGTATTAACAAAAGATTGGAAATAATCCACATATCCATCAGAATGACTAGCTAAGCAAATTATTATAATTCATAAAATACAATCTTACTAAGCTTGTTAAAAGGAAAACAATAAGGTTGCTTTTGAATACTGATATGGGCTAATCTCCAAAGAATATAGTTAAGAAAAAAATAAAATCCAGTGTATATGATATGCCATTATTTGTGTCTTATGGAAACCTTTTATATTCATACATATAGGTAATAGCTCTAGAAATCACTCAAGATGTAAATACGTTAACATTGGTTGCCTTTGGGGGGAAAAAAGTTGTATAGCTGTGTGACAAGGGCTAGGAGGGAATTTTTAAATTTTCACTAATTTTCTTGAATGTATTATTATTTTGCAAAAAAATAAACATTTAAATTTTTAATAATTACATATTCCTATGTGAAAGGCATGTAAGGACACTGTCTGATGCAAAGATCTTGTGAGCAGTTGCAGAAATTATGGACCATTTTTCCCATTCACTCCAGATACATGAATTGATATAGCTCTGACAATGTAAAATTTAGGCTTTTGGGGAGTCCCCTAAGATGCAGTGACTTCTGATCTATTCCACTGTACGCTCTTATCTTTCCTTAGCCATATCCAGCTTTTTCCCCCCCTGTTCACTTTACTTTCCTGCCTATTGCTATTTCTTCCATCATAAAATGTGACTGACAAAGCCCCGGAATTTTCTTCACCTACAACTGTCCCAATACTGTATCACATTGCTGGTTCAAAATACCCCATCTCCCACTCTGTATTTATCATGCTCATGGCCAGTAAAACTGCCTGGCTTCCTGATGTGACCTCCGTGTCTTTGTTTGCCTCTTTCCTTCCATCTCTCTTCACCCTTCTTTTGGTCTCTCCAACATTAACCTATTTTAACTTTTCTTTTCCTGCCTGCCAAGCTGCTTGTTGTCATGGAGCTTACATTCCATGGAGGGAAACAGACAATAAGCAAGGAAAAAGATGATCCTAGACAGGAGTAAATGCCATGAGAAAGATGAACTGGAGTCCTGTGGAAATGACCAGAAGCTCTGGTTCTAGGGCTATCTGTGATGATGACACTTGAATGATAAAAAGGAGCTGAACTTGCTAAGGAAATTCCAGGTGGAGGGATTAGCAAGCACAAAGACCCAAAATTGGAATGAGCTTCAAATAACTGAGGAATAAAAAGGAGGCCAGTGGTAAGAGCAGAGTAAGTGAAGAGATGGATCATTTGGAACAAGTAAGAGACACTTCAGATCCTGTGGAAACTTATAAGTTTCTAAGGAGTTGGGTATATGTGACAAGCCAGGAACTGAAGTGGATTTCAAAGAAGTGAAGAGTAGAATAGTGGTTACCAGATCCTGGTATTGATTTTTCTAATTCTAGACAGTCCATGCAATTTTTTTAATAGATTGACATTCTCTGGGGGAATTTTCCATATTTCCATCTGTTGTTTCCATCTCTCTTTTCTTGAACATTATTTTAATGTTCCTATATTCTAATCCCAATAGTTTTATCATGGTCTGCTTCTGGTGTTTGTTTATTTTACATTGTTGTTGTCTCTTTATTTTCATTCATCCCTTGCCCCTTTGCATTCTAGATATTGCTGATTATATGCCAGATACTGTATATAGAAGTAGAGACTCAAAAATAAAAGACAATGAACATAAGATTCTAAATACATTTTTAAAAACCTGTCTGGGTTTTCCTCATTATCTATATAGAAAAATTATTAACATTTATTACATTTGTACAAGTGTAGTCTGGCAGTATTTAGATAACCTAAGTGCAATATACATGTTTAGTCTCAGAAGAATTGGAATAAAACTGTGTCTCTACAGGTTTACAAGGAATGATGCTATTAGCTCTTGTAACAATAATATCATTTCACACTTATACTCTATAATAAAAAAGCTGATTGCCTTTTTTCTTAACTGTTCAAAGTTTATAATACAGAAAATTGATAATTTTAAAAAGTGGAGGCTCCAAATAATGATATATTCTACCAGAGAATGTATTCTTTTTCTTTTAGATAGATTGGATGAGAGGCCAATAACCTGAATCCAATCAAGAGCTGAATTGGGTTAGGACTTGGTCTGTTTTAGTAAGACTCAGCAGACCTTTGGTTTGTACCTGTTCCTTGGGCATATATCCCCTCCCACCCATCCTACTGAGCATAAGGTTTCTCAGTTCTAAAAGATAGTGGGAAATCAATCGCTATCCTTCAGAAGTTTTCAAGCCCTATATCCTCTTCGCCCTACAAAGCTTCAAAATCTAGCGAAAGTGTTGAAAGGGGAAATAGATGTATGCTTGAAGCAGGTTTTGTCCCCTGGAGGCTCTTAGATTCTTAAGAACAGAAAACAGTGGAAGTTTCATTTGCCTTTAGAAAATTTCAGACTCACTCCTAGTATTCTGTGAAGCCCAGAGATTCAGCAAATATCCAGTTCTAAATTTGAAACACCCAAAGTTTCTAATTCATCACACTAACACTATGTGGGTTAAAGCTTTGCTGGTATCATTTTCCTTCATATGTACCCCTGCGTGAACCAAGTCCAATCCTCAACCTGTGTCCAGAATCAATAAATGTCTCACAGTCAAAATGAAGCTGCCAATCATCAGCTTACCTTAGGACAGTTTTCTTTGTAATTTTAGTTCACGAAGTAGCTATGTCTTTCACAACTTTCTGATGCTTTTTAAAATATGATTTTTGTAATTTCTATAGTCTTTCCTAGCTGCTACAGTGGGTCTACTGGCCTGATTCCACCAGCTGCATTCTATCCAAATGTAGTAATTTAATATTTTATTTTTGAAAATGAGACAATTATTCTACCAAGGATTCTACCTTTTATTTCATAGTGTTTGTTATTATTGTTTTGTTTTGGTTTTTTTGTTTGGTTGGTTTTTGGTGCCAGGGATCAAACTCAGGTATGCTTAACCACTGAGCCACATCCCCAGCCCTTTTTCAGTTTTTATTTTGGGGCAGGGTCTCACTAAGTTGCTGAGGCTGGCTTTGAAATTGTGATCCTCCTGCCTCAGCCTCCTAAGCCACTGGGATTGTAGGCGTGTGCTACTGTGCCTGACTTCATAGTGTTTTTAATGCGATTTATTTTTAATTGATATATAGACATAAAATTTTACATATTAATGGCATAACATGATATAACTATACATGAATACCTTGTGTAGTGTTTAAATCAGGTTAAAAATATCTATCTCTTTAAATATTGATCATTTCTTTATAGTAAAACTTCAAAATCCTTAGGCCTAGGGGTGTAGCTAAGTGGTAGAGAACTTGCTTAGCATGCATGAAGTCTTGGGTTCCATACCTGTACTGAAAAAAAGAAAAAAAATTAAAAATCCTTTCTTCTAACTTCTTGAAATGTACAATACATCATTGTTATCTATAGTCACCCTCCATGTATTTTGTAGTGTTTTATAGTTTTAAAGGTTTGACACATTCACTTATCTCAACTGGACCTTTTAACATGTAGGTAAATCAGGGTACCCAAGCCAGCAAGGAATTCGTGAAGTCATACCACCTGAGTACAACTGTTAAGTGAAAGGCCAGCAGGGTTTTTCTGAGTTCTGATCTCTAGTTTGTCTATACTCTCTTCAATTTAAAGACATAAAAATAAATAGATTATATTCACCAGATCGAACAACATTATCTTCCACAGTCTTGCACTTATTAGTCTTTATTTACAAGACTGAATGAATGAAGACTCAAGTTACTACTGAACCATCTTTTTATATGTTGATAAAGGTGAGTTTACAATATTCATGAAGCAATCGCCTCAGGCACCATTTCCTACCAGATTGTAGATTGGAGAAAACACAAAATTAAAAATAACATTCTAAACTTTACAAAAGTCAAACAGCAGCAAAATTGTACCCTAAGTAAACCTACTGTCATATTAATTCTATGAATTGTGCTGGTATATAGACTAACCTCTAGATAACTATCCCCACTTCTCAGTATTCTAGATAGCTTTACCAAGCTGGTCTTTCAGCAAAGGGAACGTGTTTCATCTTTAAGAATCTTCTTCTAACTGGCTTTTGTTAATCCAATAAGCTCCTCTTTGCTTGGGAAGGGTAATTGCTATCTAGCTGAACTGGTCTTTCACATTGTGGTCAGCAATGAGGTAACCCTTGAAAGAAAGTTCATATGTCCAAAACTTCTCCCCCAGCTTTAACACATTTTTTTTCAAACCTACAAGATGAAAGGCAAGGGACTCCCATTCATGAACTAGTCAGATCCAGAAGACACACAGTTAATATCAAGTTGTACAGTTGTACATAAGCATTTACTCAGGAATAACTGAATAGCCCGGGCTCAAAGAAAAGAAGGAAAATATGGTCATACCCAGCACACCACATCACATTAAATAACTACACTATGGATATGATGTTCTTATTTGCAATATACAAGAGCTACTTCAAGGCTAAGGAAGTGAAATCGTGTTTAAAAATGCCAAAAATGGTTTTGCTTCCTCAAGCTGTACTTTGATCATGCACGTATTCTAACTGGTCATATTTAGGATTATTTATTTAATGTGCTATTTATTTCAATGTGTTGGACACACCGTGAAAGCACAATAAAAAATTCTTCATACTTCTGAGTACCTTCAAATATGAAGAGAATTCTGCATTTTGAGTCACCTCACCTAAAAAGCTAAGAAATACAACTAACAATGCTCATTATTAACCCTCAAACGTTTCTTTAACAGTAACTAAAACTTATTTATTTATTTTTCTTTCATATGTCCACTTAGGTTGAATGTGGCAATTTTTCTGTCCACCTCAAGTATGTATCTGATTACGTGGATTTTAAATGATATACTAAACGAAGACCAATCCCAGATCTAAAACCTCCATGGTTTTTTCCTCAGTAAAAATTACTGGAATGTGAACTAAATTTGAAAACATAAACAAGAGTAAGACATCAATAGTAATACACCTAAAAGTAAAAAGGTATGTTTCACTGTGCTGAGTTTAAGAAAAACACTTACATTATAGATGGTAAAATATGGAGCCAGATGTTGACTCTTTTCACATATTCTTTTCTCAAAACAAGTTGAAAGGGAATGCTCTTACATGATCCATAGATCCTTCATCCATGAAAGATAATATCAGGTAAAATAAACAAAAAAAGAGACCGGATAGCAAAGTAGAAAGAGATGTTCTTCAGAAGTTCTCCTGTCTGGCAGACCAAAGCTGAGGACATAGCTCAGGCACAGAGCAGTTGGATAGCATATGCACATCCTTGGGTTCGGACCCCAGCACTGCAAAATTCTTAAAAAAAAAAAAATAGTCCCAAGACCAATGTCCTCACTGTCTGGTGTGGATGAGAATAATATTTGTCACATGCTTGTTTTGAGCATAAAAAGAAATGCATAGGTTAGTGCCTGTTAGCCCCAAAAATGGCTCAATAAAGGTATATCTTATTAAAAAGCATAAATTAATTTTTCCTTAACAGTAAATCTATTTTCAATAAGAGGGGGGCAGTGAGAAAGAATAAACTCAGTGTTTATGTTTTTATGAAGATTAAATAATAACAAGAAGGAAAGCAGGTGGGAAATAATTTAAATATAATATGAACAGCTCTATACAAAAACCAGGAAGGAAACCTGATTGAAATACACCAAAATACTGGCATTAGTTACAGAAGGGTCGCACACTGATTTGTTTTTGTTCTCTGTTTCCCAGATTTTCAGTAGTGTGGTTCTATTACTTTTGTAATGAACAATATTTTTTATTTTAAAAGCTAAATGATGTGTTTCTCATAATAAATTACCTACTTCCTAGCAAAGACATTCAAGAAATTGTTTTATATCCTCCAGAGCTGTTTGAAATAACTGCTAACAATGATTTCATTCAGTTCATCATTTATTGAGAGCCATGTGACAGCCTCTAGGAGAAAACAAAATAAATGAGATAGGGTCCTGTCCTCATTATGTCTCTTGGTAATAACAATGATTCTAGTTCTCCCATTGTAAATCAGTTTGAGCATTAAGGGTTACTGTATCAGCCCCATACCACCAGGGAAACAGAAAGAGGGAGAGGGAGAGGGAGTGAAGGAAGAGGGAGAAAGATTGATTGCAAGGAATCAGCTTACTCCATTGTGAGGCCTGGTTGGCAAATCTGAAATCTGTAGGGCAGCCCTGCAAGCTGGCAGTTCTGAGGCAGGCAGTAGCCCTGCAGTCCACAAGTGTAATTTCTTCTTCCTCAGAGCAAACTCAGTTCTGCTTGTAAGGCCTGAAGCCTGTGATGAAGCCCATATAGATTGCTAAGACAGTTTCCCTTTACCTAAACTGATTGTAGCCATCAAGCCCATCTACCTAGATAACAACTAGATTGCGTAGTGGAGGGCTGTAAATCTTGCCAGGTGAACTCATGTGTCTCAATATTTCTTTATTTTATCCTACTTCCTAGTTTATTTAAAGACCCAAGTATGTCAGCTCATTCCAAACCCCACCAAATACAGTCCTCTCAAGAAATAAAACACTCTTGCTTATCCCTGCCTTCCTTCCCAAGGCCAACTTGATAGAATACTCCATCATTAAAAACACAAACAAGCAAGCATTCTCTCACTGGAGAATGCCTTAACAAGTAAGGACAGTATTCTTATTCTGGGTGGGCTTTTGCTTTAATCATGGTAAAAACCATGGTAGAGAGGCATTAGAAGTCAAGGAAAAGCAAAATTTGCTCCCTATTAACACTAATGTCAAATTTAGAGAGGCAAAGAGTAGAGACCAGCTGTGATTGCTACACTGTAGACTCCACAAATATTTTGCTATGACTGACCTTTATTAAACTTTACTTTAATTGAAAAATTATTTAATATATTTAGGCTGTAGTCCCTTACTAATTTACATAATTGTTCTTATTCATGCCATATGTGTACAACACTAGTTCTTAAGCAGGGTAGATATGTTCCTAGAGAACGTTAGGTGGTGTCTAGAGGCAAGTTTGGTCATTACAATGGGAGAGCACCAAGGGAGCATAGGACAGAGGTGATTCTAAACATCCTACAGTGCATAAGACAAGGAGCTATCAATCCAAAATGTAAATTTTAATCAAGTTCCTCAAAAACTAAATCTGTGAAGAAGCTAATAATAAAAAGAAAGATTAAAAATCATTTTTTTTCATTCTGATTCTCCAATGAAACAGGATCAAAATTAGATACATATGTAAAGAAATAGATAAATGTTTTAGTCAGATTTTTTTGTCACTGTGACCAAAAGACTGACAAGAACAATTTTAAAGGCTTTTGGAAAAGCAATACACAGAAGATGTGTGTGTGTGTGTGTGTGTGTGTGTGTGTAGCCATTCCAACTTTAGCCAGAGCTTATCTCTGATTTTATGTATATCTGTGTGTATACACACACACATACACAAAACCAGAGACAAGGAAATTTATAATAAGGAAATGGCTCATAATCACAGAGACTGACAAGTCCAAAGTCCACAGGGTTAATGTCCCAGTTAAAGTCAAAGATCAGGAGCTGCTGAAGAGCCAGGAAGAACTCATATCCAAATCCAAAGGCCATTAGGCAGAAAAATTCTTACTCTGGGAAAGATCAAACTTTTTAATCTATTTAAGCCTTCAATTGTTTGGATGAGGCCCACCCACACGAGGGAGGGCAATCTCCTTGGTTACAGATTTAAATGTTAATTTCATCCAAAAATATCTAGAAATTCCCAGAATAACATTTGACCAAATATCTGGGCACCCCATGGCACTCAAGCTGATATACAAAATTAACCATCACACCTATATGGGATAAAAGTACCATAAAGAGAAGGAAAATTGGAAATTAATGTTTAATAATAGGGAATCAGTTAAATCAGCTAATTCAGACACACACCAATATACTATCAACTATGTTTTTTTTAGTGCGGTAGAAGGTCAATTAGTGCCATGGAAAGATTCCTTACATGTCATTGACCTGGACTCTGCTATCATCTACTTGAATTCTTATAAAACCTTGAGCTATAACTCATTCTGGCCCAGAAATATGAATCCATTCAGTGCTCTCAGGTCCTCCCTTCCCAGAAGCAGAAAACAGAATTATGTGGTTAGAAGGAAATTGTGATCCTCCATTCAAATCCCTACAAATAACTTAAAGAAAATAAAACATGTTTAACAATGTATCTCAGGGGCAGAGCATTTACATGAGGCCCTGGATTTGATCTCCAATACACAGAAGAACAGAGGGAGGCAACTCAACTAATTCTTGAGAAATTTAACAATCCCAAATAAAATATAACCTTTTAAAAAAGAGAAAGAAAAATTAGACAATGATTTAGATTTATCTTAATTTATTGATAGAAATTTAATTTCAGAGACTTTTTAAATAATAAGCATTTAAATTACAAACTAGGATTTAATGCCAACTGATAAAAAAAGAGAAAGTAAAAAGGTGTTTGCAAAATAATATTTCACAATTGCTATTTTTGCTGAAAATCAAGATTGCATAGGAGAGATTGATTGATACTCTAAAGAGTATCCTCACCATCAAAGGAAACCCTGGGTACTCAAAAAAAAAAAAAAAAAAAAAAAAAAAACAGTTCCAGACATGTGAATTGTGATTTTTAAAAATTCTGAACTGGGCATAGTGGCACACACCTATAATCCCAGCTACTCAAGAGGCTGAGGCAAGAGGATCACAAGTTCAAGACTAGCCTGGGCAATTTAGCCGGACTCTGTCAAAATAAATTAAGTAATAAAAAGGGATAGTGCTGGAGAAGAGGGGCAGGCAGGCAGGCAAGCAATAATTTCAGAAATGGCTTCTTTTCTCTATCTGTGAAATAAAGTTTTGGATCAAAGAAAGTCTTTCTAAATTTATTTCTGACATTAATCACCAAGTAAAAATACAAAGTATTGATTTTAACATCATTGTCTGGGACCAACCTTTCAGAATTTATAAATTTACAAACCAAACTGTTAATAATACTTAAATGTTTAAATGCTGTCTAATTTGAGCTTAACACTCTAATCTTAATGACCAAATATACTTCTTGTACAATGTTGTATATGTGTGAACTGCAACAAAGTCTAAAGAAACACTGGTTCTTATTTCCAGGATGTAACCTTTGATTATGAATCTGTTCCTCTTGTACTGAAAATAGAAGTCAGAACCATTATGAGAAGAATGCCTGTGAAGTACACTGAGATCCTTAAATAAAAGTTACATACAAATACAAACACTGAGGCTACAGTATCATTATAGCTACAACAATCCACATAATCAGAAAAGTTTTCTTTGGTTATGCAGAATTGGTTACTGAAAGGCATTACCTCTATTGGGAAGGCATTTGAATTAATTCTCCTTAAACCTAAAATAATTTATCAAAGGACTCTCCTTCCTGCTATAAACACTGTCCCATGACTGACTGCTGAGTAAAGATGCTGCAGATGAACACACTGTCCATGGACAAGGAGTTCTGGAACTTTACCAGAATTCTCATGGGATCCTTATTTAAAATGCATATTCCCCATGAATTCAACCAAACTTTCATATGTACACTCATGAATATAGCACAGTGAATCCCAACACCAAGTATATTCACAAGATGCTATTTTTAAAAAAAACTATAATAAATTGCAGAAAGATCCGTAGACAAAGGGGAGCAGAGCAAGAAAGGAAGGGGGAGGAGAAAAATGCTGGGAACTGAATTAGAGTGAATTGTGTTCCATGCTTCTGTGATTATGTCAAACTATATCCTACTGTTATATTTAACTAAAAAAGGATCAATTAAAAAATGCACATTCCCCAGCACAGTAAGGTAACTACAGTTCACAATAATTTTGTTATATACTTTATAAAGAACTTGAAGAGAGGAATTCCAAGGTTCCAACACAAACAAATGATAAATGTTTGAGGCAATGTTTATGTTAATTATCTTGATCTGGTCATTACATATCATCTACATATATTGAATTGTCACACTGTAGCCCATAAATATCCATAATTATGTGTCAATTAGAATTTTTGTAATACTGATCCTTGAGATCAACCTCATAGAGATTCCAATCACCATATCTGTGGAGAGGGGACCCAAACACCTATATTTTTCATATGTACACCCAAGTGATTCTGAATGATCATCAGAAAACACACTTGGGGAGACTCTGTCATATGGTGTAGCCTTTGACTTGTTTTACCTATTATGACTTTTGCTGGTTGATTTGCCTTCTTTTATCTGGTTTCCTTCTCAATCCAGAGCTTTGCAAACTTGGCTGAGCATTGAAGCCATCTGGGAGCTGGGCACCACCCTCAAAGATTCTATGTAAATTGGTCCAGAGCCAACTCTCTTCCATGCAGTTTTTTTAAAGAACCCCAAGTTACAGTCTAGTTTGAGGAAGTAGTCAGTGGTCTGCAAACTGGCTCTAAGTGTCCCTCTAGCCCACTTAGTCTTTTCATCACCCAGCTCTGAGTACCTTAGCAAACCACTTGTTTTGGTGCCCACAGCCAGGACTCCTACTCCAGGGGAGACAATAAAGTCATGAAGATGAAGGACTTTCACACCAAGAAGAAAGAGGTCCTTCTGAACTGAAGCCTCCCATCCTGGATGCAGTCCCAGAGAGCTTCTTTGGGGACTGTCTGTTACTCCCCACCAAAACAGATCCAAGCCCAATGAAATGAGAGAACGTTTAGTCGTAGAATATGGGATTTTCCCACTAGCAAAGTAGGTTCCCACTCCTTCATGAGAAACATTCTGCTTTAACTGGCCAAAAATAAGTAAACAAATAGTTAATGAATTCATAAATACTAAATAAACATTTAGCCAGTGAATACTTAGTGCAGTTATGTATTTATTCTTGATTATTAAAACCAGAAGAGTTCTCTTGAGGGAAAGGAATCCTTTTTTTATAGTAACATATATGTATATGTACATAATGCATAGGGTATATGTTGTAAAATATTCAAATAATTCAGAAGTGTGGGAAGTAAAAAATAAACAAGCTCTCCCATCCTCCAAAATTGGGCACGCACTAGTACTTGCTGTGTATCCTTCCAAATCTTTTTCTAAATGCCACATACATGCACAAGGTTGTTCCTTTTAAATGGGAACAAAGTATACAAATTGATATGCAGCCCACCTTTTAAAACTCAGTTCTATACCCTGGATATCCACCTCTGTCAGAACACACAGATTTGCTTCATTTTTAGTAAATGGCCATTTCCAGTTTCCATGGTGTGAATATACCCAGGCACTGCAATTGAAGAATTTTTCCCTATCTGTGAATGTCTGGATGGTCAATATTTTTTCACTCTGCTGGACAATGCCATGGTGAATATCCTTTATAACTAGGTGTAGCACTCGCCAGAAGTCAGTACCCCCTCTGCACAACTGCAGGCAGCAGGGCTCCAAGATGGCAAAAGATTGGTTCTGGAGTTGAGCCAAAAAAAACTGCCAGAATCAGTGGCTATTTTAGCTATTGTTCTTGTACTTATTCCTGAGAAGGCTTTCCATGACTGTTGCCGATGTTCAGTTCAGACCGATAAATATGGATCAATGCCAACTCCATGCTCAGCCCTGTACTAGATGCCAAGGATCCAATGTTGCATGGGAAATACTCCCAGCCCTCAAGGAGCTATTTGTCAAGTGCCAATCTAGTAATAGAAGCAAGAGTATAAAGGGATAACATACAGAGGTGGGTGGAATGGCTTCATCAAGCCCTGATACAAACCTGTGCTTAAACCTTTTCTAATTTTGCCCCTGGATTAATTTAGCTGCTATCTCAGTACCTGCCTAACTTTCAAGAGATGAAAGCATTCTAAGAACATTTCAAAAAGATCTCCCCCAGAAGATACATTGATCATACATATAGGGGGAAAGATTCTAGTAAAATATGTATTTTACTAGGGAGGGAGGGAGGGAGGGAGAGAGAGAGAAAGAGAGAGAGAGAGAAAGCCTTAATCTGATAATCTGAAATCTGAAATCCAAAATGCTCCAAAATCTGAAATTTTTTGAGTACCATTAAGATGCACAAATGGAAAATTCTATACCTTGTTATTTCATACATAAAATTATTATACTATTGTTTAAAAATACCTTCAAGCTATTTGTGTAAAGTATATATGGAACATAAATGAATTTTGTTTACAAACTGCCCTGTCCCTAAGATGTCTCATTATGTATATGCAGATATTCCAAAATCTGAAATCCAAAAGACTTCTGAACCCAAGCATTTCAGATAAGAGACATTCAACCTGTGTTTCTGTTCCTCTGGAGAAGTCAGACTTCTGCAAGTTTCAGGAAAGAGTATACATAATTCATCTAATGGGTTTTTAGTTTTCCTTCCATTGACCTTGCATTCTAGTTCTTGTTGTCGTCTTTCCACATGCTTGAGTTTAGATTTCCTTCCTAGTACTTGGTGTGTTTCATTTTGTACTATCTCCAAGTGAAGTTGGTCCCCCAGGTAACAGTTCTTCATGCATTTGAATACCATCAGTAAATCTCACTTCAACTATGTCTTTCCAAGCAAAGAGACACTGATTTTCTTATTTTTGTTTTCATTTTTCTCACCTTTAAACCTTACACTGTATTTCAAGTTCCTTAGACCTTTTTATTCTGTAGGTTATGCTCCCTGACATGACCAAGTATCATGCCAAGCTTTGGCAGAGCTCCGCTCTTTGTCCTTTTCACCGATATGTTCAAGTCTCAAGAAGGAGATGTGGGGACTGGACTGAATTAAGTGCTCAATAAACATTTGTTGAAAGGATTAATGAATGAATCAATGTCCCTGTCTCATCTTTCTGTTCTAGGTCTTATTACCTGAACAATGTACTGATTAAGGATATAACCATGATTGTGCATAAATTATAAAGATGTTTGATTACACCTTAAAGTTATCTGCTCAAATACAAGGGGAGAAATTTTCAAGTTCTATAAAACAATGTGTGTGGCTACTTTCCAAATTTTTCTTACTCACTTAAGGCATTTTATATTCATGAGCCTTGATGTTATGGCAATAACTCTGCCTTCAACCATGTTTCATTTCTGGTTTCTAAAAACCAATGCAGTGTTTTCATGCCAAATCCCAGCTGTGCCATTATTGATGAGTAAGTGTACTATTTGACATTACAGGTCAATGAATATTGAGACTTGGATCAGAAAACAATTTTTGAACTAAAGGCTAATGCTAATGTTTTTATTTTCCTTTGTGAGTAATTATATTCTGTTCAACTTTCATTATAGAGCACTGTGGTTTCCAGAAGAAAGTCCTCGGCTTGGAGAAACTGGGGTCGATTGACTGTCAGATACAATAAAAGTTACCTCTTTTACTCTTTCTTTATTCTTCATAGATTTGCTGCTGTTCCTTAAATTATGCAAAAAATGGAGAGAAAAAAAAAACCTAAAAGAGGAATATGAACAACTATGAATCCTCCATTAGACCTTGGCAGAGGCCCAAAGAGACCACCAAGCTTGCTCATAAATGCAGAGTGTCTAATAAAAATGTGATGATTATTATTATTATACATTTATTGCACAGCAAAAATGCACTAAATTAAAAAATGTTTTTCATATCTCCTGGTGGGTGTGTAGAAACTGTGGGCTGTTTGTTTGCCCCAGTAATTGGCATGTTGTCCTCATAGTCTGATGGCTGTCAAGAGTCACCATCCTGCTCCCATTCAGGTTTTCTGTGGCCCAAGGACTGCTTCTCACATCAGTACCATTAAATTATGGATCAAGTTCTGTTCTATAGATTTAGTCAATGTGGGAAAAGAATGTTTACCAAGCCCTTTGAGCTTTTTTCTATTTCTCCAAAAGACTCTGGAGTACTATTGCATAGTATGGTGACTATAGATAATAATTATTTACCATAGGTTTCCAAAAGCTAGAGGAAAGGATTCTGAAAGTTTTTGCCACAAACAATTAATAAACATATGATGAGATAAATATGTTTAACCTGATTTAAACTTTACGCAATGTATACATATATCAAACGTTACATGGTACCCTATTAGTATGTTAACTTTTATATTTTTTGTATCAGTTAAAATAAAAATGGATTATAATCTTTAAAAAGAAAGGACTTGGTTAAGGTTTCCCTGTGAAGAATTTGCTTTTTAACCCAAAGATTACACACATCTCCTACATCTACCATGATTTAAAAAGCAACACAGATAACGACTACCATCTTAAAGCAAACTCCCATTCTATTTCGAGAACAACAAAACGTAGTTTCTCAGAGAATTTTAGAACTCCCCCAACAACCATTATTTTATAAGCACTTTACCAGCTCTTAGGCAAAGTGTCTTAACAAAATAACAAATATTTAATGAGAACCACAACTCGCATTTCAAACAGGTACTTTATGAACTGCTTGCTATCTCTAAGTTCTGCAAAGAGAAGAGTGAAATGCAGTCAATAGAAAGCTCTTTTCTTAAAGCAAATGCGGGCTGCTGTTTCTTTTGCACCTCCTCCTCCTTAAAGCTACACAGTGAAAGGACTCCAGCCAAAGCAGAAAGCCTATGTTACAGGACCCAACTTGACTGGGCATTATTATGCCAGCATACCTAAGGCCAGTTGCTTAAAAGGTAGCTTCCCTTTTTGCACCTACAATTATTTTCATACACAAATAGCGTACATTAAATTGGTCATTTGTGAGCTGAAATTCAGCATTGTCTCCTCATTTTGACCGAATAAGGGATCATTTTCTAGTGAAATTACATTTTATGAGTAATTTTCAAGTCTGTTTGCTATGGCTGAGACAAACGCTTAACCCTAAAAATGACATCAAGAGCTCTCTTTAAAACTTAAGACAGGAAGCCTGGAAATGATGCTGAGTGGCAGAGCACTTGCCTAGCATGTTTGAAGCTCTGGGTTCCATCCTTAGTACCATAACACAATAATACAACAACAAAAACTTAGGCCACTAAACTTACTTGTGATCTGTTAGACTAAAAAGTACATGATTCTTCTCTGGGCCAGGACTAGGATGAGGCAAGCAAGATGCCTGGGATGCATGATTTAAGAGGCCCTCCCTTTCAGGAACTGACCCTGTGCAGATGCAATCCTATGAGGATTTTGCACATGAGGTACTTTGGTCACCTGAGTCCACATCCTTCCGGGGAAATGCTGCCATTGTTGGGCAAGACTTGTCATCCTATCACATGAGGTAAAGCCAAACCATATCCACATGAGACTCCATGAACCTCCCAGTGAGTTTACAAGATGGGGCTCTGTTCGATAGAGGGTGGCAGTACCCATGTAGTAGTCACACTTGTAGTGTTAAAACTTGGGGGGGCAAACCGATTTATTCTTTTTTTTTAGAGAGAGAGAGAGAATTTTTTTTAATATTTATTTTTTAGTTTTTGGCGGACACAGCATCTTTATTTGTATGTGTTGCTGAGGATCGAACCCGGGCCGCACGCATGCCAGGCGAGCGAGCTACCGCTTGAGCCACATCTCCAGTCCCCAATTTATTCTTTTTAACCTCTTTTTTATTGTTAATTGGTGCATAATAGTTGTATATATTTATGGGGTACTGTTTAACATTTCAATACATTCAAACAATGCACAATGATCAGGTCAGGGTCATTGGCACACCACCACTTAAAAAGGTGGTTTCTTTTCTTTTTGTTTTTGAGGAGCTGGGGATGGAACCCAGGGCCTTGCTCAGGCTAGGCAAGTACTCCACCACTGAGCTACTTCCCCAGCCCCAAGAATCAGTTTTAAATAGCACAGCATAGTTCTTACTCACCGCTAGAGTGAATCCAACCCTCCTATGAATTCCCATCACAAGAACCCTCTTCTGTCTTTTGACCCTCCATTTTTTCCTCATGAAGTGTCTGCAGTTTGTCAATGTGAAGTCAGAGGCCATGGGAGGACAAGTGGTTCTATCTTCAGCTTTCTGCTCCATACTTTTTCAATGAGAAAGGGCAGGTGACAGGTTGTGAGAGAAGGCTCCTTCTTTTTTCACTTGCTATTCCAACGTTGTTTCTGCAGACGGAGTAGTTCGTGTCTCACTCTGCATCTTTTGGCTCTCTCAGGAGCTCCTCGACCTCCAGGAGACGTGAAAAGTACTTCTAGCCAACAACGCTGAAGCGCTGGTCACTGAAGGGACATTGTGGCAGGCCTGTCATTGCTCAATGAGATTAGTCTCTAACTGATGCACACGGATCTTACTGAAAAGGCTATTCTGTAATTGTTGCCATTAGCGCAGCTACCATTAGGCAGTTGCCTAAAACTTCCTGGAGGGACTCGCAGGAGGCTCCAGCAGCTCCAGTTCACTCATGTAGAACAGCAGGCGCTGTGCTAATTTCCAGGCTCCCACCCATTAGGGGAGAGAAGCAGCTCATTAGAGGTCCTACCCTCTCAACGCCAATTACCCCGGGATAATGACCAAACATGGAGCATACTAGAAAGTTCAGGGCTTCCCAACCATCCCTCCCATTCATGATCTCTGTTGATTACATCCACTGAAATAAACCCCAGATCTCAAATCTCACAGCCAGGCTTGACATAGCCAGCCATGTGAGTGCCAGGTCACGTTAATTTAAAGGCTGAGCATTTTTAGCTACTTATAAGACTTTTAGAAAAAATGCTTAAACATAATAGAGTAGCATAGAAAGTGGTTTTGATTCATTTTTCTCCAAGGTCTCTACCTCTGGTGAGGAAAGAGACTTTTGCAGCAGAATGAAGCAAAATCATTAGTCTCAGAAGTGTTAATATCTGTGATCTTTTCAGAAAACTGAATAGAATTGAAACTAACCTGAATGACCTGTGTCCCCATGTCACACTCATTTGGGAGAAAAAGGTTGTGAGAGAGGCAAGGAAGAGGCTGGGAGGAAGAATGAAATTGTTGCAGAAAAAGCAGAAAATGCCAAAAATCTGCTCTGAAAAAAAAAAAAAAAAAAAGGTCAGAGCTCTGGACCACAAGGACTGACTTTCAAATACTTTTGCCCAATGTCATTAAAATCTCACTTTGGCTTCTTTGCTCTCCTTTTGCATATTTTATTACTTATTTTGCAGTTTCATCCTGGATTCAGAAGTCACAGGTTTTTGGTTTTCAGGTTTCTTAACCCACTCTTACCTATTCGTCCCCAACCCTAGGCCCATCTCTGGGACAAACAGCTGCTTTCTTATTCCTGGGTGTCATTTGAAAAGGGGCCAGGTTACTCCTGCCTGAACTTGCTCATGGCAATGTCTCCATAGTACTGTAATAAGAAAATGTATCATTCAATTGTTTCATGACTTTAAGTGAATCAACCAGTTGTTTTCTGTTGTGTAAATATTCTTTCAAATATGCAGATTCATATTTCAGAGATGATTGTTTTACTGACAGATCTTGTTCATAGGCACTAATGAAGAAGATATTTTTACAGATAATCTAAATAGCATACAGCGCATATATTATAAGGATGCTGTTAGCAGAAACACAGCCCGTGTTTTTCTAATGTCTTAACATCATACCCAGAATCCCAAAGGAAAAAGTTATAACTGTTTGGAATGTAGTAGAACTGTCAAAACGACATGAAATCAACTCCATAAATGGGAAAACACAAGTCATTCTTCTATTTAATTTGGGACAGGATGAAAATATAAATTGTTGCATCCAGAAAATAAAAATATAAAAACAAGGAATATAGGCGCCCTCTCGTGGAGAAAATCAACATTACCACTTCCAAACAGGTTTCTCCAAATCAATGTCCCAAATCCTGTGTAGATTTTTAAAGAGGTTCATCCTCTTAATTGTTGCTCAAGTGAATGTTAATCATGCTATATAATGGTGTCATATTTTCATTTGCTTTGCAATCATAGGCTCTGCCTCCCAGTTTCAAGTTCTTGAGTTAACTTAGCAGACCCACCTGTAAGTTACTATTGCCCTGTAAATTACCTAAGCTTATACCTAGTGTCTCCTCTGCTAAAATTTTAGACCAGATCTGGGATCACTTGGCTTCTAGATACTCCCTCTATCTTCCTTTGGGCTCTGCCCCTTTAGAACATACTAAAACCATCATAGCTTTATCACTACACATCTAATGAATTGGTCCTTCTCTTTATCAGTGTGCAGTGTACATGAATATCTTCATTATATGGGAAAGATAACCTTCCTTGAATAAGTCTTATAATCATTTCCCTCAGAGAAATAATAGTGCTATTTTCTTATGTTTGTAAAACAAGCTAGGGCAAGACCTCTTTCATAGCATTTATTATGGTATGTTTGAATTGCTTTGCTGCTTGTCTGTGACTCCTTCCACTGTAAGCTCTGTGAGGATGGAGACCATCTCCTCTTTCAATTGTTGCACTTTCAGGACCCTGCACATGTCCTGGCATGCAGGGGATACTTCATAACAAATAATTGCATAAATAAATCCCATTTTGAGGTGCAAATTTGGCTTGCTGGAAGCAGCAACCAATATAGTCATACAGGTATTAACACGAACAAGGGAACAGAAAGTGGCAAGAGGAATTGTGATTGCAAAAATGTTCCCCTTTGCCAGGAGAGAGGAGGAAGGGGGTCAGATGAGGGCAAAATCCAAGGGCAGCTGAATCTCTGAGGCTGCAGTTTGGCACATTTGTCTAATTCAGCCGCACCCAAACATCAGTGGGCATCAGACTCACCTGGAGGACTTATTAAATGCTTGTTGCTGGGCCCCACCCTGAAGTCTCTGATTCAGAGGATCTGGCAAGGAGCCCAAGAATTTGCATCTCTACTAAGCTTCCAGATGATGCTGATGCTGTTGTCCCAAGGACCACGCTTTGAGAGCTATTGATATAAAGCAATGGTTCTATGTACACCCTGCCTATACCCCAAAACCTCCCAGAGACTTGTGAAAATTTGGATTTCCCAGAACACACCTAAGACCAATGAAATCAGAAACTCTGTAGGTGAAACCCAGGCAGTAGTACTTTTTAAACCTCCCCAAGGCAAAAGACTTTACCAAAGTCTGAGGCCCTATTCCTGACTCAGTGTCAGTAACATAAACACACAATAATAATGCATCTCTTGATTACAAAGGCTTCTCCTATATAAGCTCATGTGAACCTCGAAAACTCCTGCGAGATAGGAAAAGCAAAATTTTAACTCAGTTTTAGAAAAGTCAGGCAATAAGTTGGAGTTCTTGGTCTTACATCAGATTTTTTTTATCCAATATCAATTTTAGAGTCAAATAAACTTGAAATAGAGGCCAGGATATAACTGGAAACACTTCTTGGAAAATTTAAAGTAGCATCTTGGTGATAAGTATGATAAAAAGGCAGAGTGAACCAATCCAGGTATTAGCAACAACAGGAAACTGCCACCAACCCAAAATTAAAGGAGGAGTCAGTAATGTTGGAATCAGGGTCACCTGGTGGAAGTTGGACTCATATTGGACCTGGCAGGGCCATGCCAAAGACAAACAGAGAGAAATACGCTGGCTTCTCCCTACCAGATTCTTCTTCTACCAGATTGTCTTTTGGTCCAATCAGTGTGGAAGCCACCTGGCCTAGGAACCTGGGAAATATAGTTTAGAAGACTCAGCAGCACAGTGAGGATCAGTGAGGTGCAAATAGGTTCAGGATTTAAATCCTTAGTCACCCATGTAAGTTGGGTTACTTGAACAAGTCACCAGGCCTCATAGGAGTGAAATTTTCCACTCTATCAAATGTTGATTATATTGAAGATTGATTAACTGAATGAGGTAATACTTATAGACCTTAGCACATCAATAGCATTGAGTGGCATCGTATAAACATTTACTTCTTTCTCTTCACCCTAGTCCTGTGCTACCAAAGCTATTGTTCTCTCTACTCTCCCAAAATTGAAAAACCACTGGAAATGACAGTTCCGTACATTAGCAATGTCAATGCCCCTTCTGTGATCAGAGTTGGGCCTTTCCCCATGGGATGATGCTGTTATTGCTGCCATCGCCATAGACAACACCAGATCCCAGGTGAGTGTTAAAGATGGACAGCCACCAATACAATCCAGAAAGGCAATACCATTATTCTATAAATTAAAATACATGTGTGAGGTACAGACTGGCCCTGAAAATATTGCTACCATGCCATCAATTTAGTGACCACCACTCTGACCTCTGCCTTCCAACAGAATATCCAAGAGGTAAAGCATTTCCTGAGGACAGTTTTGAGGGAGCATTTTTAAATTACTGTTTTTTTATGTCAATCAAAAGCATTAGATTCACTTTCTGGCCTCCTTCCATTTATAGAAACTGGATGCACATCATGTAAGAATTAAAAAATAAAACAATAAAACAGGAAGTAAGAGAAAAAGGATTAATCAATAAAGATAGGTTAAAAAAAAGTGTTTAAGGCAGGAAATGCAGCTTCCTAATTATTTGCTAAGAAGTTAACAAGACTTTCATTATTAACAGACTAACTTGGCAGGCTCTGCTGTTAATAGTCTATTCTATAGAAAACTAAATAAAGCCTAATAACAAGTTGGTATTTAAAAAAAAAAAAGTAAACTCTTTATCTAGAAAGAAGTACGTAACTAGGCACTATACAGTACCTTTGCCAGGCACATGGGTGGTATCACTTACGTTGGCATGCCAGCTATTATTGCACAAACTTAAGTGCTAAGAAAAAACTTGTTCATACTGTTGTTCGGTATTTTAGAAATGTGCAGAATCCCATATGAAAATTTTTCACAGAAAGAAGTATTTTAAAATTCTAAGGTCAGTTAGTCATTCAAAAATAAAATTAACTTCTAGAGAATTCAAACATTCATACTAATGCACATAATGAACAAATATGTCATTAGTACAAATATTAGAATAATAATAAATTTTCCTCTATCCAGGTAGCACCTCTTCTCCCAAAGAGTTTGACGTATTTTTTATAAGTATTTTCTTTAACTATCTTGGCTAGAGGAAATAATCCCAGTTTAAATAGGATGTGTTTTGTAGGAAACAGTAATTATGATGTAGTTTTACAATCTGAAACTTTATTGAGGAAAAAAATGATATACACTCTGTCATCTTCAATATTATTTTTAAAAGCATCACATTTTAAGATACGCTTTACTATTAATTATTATTATTAACAATAATAATACTAATTATAACCATTAGCCCTTGGCAGCTGCTCAGACAAAGAAACTAGAGACTAAATAAGCTTCTTCGAGTTTAGCATTTTCATGCAACATATAATTTTAAAATCCTGAAAATAGATTTAAACACTAGTAATTCTATATTTGTTTCCTTAATAGTGTTGTGACGTAAGAGATTTCTTTCCTATTGAACTTGTTTCTTCCAGCTGCGTACATAGCAATTATTCAAACCTCTGTAACTCACGTTAGACATAGAGCTAGAGATCCTAATAAACCTTACTAGAGTTTGGAGTAAAATATATCAATTAACTTTGTTAATCTTGACATGTTATATTATGCTTCTTAATTCAGCTTATTTTGGGGCCTAGAGAAAAATAATAAACTTCCATATTATAACACCAAAATGTCAATGAAAGAAGTAATAATATTAATAACTTTGAGAATGAAAAAGAACAAATTCCACTAAGCTTATACATACTAAGCCTTCTAGAAGTAACAATTGCACCTAACTATCTTAATGGATACTTATGGAAGAAGAATTTGAAAATGCTCAATTGCTTCAAATTAGAGGTAAATATAATATGAGTGCCTTATAAGTTTTCCCAAACAACGTTTACCTTTCCCAATCTTGTTTTATCCATATTTTCCAAATGTCTTCTTTATATTATATACACTATTCTGTACTGTCTCTATCTAAACTCATCACCACTATAATCCATTTCATTAAATTTCAAAAATTTAAATTACAACTCATAAAAATTATTCAATTTAATTTTTAAAAATCAAAGTAGGATTTGTGACATCTATTGGTTCTCAAATCTTCATACAAAAAAAATGGCATGGGAACTTCTGATCAAGCAGAATGGCAGAATAAAAGGAGAAGCAGATACTGATGAGACCTAGTAATGACTGCCACATCCGTATCTGCTTCTCCTTTTATTCTTGGGCATATGGAAGGCTATACTTCCTGGCTCTCCTGCAGCTGTAGAAGTCACGTAACTAGATTTTGGCCAATTAAATATGAGCAGGATGACAAGGGTCAAATTTTGAGTTGGCAGAGTGAAAATTTCACATATAATTCTCTACACTCTTTTCTCCCTTTATGCCATGAAGGCAGAGAGGCCTTGTGGAGCCACAAAATCAAAGTAACCTAGACAGCTTAGTCACAGCATGGAGTGTACCAGAAGTACACAGTAGATCATGCAGGTACTCTGACCAGAAGGAGACCTTCCATAGATAAAAATTTAACTTTTGCTGCTTTAAATCACTGAGAATTTTGGAAATGCTTATTAAAATAATACAGCTTAGTCTATTCTAATTGATACATAATGAAAACCTACAAGGAGAAAAAACAGTCAGTGAGCTATAAGTATAGGTAAGGGCAGCTTTGCCCTGGTGATACATTAACCTATCCATCACTAAGAGAGGGGGTTGAGTTAAAGCATAAGAATTTAGCCAGAGACTCTATAAGACTCCATTAAAAACCCTGACTTCTGGCAAAAACAAACATCTTTACTTTAGGTCTCCATATTTTCTATACATGAAGATCAAACCACATATGAACTTCCAACAAAAAATTCACAAAAGAAAAAAAGAAATCACCATGAGTAAGAGTCAGTAGAAATAAGAAACAGAATTGGATATTTAAATTGCCACATATAGACTATTAAAAAAAAAAGAAAAAGGCCAATGTATTAAACAGAAAAAAAATATAGCTGAAGAGAAAATCAGCAAACTGGAGAGTTGATCTGAGGAAATAACTCTGAACACAACATAGGGACAAGAAAGTGGAAAGTAAAAGAATGGAAAGTAAAAGTTGAAAAGAAGGAGAAAATTGAATGGAGAAGAGACAACAATTGAAAAGAATGAGAGTTTTCCAGAACTAAAGATAAGAATTCACAAATATTGAAAGCAGCATAATGATTGGAAAAGAAAAAAATTTAATTGTATTTTATGCCATATTTACCTGTTCCACAGTGAGATGAACCTCTCAGACTATGTTCCTGCCATTCTGCTGGATCAGAAGTTCCAAGGTCATTCTACCTGGATGCAGCAACACACACCTGCAATCCTAGCAACTCAGGAGGCTAAGACAGAAAGATCAGAAATACAAGGTCAGCCTCAGCAATTTTCTGAGAACCTCCGCCACTTGGGAAGACACCATCTCAAAATTTTTTAAAAAAGAAAAGGACTGGAGATATGATTCAGTTGTAAAGTATCCTTGAGTTCAATCCCCAGGAAGAAGGAGGAGGAGGAAGAGGAGGTGAAGAAAGAGGAGGAGAGGAGGAAGAAGAAGAAGGGGGAAGAGGAGAAGGAAAAGAAGAAGAGGGGGAGGAGGAGAAGGAAAAGAAGAAGGAGGAGGAGGAGGAGGAAGAACAGGAGGAGGAGGAGGAAGCTCCTCCCAGATCATTTTTATGTTGCACTAATATTGAGAACCAATACATGTTGCAAATTCTACTTTGATTTTTAAAAACTGCACTATTCATTTGAAATGTAAGGAATAAGGAGATATTACCTGGTTGCATTTGCCCTTGAGCTCATCTAGACACATTTTAGTCAATCACTGTTAGCTACAGATAAAATGAGTACCTAGAGAGCAGAAAGACAGGTCACTAAGAACCAACTATTGGATTGTAATATCTCAGTAACAATAGTAGAAGCAAGACTAGTCAGAAATCTTCAAAATGCTGAGAATAAATAATTATCAACCTAGAATTTTGTGCCCTGAAAAAGCATTTGAAATAATTTGAAATAAAAAGATATCCTGATGAATTAATACCTGGGAGTATTTAGCACTAATAAACGCTACTAGAACTTTTATAAGATGTATTCAGGTAAAGGGGCAATGTTCTCTGAAGGAAAGACTGAGATGCAGGAAGGAATAGTGTAAAATAATTTATTTAAACTAAAAATTGTTTGTCTTTGAGTCAACAGCAATGTCTGATTTTTAAAAATAAGAAAATAACACATGAAAATAACATGTAAGCTGAAAAAATAGGTCAGAGCTGAAGTATTCTGAGAACCTGAATTGTTCCAAAGTGAGCTGAGCTATTAACTTAAAATGTTAGAAAAGTAAGTATGCACAGAAAGATTTCATGCATAAAAATAGAATGCAATAATTCCAACCAGTGGACAAAGAAAAAAATTAATTAAATGAACAAATCTTCCTAAATCAATGTTTTAAATGTAAAAGAGAGAACACATGCATGGGAAAATCTAGACAAATAGAAAGCACCAAGTAAGATTATTGAAACAAATTGTAACCCATCTATAGTCACATTCAAAGTGGACTAATCTATAACCAGAATAAATTGCCCAATAAATTGTTTTTATATTAACTGAATATAAAAACAAAGAGTATAGCAAAGAAATGATGCCCAAGACAGGCAAAATACAGTCATATGCTGCTCTCAAAAATCAGACTGAGGCATATGGACCATGAAAATTTTCAAGCAAAGAGATAGAAAAGAAATTCCAAATTATTACATTTCACAATTTATATACCTCAATACAACAAGAAAATGTTGCTAGAATGGCAGAAAAAAATTAGAATTTTTTTAAATCCATAAATGATATAACACCAAAGTGAGATGTATTTCTGGAAGAAGAGAGTTCAACACATTTTTCTCAAAGGGGAAAAAATAAGACAAGAAAAAAAAACACAATAGCAACTCTAACTGTAGAAGAACCCAAACAACATAACAAGCAAGCCTGGCTTATTGGATATATACAGGATGCATTCGATAACTAGAAAATACTTATAATTTTCAAGCACAAACGGGACACTTATAAAACAGAGAATGTAAAGCAAGTGCATTTAAATAAATAATACATTCACATTCTCTAAATTTCAAACCAGGCATTGAAAAAGTTTGATAAATAAAAATCCCTATATTTAGAAATTTTAACACTTCTGAAAAAAGGATCAGGTGATATCATAGTGGAAATTTTTAATACGTATAAATTATGAATAGAAATACTATATTTGTAAACTTGTGAGGATAGAGCAAAAACAGCACTTCACAAAAGATAAATACAGGTTTAAGACAGATACTTATTATAGAAAAAAATAAAAACTAGAATCTAAGTATCTACCAAAGAAGTTAGTAAGAAAAAAGAAGGTAAATAAAAAGAAACAATAAATAACAGAAATTAACTCAATACAAAAACAAAGAAGATAACAGGGGGGGTGACGAACAACTTGTGTAGATTGATACAGCAGGAGTGGGAGCCGTTTATTTTAGGACAACAGAGGTATTTATACATTCCGCACAGCTTATCTTAATTAGCATAAACTAGATACAGCAGTCAACCAATAAGAAATCTCCATACTTAATGGCTTGCTGGCTCCACCTCACAAACCACTCCCCCTGGCAAAATGCCAGGCGCCATCCTGACTTGTTTACAGACTCTAACATCCAAGTATCTAAATCAGTGACTACCAAGCTTTACTTTCCAACAGAATCATCTGGAGGACTTAAAATATGGATTAGTTGACCCCATCCCTAAAGTTTCTGATTCAGTAGGCCCAGTATGACCCAATATTTTGCATTTCTATAATATTCCCAGGTAATGTTGATATTGCTGGTCCAAGGACCAAACTTTAAGGACTACTGATCCAAGTTAATGTTTTAAATTCTAACCAAACTAACCATAAAGCTTCTTTAAGTTTCTGTATGGAAGACAGCTTACACATATGCATTGATTTTCTCTCCCTTCTAATATTCTGTCAAAATATAAACCCAAGTGATAATGAGAATATCAGGAGAGGTCCATCAGCAAGTGTGAAATCATGATCAAGTTCTGGAAGAAAGCAATGGGACTAATGAAGCAGAAATGCACAGTGAAGGAAACCACAATTTTCTTGAGTACAAAAAGGGTACTAAGTTTCTCTGATGGAAACCTAGGGAGGATCAGAATTAATCTAGAATATGTTAATATCACACTAACGAGAAAAGACAGAGAAAGCAGAGCAAAAAGTTATCAGTGAAATACACAAGGCAATAATTGGGCTTCAAATCCCTTGAGGATTTACTTGGAGAGACAGATATACAAATGAAGATGATAATTGTCAAACTCATTCAAGCTGGATGATTATGGGGAAAAGATTTTATATAAGAAGTAGAATTTGACCTAGTCCTGAAAACTACCAGGTGTTATACAAGTAGAGTGTGTTTCTGTTTTATTTTCTTTCTTTTTTGTTTGTTTCTTATGTTTCTAATACTTCCTCTCCCAAAGGATTTTTGTAACACTCATGAATGTTAAAATCTACTGAGTTGCTAAGAAGAATTACTCATTTTAAGTTTCTTATTTTAAAAAATAAAATTTTACAAGTACCCACAGCTTTTGTGGGTAAGCAACAGATAATACTAGAAATATTTTGTTAGCAAAAGGTAATCAAGTAATGTTTTTAAAGGAATGTATTTTTACTCCAAAGATCATGAAGTCTAGAAACACCTGACCCACATCCTAAATCCCTGTGGCTGTCTAATTTTAAAAGATTAAAAATGAATTTGTCAACATAAACTAGAAGGGAAAAATTTAAAGGATTAACTTTCAAACAACAATAAGGTAGTTGTATCTCTAGTGTTTATATTTCTTTAAATCTTGCTCTAATTTATTCTTTTTTTTTTAAGAGAGAGAGAGAGAATTTTTTAATACTTATTTTTTAGTTTTCAGTGGACACAACATGTTTGTTTGTATGTGGTGCTGAGGATCGAACCCGGGCTGCACGCATGCCAGGTGAGTGCGCTACCGCTTGAGCCACATCCCCAGCCCCTTTATATATTTTTAATTGCAAGGTCATAGAACAATAGAGGAACATAAAAATATCCTATCTTTTACGTTTTACAAGTAAGGTAAAGGAGACCCAGAGGTATTAAATTAATCCATTAATTATTGAGCTCTTATTTTAATACAGATTTTAATTTAAAGAGAAAACTTAATAACAATTAGACTTTTATATGGTGTTTTAAAAATAAATTTGGCCTATTTAGAGAGAAGCCTCTGTTTGATTATAGTTGGCCCCAATCTGGAGACAAACACCTAAGTCTTCTTAGGAGGAATTTAATAAAAGTAAATTTATATGTGCTAGTTTTGCAAATGCAAAACTGTGAGTGAACACAAACATCTATGAGATCATCTCATTTTTATTTTATTTTATTTTTTTACCTTTTAGGAAGAAATAGGCAGAAAGCATATGACACTTTTTGTTTTGTTTTGTTTTGTTTTTAAATACCTAGGCATTCAGTTATCATCATATTGCTAAGCTTCTCTCTTCCCCACGTTCTCTACAGCTTCTCCCTCTGCCAGGGTTGCAGTGGGACGCAGAGGTATAATCTTGGTGTCCTCCATTTTTTTAGAATTTATTTTGGGAAATTAGATATTCTGGTTAAACATTCTACAAAAAAAGCTGGTTTTACTTGTCATTCTCCTCATGTATTTAGGCTTCTTAGGGTTTTAAGTTCATAGATTATAGTGTGTTCCTGCTCTAGAACAATCTTATCTCCCATGGCTTGCCAACACACCTGTGTGCATTAGAACTGAATTCTGGGCCTTCAAGCATTTTGAGCATCTTATTTTTCCTTCCTACTTCTTAATATTTCTGTTGGGTTGAATGCAGATGAGATACTTGTGTGCTAGTGCCACCTATTGTTGAAAAAGTAGATGTAAATATGACTCTTGCTAATTAGACTACAGATTGAACTAATCCTGGCTTGAACACTATCAAATGATAGAACCACAGTTTTATTTTTTAACCTTTTATACAGTTGCTACTGGAGGAAAATATACTAAGTAGTTGTGTTTTATGTTTGTTTTTATTTAATATAAAGACTATTTTCATTTTGCCACAAACAATTGGACTAATTTTATGAGAATAGTGAGTATAAACACACATTTCAAGCACAGAGAAGAGATTGAAATTCAAATTAAAAAATAGGTGAGTTAAATAAATAAGTGTAGTACATTTATAGGGACAAAGTTGTTGGTGTTAAGCCTGTTGATATGAACAATTTTTATGTTTTCATGTATCTGTTAACAAACCAATTTTAACAAATTTTAAGGTATTTTAAATATTGATATCAACTTAAACTATGATAACATAGACATACTCAGATAAGTTTTTATTTAAACTCCAAGAGTTGGTATGAATAAGATTTTAAAGATATAATTTTAAACAAAATTTCTTTCTGTGGCTGCTTCAAAATCCAAACAAAATGAAGCATTCATTTTTATTTTCCACTCCCAGGACCTGAAAATGTTAAATGGTTAGAAAATAAGAATCATGAGGATTCTTATCAATTTCTTATCAATTCTCTTAGAACCCAAAGTTAAAAATACCACAGTAGCATTAGGATTATTTGCAACCTACTGTGGTCTTTTTAACTTTGGTTCTAAGAGAATTGATAACAGGATTACCCATGGAAACAGAGGTCAAGAACTAGATTCTAATAAATAGCACAGTGTCTGCCACCATCTTGAACTCCTGATCCTGAAAGCAACATCAAGCACACACAGTCTTAGCATGTACTTTAGGCCAATTTCCTTCCCAAATTAAGAGTGGCTTTTGAAATATCCTCAACAAATGCCCAATCATATTTTTCTTGGAAGCCCATTTCATTATTGAGCATTTATGACTCTTTTGAAAATCATCCTCAAATTAAATAAAACTAGAAATGCCTTCTACTTGATTAGAGGTTCTTAAGTACTTCAAGCAAAATTATTTCCCAATTCTTTGGCTTCCCGAGAAGCCATCTAGTCTGACTTTTCTGTCCAAATATGATTGAAATCTTTTTATGTAATTGTAGTCTACAACCTTTCAATGACCCTTTATAATATCAGCCCCCAACCCCAACAAGACTTCCTTCAGTGAACAGTTGAGTTATCCCTCAGTCTCCATGAGGAAAAGGTTCCAGGACACCCTCCAACCCTTGGGTTTTAAAACCTGTTCTTTATATAAAATAGTGTAATAGTTGCATAGTATTTATGCACATCCTTCTGTATATTTTATCATCTCTAGAGTACTTATACCTAATACAATATAAGTGCTATGTAAAATCTTGTTGTGAAGGGAATAATGATCAAGAAAAAATTCTGTACGTGTTCAGTACAAATTCAACTTTTTTTTCACATTTTTTATCTGAATATGTGGAACCCGTTAATGCAAAAGTCTAATTCTTCAAAATTAGACCAAGAGGAGAATATGCACTACTTTCTATAGAATCCTTAAGTCTTTTCTTACCCTATTAATGTTTTTTTTCTACTTTGTATGCTTCCTCAGTAGACACAGTTCCATCTAGTAAATGCTAATGCTTTTGTTTCTTTTTCTCCAATTATGATGTATTGGTTTTAAATGTGGACAATACAGTATTTCTATAGTATAAAAAAGGGCTGGACATACCCTTTTTTCTGTCAAATTCATGCTTTAGTTAATAGTCTTCATCTCTGAGCTCAAGAACGTGGGCCTACCTGCTCTCCAAAATTCCACACATGCATTTTTACTATCACTAGACTTCCCCATAGCAATGTTCCCAAAATTGTTACTTCCCTCTTCACCCCATCTCTTCTCCATTCATGAGCCTCCTCCTAGGTTTCCTCTACCTTTTTCATGGCAATACCTAGATTCTAGTTGCTCTAACTTCCCCATGATCTTTAACATCCTCTCAGTCTCCAGATTCTTCTGGCTTCTCCTCTGCCTTATGCTTCAAAGTCTCTTGTTCTCCACATCCTCTTCTCATGTCCTGGGTCTGATTTTTATTTCCTGACCCCTTGACTATGGTCCTATAATTACAAATGTTGATGATTCCTCACTAAATAAAGAATGAAGTCCAAACACTTCAACCTGGAATTCAAAGCAAACCCCCTCATTATTGGATCTTTAAATTTCTTTTCCTTCTTTGATCCATACCCTACAGGTGTTGGTTTTCTCCAAAAATATATCCTACTGCACTCAACCACAATACACAACACTTTTGTTCAAGTAACTTGGATGGTAAGTTCCTTCAAGGAATAGCTACTGGTTGGCATACTTGCCATTCTTGAATTTCCAGCACAAACTCTACTACCTCTTCTAAAAACATACCCATCATACTTAATCTCTCCTCCCAAATACTCCCCAAACACATTGAAACTCTTCTCCAGGATTTATCCTATTTTTATCTTATATTGGAGCTATTTATTGTGAGTGTTTCTCCTATTAAACTTCAAAGTTTTTGAAATCATGTACTGTGTCCTATTCATTTCTGTATTATCTTCATATTCTAGAAAAATTCTTCATTCATAGTGGGTGCCTTATAAATATCTGTAAGAAGAATGAACAAACATCTCACTGGAATCAGCAGATTATAACATAATCTCTTCATAACACAGTGAACTTAATCTTAAGAAAATGTTAATTGTCCTTCCTATTTTCTTCGCTTGTTTTTATGTCTATATACTGATAATAACTTGTCATACATTCTACTGTGTGTTATGGAAATGAATAAGACAGAATGGAGGATTTGAGAAAACTGGTTCAAGCAAAATTTGGCTGGCATCAGACAAAAGAACTTGACAAAATCTGCCCCTCGGTGAGTTCTAAGAATGCTTTATGAAGTTTGCTGTGTTTATAAATGATAAAATTTCATGAAGTTCCAGAACCCTAATAGTGATATGCAGATGTCTTTTGGAAGCCCTTTGATTGCATAATATATTTCTTGCTTGCTTTGAGGCACAAAGAATGAGGATGACAGAAAGTTAGAACAGAAAAACAGAAGGGAAGAGGACAGAGAAAAGAAGAAGTTGTAGGGAAAGGCAGTACAAGAAAATAAAAGGCAGAAGAAGCAACTTAAAAGCACTAGAAGTGATTTATAATCTGCTGGGTGTCCAGCATGTGCATCACTCTGCCCTCAGGCCCCAGGTTGTCTTTGATCTTCCTCACAGCTTGTCTCATCTGTTGCCTGGAGGAGATGGAAGGACCAAGAGTCGGATGTTATTTCTTCTCTTGTTAAACCACAGGGTCTCTCGGCAGTCCTGCTTCCTTACTACTGGAATCCGAGCTAAAATTGATGGCCTGCATATACATGTTTGTGTGTATAGATTTAAGGTGACTGGGAAAGTAGCTTAGTGACAGAATGCTTGCTTAGCATGTACAAGACTCTGGGTTCAATTCCTAGCACTGCAAAAATATATGGAGAAGGAGATTTGAAGGAACTGTTGCAGGTTGACTTATCTCCTCCAAAAAGGCATGTTCAAATCACAACCCCCAGTACTAGTCAGTGTGGTCTTATTTGGAAATGGGTCAAATGTCATAAATTTTGCAGATGTAATCAAGTTAAGATGAGATCATACTAAAGTGGACCCTAATCCAGTGATCAATATCTTTATAAGAAAAGGGAGAAGGAGATTTTACCATACACACACACACACACACACACACACACACACACACACACACACACACACAGTCATGTAATGATGGGGACAGAGATCAGGGTGATGCAGTTGTAAGCCAAAGAGCATCCAAGGACTGCCAGACATCACTGGGAATGAGAACCAGCAAGAAGGATTCCTCCCTAGAGCCCTCAGAACCAGCTCTGCCCTTACTTTCAGACTCCAGAACTATGAGAGAATATACTTCAGTTATTTTAAGCCACCCAGTTTGTGGTAATTTGTACAGCAGCCCTAGGAAACTGATATAGGGACTAAGGGTGTTGAGTAATCAGAGATCTTAGACCAGAGAAGAAAACTATACAAGTTCTCTCCTTCTGAGATAGAAGTTAATCCCCTTTGGCCCGGAACACTAAACAATGTGGTCTGCTCTACTTAGAAAATATTTTGTAATATTAAGTTCTGGCTGGGCAATTTTGTTTTATTAATGTTTGAAATCCTAACCAGAACAAAGAAGCTATCACTGAAGAGAAGAAAGTAGAAGAGTCAGCCAATGCTTGGCATCCAGTAGGTGTATAATAAATACTTGTTGAATGAATACATGGAAATAGAATTATCAGAAAATGTCATAAGACTTAAAAACAGAACCTCTGATCCCGATCCCCAGAGTATGAGGCATCCATAGTCGGAGCTGAGTAACTCAAGAACATAGGCCTACCACAGAGGAGCCACGAAATTCAAGACACAATGTGTATGAAGCAATATTGTATGTGGCATTGGAGCAAGCACTATATGCTCAGGTAAATAAAGAATTTTCCTAAGCAGGTGGGTTCTAGGTTGGATCTGTGTGGTAACATAGTGTGTACCCTGTGCTCATTGAAAACAAAAAGTAATGAAGTGAAAGAACTGGTTATGATATGAGTAAATAATATTCCATATCTTTGTTCCCACACTTCACCTCTTCGGTATTCATGTGTTGCCTCTCTAAAGAGAAAGTATGTATTTAATTGTCAGAAGGCTCTGTATGAGATGCTAGGACATTCATTATACCTCACTGGCAGGCCTTTGAGTTCTCCTCTTCCCTGTACTCAAAGATCTGCACCACCATGGCTATATTTGCCCATTCCATTTCTTTCTCCTCCTGTTTAAATACTATCATAGAGCAATCACAGTTTAAAGATTCTCCTTTGATTCCAGCCATCACTGGAATCAAGCTTACACTTTTTCTATAACTATTGAGTAGCACTGTCCCACAGAGTTTTCTGAAATGATGGAAATGTTCTGTCTATATTGTTCAATGCAGTAGACACTAGCCACGTGTCACCAAACACTCAAAATGTAGCAAATGCAGCTATAGAACTTGATTTAAACTTTTTACTTAATTGTAATTAATTCCAATTTAAATAGTCACAAGAGAGTCTTGCCTACTGGATTGGACAGCACTGCGCTAGACTATTTTTGAGAAAAGTCCAGACTTTTTCATTGTCCCTTCACCTTCTGTTTCCTTTCCTGCAGATATCAATGTGACCAAAGATAGTTTAGAGACATCAATCTACACATACTCAGTCCATTGGTCTTGAAATCTGCAGAATGTCCCAGGTGTTGAAGCATTGTTGCCCCTACTCTACCTAGTGGAAAATATTTGGGGAATTTATAAAGTTGCAAAAAAAAAAAAAAAAAAAAAAAACACCATCAAACCATTTGGATAATCCATTGCTGAAAGGAATTTTATCACAAGTATGAATTATCCTGACTCCACCTGGAATTTTCATCTGATATTCCAGTGGCCTATGATAATGTCAGTCAGTTGGCATTTCTTAACAGCCACTGTGTACAGAGTAGATTTCTAAATTCTAAAAAGAAAAAAAAGTACTGATCAGGAGGGGCTTCCTCTAATTGGGAAAAAAATCCATCACTCACAAAGACATAAAAATGAAATATTCAGAGTGTATTTATTTGTCATCTTACTTTTGCTCATTAATTTCATCCCCATAAACTAAGCTTTAGGTTAGGAGGCAGACTCCATGCCTTTATAGAATCTTCTATTCTCAGTCTAAACCCCTGCTACATTTGTCGGAGCTTCTTAGAAATTCAATCTCCACCTTATTCTTACAGAACCTGAATTTGTATTTGAACAAGGTGCCAAATCACATGTATGTATATTACATTATTAAAAAAAACTGATCTAAACTCTTCAGAATTGTCCACAATGATTCCAGTAAGTATGTGTGCTTGTTAGAAAGGTAGTGATAAACTGGTCTTCAGCTTGTATTATATTTTATGGAATATTTAAATTATTTGTAAAAAGCTCATCAATTAACTGATTAGTTATAACTTAAATTTTAGAAGTAATGTATTGGATGGAAAGAAAGCTAAATTGAGACTAGTAAAACCTGAATTTTCTAGGGGACTTAATCATTATCTATTCATGTAACTTTTGAGCATGCCATTCATTTTGTTAGGTTTCAGTTATTTTTTTAAATTTCTATTAATTCATGAATATAAAATGAGGGTTTTCTACTAGTTTCTCTCAAACTAGGTTCCACGACATTTTAGAATTTCACAAAAGTTATGATAATTCCTCAAATCATCTTTTGTATATAAAAAAAGCCCAACATTGGAATTATACATTTAACCATGATGAAGTTACCCAGAATTGTCTTTTTTCTTTTTGTGGTGCTAGGGATTGAACCCAGGACATTTTTTTATTGTTCTAATTTGTTATATATGACATCAAAATGCATTACAATCCATATTACACTATAGAGCACAATTTTTCATATCTCTGAGCCCAGGGCCTTATGCATGCAAGGCAAGCACACTCCCAACTGAGCTATATCCCCAGCCCAAATTGTCTTTTTAACTCCCACGTTTTCATTGCTTCACCAGATTCAAATAAAGTTTACATTGTTTCAGACATAGGAGAAATTCTCTCATTTTAAGACTTGTAGAATTAATATGGAACTGATATTTAATAGTCCTGATTGTAAATGAACCTAAATCCCTGGATTGTTAAACTGTTGTTTGAGCCTGAGTCCTCTCAGTCAGTAGAGATTAGGAACAGCAAGTCACCCTTTTCTGAAAAGAGTCTTTTATACAGACTTTACCATGGATTTGTTATCAGTCAGCTCCAGAGAAGACCCTCCAGGAATGGTACACAGGCTACTTGCAGGGAATGTAATAGAAGAAGAAAGTAAAATATAACTAAAAACAAAGGCAATCCACTTCACAGTATTGCCTAGAGTCAAAGTCCTTTCCAGTCAGACAAAAAAAAAGGAAAATGGATAGTTTTTCCTCTGCTTACATCTTTGCCTAGCTTATTTCTTTCTCGTAATCTGCTTATGAATGTGAAGCTTTTTTTTTTTTTTAAGTTTACCAATGCTGAGGATGCAACCCAGGGCTTCATGCTTGGCTCTGTACCCTGAGCTATGCCCTCAGCCCCCAACCTCCTTTTTCTGTTTGACTTCAGTGACTTCATACAGTCACTATTTTGTAAAATCAAAAACATATTTGTCTCCACTAGGAATACCTGAAAACATTCCAGTCCCTCAATGTTCTAAGGTCTTAGTAAAGACTATATTTAAATACCACACTGCATTTCATAGAAAATGTGACTTTCCTTTAAGAGTTTGTTCCCACATCCCCTACTTACACCAAACATACTTTCAAGTTTAATAAAAGCTTTACCTGCCAAGGCAGCAAATCTGGCTATAATTAAAAGGGAAGAAACATTTTATGCAAGAAAATGTGTTATTTGGTTAAAGCACAAATATGAAAAACCATGAAAGGTGATAACAAGATATAATTTGTGTTCCTGTTTTTTATTTACTGAACAAGCTGTTAGAAGAAAAATTGTTTTAACTATGAACTTACTGTATTTGAATACATTTTTAATGTTTCACATAGTGACTGCTGTGGAGCCTGTAAAAATAACTTCAAATTCCCATGTCAAGTGGAGCGTGAAGATTTGGTTTCATTTTCAAAACTGCTCTGTTGAGAAAAATGCCCTAAAAAGCAATTCTCATTTTACTCCCAACAGCTGCCGGACGAATTATAAAATGTATTTAACTCAATCTGAAATTTAGAATTTTGATCTCTGAAGAAAGTGTTTGGAAGAGTCTCACACATGCTAGGAAAAGGATTTAAAACTTAGATAAAGCTTCAGAAAGTGAGAAGCTCTGTGAAATTTTAACAAAGGGTCACTTCCCCCACCACCACCAAGAATGCTTCAGATCTATACTATACAATTTAATTCTTTATATACTGTCTTATACATGGAAGATCAGTCCTTTATTTCTGAATTTTAAATCTAGGATCATGACAAAAAGATACTTAATACAAACAAATTCAAGTAAATATTTATTTTTCCACACATATGCAAATGTTACAAACATACATATATGGGGCCATATATATTTACCCATTATAATCAAGCTTTTGAACATAGTGTGTCTTTCTGAAGTTGCTGACAGCCCTTTAGGAGTTATTGGCTAATAAGGACCCAGAGCCATAGTGATTTTTCAAAGCCTATCCCAGGGAGACATCACAGATCCACAGGAAAGTATGCAAATGATCTAGTCTAACAGCACCTTCTGTCTGAACTGGTGGCCTGTAGGATACATAGCTACCTTCCCATCTAATACTGCCAGGCTTCAGATAGGGCTAATGCCACAGCCTTATCTGCACTTAGAGTGAGCTGTAATTCATCACTGTCACATCTCTGAAAAAAAATCACAATACAGTGTTGCAGTAGTATCTTTTTTCTGCAGCGTTGATAATTTTGGTATTTGCACCAGGGAAAAATGATAATTTGTATATTAATAAAATATGTTCCATGTGCTATCTCTCTGACCTATCTCCTTTCACTTCATCAAAGATTTTCAATGAAATTGGTAAAAACTATACATTTTTGGAAAGAGAACTAAATTGAATATCTACAGGGGATTGACTGCAGGTTTTCTTTTCTCCACAGAAATAAATGTCTGCAAACGCCCATGTCTCATAAAAAATGACAAAGTATTTGCCTATAGCCTTTGCATATCTTTCCAAATACTCCAATTATCTCTAAATCGCTTATATTACCTAGTACAATATAATATAAATAATAATAATAATAATAATAATAATAATATAAATAGTTGTTATAGTATGTGGTTTAAGGAATATTGTCCAAAAAAGTCTATATGTTCAATATAGTTACAATTAAAAAAATTTTTGATTTATGGTTGGTTGGATTTGTGGGTTCAGAACCCACAATATAGACAACCAACAGTATTCTGCCTAAATAATAACATAGGTTATTATGCTTCTCAATATCTGTGTTTGAGTGAGATATAAAATGTTTCTTTCAGTCAGGAATGGTAGTGTGAGCCTGTACAGAAGTGATATGTATTCACTAGACACTGTACTTGGGATTTTGAGTTTGGGTCTTTTCCAGAGCTAGTGCTGTGTGGTCTGATCTTCCAGTCTCTTGATACTTGGTAGCAGCAGTGATTGTCAGCGCTATAATCATGAGGGAAAGCCACTGACACTCTACAGTATGCTGTGCTGCTAATCTGTGAGGTTCCTTAGATTAGGTGCATTAAGTACAATTTTGAATTAATGATATTTTCAATGTATGAAGGTTTTATTGGCATATAATCCTACTGCAAGTCAAAAAGCACCTGTATATTATAAAGCTTATCTGGTTACTAGACATGAGCCACAAAGTTGGCCCTGAGGAAAACATAATTGGTTACAAGATTCAGAGTGTCCATGAGATAAGAGCAGATCAAGAACATAAGTAAGTGATTTTTTATTATTAATAGAACTAAGAGAAATTTCTTCTCTGAATTCTTAATAGGGATACAATACAATTTACCAAGCTACAATCTCTATGATAATCTTTTCAAATATATAATATTGAGTTTCATTTTGCTGTACAACATTCTTCAGAATAATAACAATGAAATACAATAAATAACTGAGCACTATACATTGGAGAATTTAGATAAGACATATTAATAGATTACCAATATATCATGGTAATTCATGACAGCTGCTATAACAACCAAACACAAAGTTTTAGTCTCTTAAAGCCAGAAAAAACAGTAAAATGCAGGCTGCGTGTTTCTCCTTGGAAGTTCTCCTCCTGTAGGCAGCTTCTACTCCAGCTATACTGTCTGGTACACATGGCTACCCGATATCAATGCAGCAGATGAAGAAGCAAAAGTTGGAGGAAGTTACACTGGCTCTTGACTCAAGGATGGTTACCAACCAATTGTCCATACACACCATTGGCCAGCAGCACATGATGACATGGCTACTCATTACTTTAAGGGAAGCTGAAAAATGTCATTTATGTGTGCCCTGGCAAAGGTAAATAAAATGGGATTTGACAGGCTTATATTATTTTCTCATTAGCCAGGCATGGTGGCGCATGCCTATAATCCCAGAGACTCTGGAGATTGAGGCAGGAAGATCACAAGTTTGAGGTCAGCCTCAGCAACTTCACAAGGCCTTGTTTTAACATAAAAAAGTAAAAAGGACTAGGGATATAGCTCAATAGTAAAGTGCTCATGAGTTTAATCACAGGTACCTAAATAAATAAACATTGCCTCTGCAACAACTAAGAATGCCAGTCTGAGAAGACTGGATGTGATCCACTATACACTAGCTCTGTGGTTCTCAAAGAGGAGTGTACATACCACACAGAATGCACTAGATGTGATACAGGAACAGTATGTTAGAATTTGTATGGTTATATTTGAATACAACAAAAGGAAAAAAATACACCTGGATAAGATGGCCTCATGTCACAAGAAGCAAAGTGTTTGGACCAAAGAGTTCTATGACCCAAAGGAGTTGCAAGAGATCTTCTTACTTGATTGTGAGCTTTCAATGTATTGACAGGCGTAGTAGTTTCTGAGGGTCTGGTAAAGTGGATTCACTGGTTATATTATCCAGTATTCATGAAAATAAGGCTGACAATGATGGATAACTGGTTTTGAAAAGAGTCCTGCAAAAGCACTGCAGACTGAAAATGATACTAAAATATCACTGAGCAAGGATAAAATTGCAGGGCTCCTGCTTCATTCTCTAGTTTTATTATGAGATGAAGTCAATTAGCTAATCAGACAAAGTTCATTTAAAAAAGATAATTCTCAGGATTATTTGAAAAAAACTGGAGAATTTAGATCCACTATCATTAACAATGAAAAAATGCTAACTGTATATTGTGCTTTTAGATATTAGCTATTAATGAAATAGAGCCATGACAAGAATTCAAGGTAAACAATCCACAATACAAAGATAAAGGCTCTTCAAATAAATTTTCAGCAATACTCAATCCAGTGTTTGATAAAATTTTACTAAACTTTAAATTTTCACAAGCTGCCTTTTATATTTGTTACTAAATTACAAAGACAAAAGCCATTGCTTTTCCTATCATATTAAAAATGATAAAAGGTAATATTTACATTCACTCATTCTTCATTCACTCATTCAAGAAGCATTTAATTAAGTGTCTTTATGGGTTGGGCATAGTTCTAAGCATCAGGAATTTAAAGCACACACAAAACAGGCAAAATCCACTGCCTTCATGGAGATGACTTTTCAGTATTGCAGTTCTCAATTGGGACTGATTCTGTCCCTGGGGCCTATTTGGCAACAGCTGGAGACCCTTTCACTTTTCACAGGTGAGATGTGGCAGGGTTGGGAGATAATATCAGTAGCTAGTATCTACTGGGTAGAAGCAAGATACTCTTTCAAAAAGCCTTTTTGTACATAGGGCAGCCCCTTACCAAATAATAATGAATATTTACATATATGTTCTGGCTCAAAATGCCAATAGTGCTGAGAATAAGAAATCACCAATGCTTAATTTCATAAGAAAAAGATATTTAAAGATATTTAATTTATTGTAGAAGCTTTAATATACTATACAATGAGATAGAATGTGACCATGAAACTTCTTTGGAACATACAGTAATTACCCAGTCAACAACTGTCCCATTGAAAAGTGAGTTCTGTGACTTTCTTTTACAAAATAAGTGGCTTGTATATGTTGCCCATTTCTATGACAAGTAGCTGTTAGTAATATACTTACTGAAAAAAATGACTATCTCTTCAAGGCCAAGGTGATGTTTCACTAATGGTTAAGAAAGTTACTGCTTTTTGAAGGAATTTGTGTTTGTGTGTATCTTTGAGATATTTGGATCCCTACAAGGTTTCATTGCCAAAAAATGATGTAATTACGTGATCTAAAAAAGCTCTTATTCTATACTTTTATAAAATCTGACCATGATCTTACCAGATTGCAGGCTGGACTCCAGGGCTCAAGTGATCCTCTCGCTTGAACCTCAATTTGGATTACAGATGTGCACCACCACACCCACTTAGAAAATATTCAAAAGAAAGATCTTGGGTGAGTTTTAAGTCTAATCAGTCTAAAAGAACAAATGGATGATGTCAATTAACCTGGAGACTTTAGGAAACAAATTCCAACAAAAATGTCTCCCAACTGGTAGATGGAACTGTTAATACAGTAGCTCCTCCTTATTCTTAGGGGACACATTCCAAGAACAGATGTCTAAAACTTCGGATAATACTGAACCTATTACTTAATGCCTTTTCCATATTGACTCAGCAGTTATAATACACTGTGGTCATAACTTTGCAATTTGGGGTGTGACAGCAAAACTATCATTATTTTCTTTTTCCTTCTTCACAATTTCACATATAGAAGATTCTGTCTTAGCAACTTCAGTGTTAAATATTTTCATTCATTATTAATTCAAGAACTTTCACCTGTTCACTTAAAGGAAGCATTTTATATCTTTGATATATCTGCATTTCTAGATCTCAAATGATATAGTTTCTATGCAACTTCTCTTTGTCTCTGTCAAAAATGTCCTGGTTGATAGGTCTTTTCTCTCATCTGAAACTTCTCATTCTCACCCTTCAACATCCCAAAGTTGCATTTGAAGCCCTCACAACTGAAAGAGGTCACCATGGTCATGACCAGAGGATGTGGTCCTTTGATGAGCCAGACTGAATCAAAGCTACTTGCATCATTTATCTGCAAGCTAAGTAGGTAGCAGTAATCAACACCCCCAGCCACCGACTTGCTTATACACAAGGTACAGACTACTTTGTGAGTTATTAGAGGGTCACCTGTTGCACTGAGACCTCATCTTCCTTGTCTGGTGTTCAACATCCTTCCTACCTTGTAATCATTGTCATTTCTGTGACAACCAGTAAATGGTGACCATTTCAGCATATTTCTCTGAGTCTCTGAAGCACAAAACAAAATTAGGACAACCAAGTCAATTGGAGAGTAATTTCTGTGGGAATTCAGATTCTGCTGTCAGATACCAGCATCTTTCCCTGTCCGCCTCCATCAGACAAATAAACTCAGGGCAGTGGTACTACCTTAGAGGAAGCCAAAAGATAACTAAATGGTGGACCTGCTTTGGGGAGGAAAGGAATGAACAATGACATGCAATTTTTTTTCTTTTAGGGAATGATAAACAACATAATACCAAAGCTTTTGCACTAACTAAATAACTTAGTTTTTTGCACAGTTAAGAATAGCCTATGATATTCTGGATGTCCTGATACTACGAATACATATCATGGACTTGAAATTTTATGCTGAAATCTTGGCAAGGAACACTTTGTTAGATTTTTTTTAGTTCTGATCCCCTCTCTTCCCCTTGCTCACCTGGATATGCTATCTTCCCTAACTCTTCTCTGGTCACCATCATTGATTTGCTTGAGATATTTCTTTTACTTGGAAAAGAAACAAAGAAAAGAAATTTCTTTCTTGGTGAGCTATCCAGAACTTTGGAGATATTATGACTGACTTGAAAATAATCAAGTTCTCCTGAAATACACATTTGTTTCTTAAATGTTTTTTCAAAAACATCTTTTTGCAACTTCAAACATTATGCTTTTACTATTTTTTGTAATTATACTTAATTACAAAACAGATCCCTCTCTCCCTGAAATGTGGAAATGTTATGCAACATTTATACAATAAACTTTTAATCTCCTTCCCACAACTTTGGTGTTACTCTAACTTCCTAGCATTTTATTCAATTTATATAATTTTTTCGTGAATAAAGTTTTATGTGTCTATTTAAGAAATACAAAAGCCAAAAAAATGGTATATAAGTTTTCTTTTTTTGAGTTCTCATCTTGTAAAAATGCATGATGAAATATGTCAAATAAGATTATGTGATTCTGGAGATTGCTTCAATATCATCTAGTTGAGGTAAAAAGGAGAAGGTCTAGATGGAAGATTAGCCATGAGTTGGTGATTGTGGAAGTTGGGTTAGATGTATAATGCATAGATTTTCAACATTTTTATCTTTCTAATTTTGTCTATATTCAGCATTTTTCATAATAAAAAGCAGAAATTATTCCCTATTATGATTTCATTACTTCAGTTAACAATTTACTCCTTGCATTTGGATTAATGTATTTTGAGCTATGACAGTCATTCGAAACTAATGTCTAAGTTAATTGAACATAATATGAGACCGCTGTTTAACTATCTCAGAAAATGTTTCCAAGCAAAAGAAGCCAATTTGATCACATTGATCTCACCATAATAGTATTAACATCGTTAAAGAGAACAAAACATTAATTGAACCTCTAATGACAAATTTAAATTTTATTTTGTGAAAACAATTTCATCTTCATATAAAATTTAAATTTTTGTGCTGAGAGCACTTGCCCTGGATTCAATTCCCAGAACTAAAAAATACATAAATAAATTTTTACTATGTTTTAACATTTAGTTGTAAATGTATAGATTTGAGGAACAAATAAACATATATAAATAGAGACTACATAATTTTGGGGACAAGCAATGCTGGGGATTTAACACTAAGCAAGTACTCTACGACCCAGCTATATTCCCAACCTGAGACTATGTACTTTTTAATGTTTTAAACAAAGGGAGCACATTTCAACATGTGGGACCGCATCCTAGAACTGGGCACCATGAGGGGAACTCAATCTTATTTCTCTTTGCATCTTCAAGGCATGGCACCATGCCTAGCACATATTTCACACTCAATACAGTTTGTCAAATGAAAAAAGAAAAAGCAAAGCCTCTTTGGAGTGGCCCAGAATAAGAATTTTAGAACTGGAAAAATAAACCGAAACCAATCCTCATTTTCTGACAAGAAGACAGAGACTTAGGAAGGTGAAATCACACAGTTAATGGATGTGTGGTGAAAGAAATGTTTTAAGAAGACTGAGCTGACATCCACCTATGGAATGCTTGGGAGGAGAAAAAGACAGGAAGTAAAGGCACCTGTTAAGAAACACTTGCAATCATCACAGTGCAAGGTAATGAGAGTGTAAACTGGGATGATGGGAAGGGAATGAGAACCAGAGGAGGATCTGAAAGACACAGAAAAGCCTCCTCTGGGCAATTCTGTTTGACTGTCAGTGAGATTTCATCTTGACCTATTTCTACACATGCTGGTATCAATCATGATCCCCAGATATTTTTACCCATGGCCCCAAACTGCACAGAAAGACATAATTAGCAATTCTTTTGACTCATCTAGGGCCTCTGAGAGTGATTCATACCTTCCACTACACAATTATCCACCACAAATATAGTTTAACCTCTGTCTATTCTAAGCAGTGGCTCTTTATAGTGTCCATTCATGTGCTGATTACTCCATTAATTCAGGACTGAATTCAATCTCCAAAACATATCTTTCTGAGATTTTTTTTCCTCCTCCACCAAAGATGATCAATCTTAATGTACACTCTTCCATACTATAACAGTAAGCAATCTTTCAGAATCAGACTATAAATTTGTTTATCTTCCCCACATATGCTAAGATAAAAACACATTTGAATTCATAACTTCTTTTAAAATGGAAATACAAAAATACTGTCTTAGTAAGAACTAGTTTATCTCTGTTGTTTAAAACCAGTAATCCTCAGGGAATCAAAGTGTTGGTTGCCCAAAGATGGGAAGATAATTTAGAGAAGCCCATGAATAGTGTATAAGAAAGGCCAACATAAAGTCTGGGTAGGCAGAAGACAAACATGGAACAGAATGTGTGAGATGCAAAGGAGCTCAGCCACAGGTGGATGGGAATGCAGGAAAGGAGACATCAAGAGTCCAAAGTCAAATGTGCAAAGTGTCAAAGGAACTGACACCTGTTCCATATACAGTCATGTACATGGATATTTCAATAATGGACCACACGTACAACAATGGTCCTATAAGATTGTAATGGAAAAATTCCTATCACCTAGTGATGTTGTAGCCAAATGATGCTATATTGCCCCACATTATCCACATGTTCATGGTGATGCTAGTGTGAACAAGCCTACATGCTGCTGGTAGTATAAAAGTATAACACACACAATTATGTACAGTACACATTTGATAATAAAGTCAACTATGTTACTGGTTTATGTATTCATTTTTTAAAATTTTTTAGTTGTTGATAGACATTTATTTTATTTATTTATTTTTATGTGGTGCTGAGGATCAAACCCAGTGCCTCACACATGCTAGGCAAGCGCTCTACCACTGAGCCACAGCCCTAGCTCCTATGTATTTATTTTATTATATTTTCATTGTTATTTTAGAGTGCTACTCCTACTTAGAGAAAATTTACTGTAAACAGTATGCCCTATTACACTGGCAGAAGCTTCAAATATCTTGTACTTCACACATCTCTTCATTGAATCATTTTCTCTTGCATATGATTTAATCTCATTTTGTTTTGTTCATCATGACATTGGGAGCAACAGGCTATACCCTGTATATATTATATAGCCCAGGTATGTAGAAGACTAAACTATCTGACACTCTTGATGCTCACATGATAAAATCGCCTAACAATGCATTTCTCAGAATGTGTCTCATTTTTAAGTGGTGCATGACTGTCCCTGCTGTGAAAAATCACTGCACGGCACCTTCTGGCTACCAAGACACTCCAAGCCTGGTAAACACACACCATAACTAGCCCTCCCCACACTCTCAGCCCTATCTCTCCTCCTGTCTTGGAACCTCCCATGAACTCCACTAAGACCCGCATCAGATTTGCTCTTTTCCCTACATGCTTTTTTCCACTGCTCTAGCCTTCCACACCCTTCCTCCTTTGTGCAGCCCAATAGTTAAAGACTACCTGGCATTGTTTCGAAATTCAGACCTAGTCCCTCCAATAGGAATAAAGCTCCTTGAGGGTAGTTTTCTTGACATATCACTTTTGTCCTCCTTTCACAGAAAAGGGCACAGAGTCAGTGAATTAAGACTGATATTTTGAAATTATCCATGTTTCCATTCTGGTTTTCTTTAATTAATATTTAAAACAGCCTAGATAGATCTTATAGCTTTCTTGAGAAGCAGCAGCTCCTTATTTGGGAATTAGTTTATAAACTGCATGGTTGAAAATACATCCCAGCCCAGGACTTTCTCTACAGCTGGTAAGGAAGAAATGAACAAAGCCAGAGCCCCAAAAGACCAATATAGTCAATGTGCTTAGACAAATGTCAGCAGCTGTCAGGGAAATTTTCATACTTAGAATGGTTAGCTGGCTAGAGATTGGTTCTATTAAAAGATTTATTTCCTCTGCAGAAGAAAAGTTTGAAAAAATTAAATTTTAAGTGGGACTTATAGAAGAAGCCTGGGCACATAACATGAAAATAAATTACAAAGCAGTTTTCCAAGTAAGTTCAAAGATTTTCAGCAAAAGACAATGATTTAAAATGAGGCTTTGGTCTTGAAAAATAAATTGCACCAAAGGAATAATATATTTCTTTACATATGATGCCAAAAATTTGGAAATGAGTACCACAGAGTTTCTCTTGTGCTATATGTTTATTCATATAGTCATTCATTGGATATCTAACATGTGCTGGGCATTGTGCTTGGTAGGTGCTAGAAAAAAAGAAAAAGACATTATCATCCACAAGTATGTCAAACTGAGGGAGAATGTATGTCAAATGAGCTAATAGGAATATTCATCTATTTTGAGCTTGGGATCATGACTGAATGTTAGATGTTGGGACTCATTAAGTGGGTAGAGGAACTGTGAATTACACAGTTTGAATTAAATAGGTAAAGACTGTAGTTTCTGGAAGCCAAGAATAAACTACAAGATAAGACATCCACAAGGTATCAAAACATATCCAGAAGTCCTATAATCACCAGAGGACAGAAACAAGCTAGATTTCAATAATCCAGAAAAACAGAACATATGCCAACAATTACCAAAGTCAGCAGAGATGAAAACAGACCAAAGTCTACACAGTCAGGATAGATAAGATACAGCAGGGGGCTGGGGATGTGGCTCAAGGGGTGGGGCTCACATGCCACCCGGGTTCGATCCTCAGCACCACATACAAACAAAGATGTTGTGTCCGCCGAAAACTAAAAAATAAATATTAAAAATTCTCTCTCTCTCTCTCTCTCTCTCTCTCTCTCTCTCTCTCTTTAAAAAAAGAAAGAAACAGCAGGAAGTGTCAAGTAAAGGTGGGCTAGCAGCCTGGAATCCTGAATATTCACTCAAGCTCATCTGTGAGCACAGAGAAGTAAGCCAAACCTTGAAAAAGATAAACTTTTATCTGTCATGAGCACCACCACGTCTCAGGTATTTGGCTAGTCACTTCATATAAATTATGCCATTTAATCGCCTCACTCCTAACTCTGAGAGGGTTGTTTACAGATGAGAAAATTGAGACTCAGAGATTAAATGCCTTGCCCCAAATCAGTGATCATCTCCCAAATTGTGAGAGAGCTGTTTACAGATGAAACAATTGGGACTCAGAGAGATTAACCTGCCCCAGATCACAGTGATCATCCTGGTAGAGCCAGGATTCAAATCTGGAAGTTTGCTTTACAAGTCTGCACACTGCAAGTTGAGTCCATCTACATCCTGGCTGGAAAGAAACACTGAGAGTAGTTTCATCAGCTGGGAAAAAAGTGAGGCATCTCTGACTCCAGATAAATTTAGATAAGCTGGCCAAAAAGAAGGCAGCAATGATTCAGGATAGAAAATAACGATGTGATCCAAGGAACTTCCATTAAGTGGTCAAATTAGATTTAGTGTGGCAGCCTTTTGTTGTCATGTTGTTGTTATTTTTGCTTTGCAAGACTTCAAGATGGCAGTGATTATATGACCGGAAGTCTTGGCACCTTTGACTTGGGTGGGCTCCACGTTACTACATTTCCTAGTAGGGACTGTAATAGCCTGGAACCTTTAAAAGACTGAACAAGGAGTTAATTAAATTTCCTCAGGAAAAGTGAAGAGCAAAGAATAAAGGATCAGACGCTACAAAATGAAGCCAAGTTGTCTGTCTCACCAAAAGAACAAACAAGACTGAGGTATTCATCCACACCTGCAGTAAGGAAAACATCTGGGTTCCTGGTGATAAAAACATGGAGAAGGTGTGCTGCTGCATCTGATGCCAGCTTTCAGGCCAAAGTGGGATAATAGCTACCATCAAGCACCGTTGGAACAAAATTTAAATTGAGCATTTGGCAAATAGTGATTGTCTGAAATCAAGTTCTTTGTCAGGGAGTTCATAAGAAAATCAAAGTTAAAAGGCCAGGATAGGATTTGATTTAGCAGAAATGAAAGAACAGTTAGGACTATGAGTATAGGAAGGAGTGAACAAGACAGATGGGGAAGAGATCATTTTTAAAAATGTTTACCAGTTTTGCAAGATGAAATAAGTCCTAGAGATGGAGTTGCACAATGAAGTGATTGGAACTTACTGACCCTGATCTTAAAATGCTTAAAATGATAAAGTTTTGTATATTTTATTGTAGTTAAAAATAATTTTTTTTAAAGAGAGAGGTGAGAAAGACAGACAGACAGAGAGAATTTTTAATATTTATTTTTTAGTTTTTGGAGGACACAACATCTTTGTTTGCATGTGGTGCTGAGGATCGAACCCGGGCCGCACGCATGCCAGGCAAGCGCGCTACCGCTTGAGCCACATCCCCAGCCCGTTAAAAATAAATTTTAAAATTTGATTGCTACAAAAGTGGCATAAATAGAACACATTTTTAAAAAGTAAGCGCAATAGCCAGGCACAGTGGCACACCTCCTACCAATGGCTTGGGAGGCTAAGACTAGGGGATCCAGAGTTCAAAGCCAGCCTCAGCAAAAGTGAGGCTACTAAACAATGCACTGAGACCCTGTCTCTAAATAAAATACAAAATAGGGCTAAGGATGTGGTTCAATAGTTGAGTGCCCCTGAATTCAATCCCCGATACAAAAAAAAAAAAAAATAGTAAGTATAGTTTATCAGAGGCTAGGCAAGCTGATTGATATTACTTAAAATGGGCTTTAAAAAGGTATCTGCAGGGGCTGAGGCTGTAGCTCAGTGCTAAAGTGCTTGCCTTATATGTGTGAGGCACTGGGTTCAATTCTCAGCACTACATAAAAATAAATAAATAAAGATACTGTGTGTTCATCTACAACTAAATAAATATTTTTAAAGAGGTATCTGCAGCTCATGTAAATTTCTGAATAGCATGATATAAATCCTGATTGTCAAGAAATTCTTAAGCTACTATGGAAATAAGTATGAAAGTTCCTCAAAAAATTAGAACTATCATATGATCCAGGTATACCACTCCTGGGTATATACCTAAAGAAAATATAATCAGCACCCCAAAGAGAGATACCTGCATACCTATCTTTATTGCAGCACTATTCAAAATAGCCAAGTTTTGAAATCTGCCTTAGTAACCATAAACAGATGAATGGATAAAGAAAATAGTGTGTATATACCAAATGGAATATTATGCATCTATAAAGAAGAATGAAATTATGTTATTTGCAGGAAATGGATAAAACTGGAAATCATCATGTTAACTGAAATATGCCAGACACAGAAAGACAAATATCCTATGTTTTCTCTCATATGTGGAGACTCCAAGAAAGGCCTGCAAACAGAAGAGAGACTACTATTATTAGAGAAGGGGGGGGGGGCTGAGTGGATGGTATTAAAGCACAATATATGGGCTGGGGATGTGGCTCAAGCTGTAGCGTGCTGGCCTGGCGTGCGTGTGGCCTGGGTTAGATCCTCAGCACCACATACAAACAAAGATGTTGTGTCTGCTGAAAACTAAAAACTAAAAAATATATAAAAAAAGCACAATATATGCGTGTATAAAAATGTCATAGTGAAATCCACTGATTTGTACAATAAATATGAGTTAATACTTAAAAAGAAGTTGTTCTTGGGCTGGGACTGTAGCTCAGTGGCAGAGCACTTGCCTAGCATGTGTGAGGCACTGGATTCGATCACCTTAGCACCACACATAAATAAATAAATAAAATAAAGGCATGCTGTCCATCTACAACTATAAATTTTTTTTTAAGTTGTTCTTAACATAGGCAGGTTTGTGGAGTTGGAACAAATAGTGTTATGAAAGGTGCAGAATTTTTCAGTTCCACAACCCAACCACATCAATGTGATTCTACTATAAAGATTATGCCCGTCGTTGATCACAAATCACTTACTGTCATAAGTGCCTATCTTATACTGCAAATAAATGTCCTCTCCAACTTCCACAGTGCCCAGCAAACACAGCATTCTCCTGGGACCAAAGGATGACTAGCTTTCCTTTAAGTAGGTCAAAGGTGCCAAGTCTATGGCCATTTAATCACCGCCATCTTCAAGTTTTGCAAACAAACAAAAAAGGTCACACTCTACATCAGAATGACTACTTAATGGAAGTTCCTTCACTGTAATTATCAACCCTTAGTCCTTGATTCATTTTCTCTTAGCCAGATTATCTAATCTACACAATGATGGTATTACCTTGTTTTGCTTGGATTAGGAAAGCCTGTCAGAACTGTTTTGACATTTTGAGCCAAAGAATGCGGCCCCTGTACCCAGGACTGCCTCTCGCTGCTCCCAGCGTTGCTTCCCTAGGTGCACCCAAGGGTCAGAACCCAGAGACGAGGCTGAGGCCGCCTACATCTCGCGATAGCTAAGCAACGCGAGAGTTCGCAGGTCATCAGAGGTGGGGGGGTGGTACGGTGCGCAGCGCTCTAGTGCTTCCGCAAAGATGGCGGCGGCTGCGGGGAAAAGCGCTCGGCTAGCGGCCTGGGGCGGAAGATTGCGGCGGGGACTCGCTGCCAGCCGCCGAGCCGTGCCAAGCCCTGGCCCCTTGGCAGCAGCGGTGGCCGGCGTGACCCTGGCAGGGGCAGGAGCGGCCTGGCATCACGGCCGCCTGAATGTCGCGGCACGAGACAGCAGCCTCCCCGCCTTAGCACAGGTATGCGACGGGCCTTTTCAGCTAGGCTACCTAGGCTCTTCCCTCTGACATCCCCGCGGGGTCCCTCGATAGGTGGGACTTGCTCCTTTCTGGCCATGGCCCTAGAGAACATTCGAGGCCGGTGGCAAGCTATACACAGCCATGCTGGGGAGGATTCCAGGGAAGGTGAAGACAACCGACTTCAAATCCATCACCTTCAAACCCATGAATTTGGTGAATAGAAGTGTGGGCGTGTCTTAAGTCCAAGGTTCTTATAGCAGGATTTCTGGGTGCGTCGCGCCCTTCACTCCCTCCCTGGTCAGTGAAATGACATTCGAATTTGCAGGTGGTGTGTTTGTCATATACCCCACCCGAACATAGCTTATAACTTTATAACTAAAAATTTTAGGGTCGCTCTTTTGTAAAGCATGAAGTTGTCTTAGTAGATGACTTTTTTCAAATATTAACCCTAAAGATTAGCTGGTTAACAATTTCCAGGTTTCATTATCAACTCTTAAGAAATCCTATTATATTTTTATAAAACTTAATGTTTTAGTGGACCGTGAATGTTAAGCAGAAAAGACCTCCATCTGTTAAAGGTAAAGATCAAGTTCCCTACTTGAAGGTAAATGATATTGCTGTGTAAAACATTTGAAACACTACTATTTTGCTGATACCATATAAAGTGTAAGTGTATATATGTGAAATTTTTGGAAATTAAAAGTACTGTTTTATTTTTGTTATGTTTACATTGTGCCTTTCTAATGAAAATCTTAAGGAACAAATATAACAAAAAGAGGAAAGCAGAACTTGTAAACTAGAATTAATTATTGGCTGATAATATATTTAAGATACCAAATAGCAGGGCTAGGGTTGTGGCTCACTTGCCTAGCATTTGTGAGGCCCTGAGTTCTACCCTCAGCAGCACATTGAAGGTTGAAGAATCCGTCTTGTAGTTTATCATAGACTTCTTGTCAGCTAATCTTGTGTCAAGCAGTTCTGTTTATGATTCATCCTTGGGTTCTCTGCTTCCCTTCTCAATCTCTTAATTCACCCTATTTAGAACCCTTGGATTAATCTTCCCCACAGTTTAATCCTACAATGTATCCTTCTTCAAACCATTATTCCCCCTTTTTGCCTAGAATAAAATCTGCATTTTTTTCTAGTGCTGAACATTGAACCCAGGGCCTCATGCCTGGTAGGCAAGTGTCTCCCTCTGAGCTACATCCCCAGCCTTCAACATTTCTAAACTTGATTGCTTAGAACCCCTAGAGTCATATTCTGACCTATTACTACTTAGATACCTTCCAACCAAAGTGATTCAGACTGTCCCCAGAAGATGAGTTGAATTCTCCTCCCCCTTTTAGCATTTGTACACTGATTTCACTCCATTTATCTTGTATTGTTTTCTGACACACTTCTAGCCTATTTTTGTTTTAAATTCCTGACTTGACCCTAAAAGTTCATGCCATCATCCATAGTACTTTGTATTCTTTCTCTTTCTCTCACCCCTGCACCTTTGTGTCTTTCAGCTTAGCTAAAGTGATACAGAAACCACTTTTATCAATTGTCTTGTAAAGTCTTGTGGCAGAACATTTTTGCCTTTTTTTAAAAAAAATATTTTTTTAGTTGTTGGGGACCTTTTATTCTGTTTATTTTTTTATTTATGTGTGGTGCTAAGAATCAAACCCAATGCCTCACACATGCCAGACAAGCACTCTACCACTGAGCCACAACCCAGCCCCAAGAACATTTACTTAATGTGCTTATTGGATCAGTTTAAAACAATGGCTCTCATCCTTTGATTGCCACAGTAGACATTTCCTCTCAACAACAGTGACTGAATAATGGGATATTCAGTATATCTATAACGAAAACTCTATCTACCTCACTGATTTTGATAGATATCCCTAAGGGAGAGTCCTCTTAATTAATCCTTCACCACCACAACTTTGGGAGCATATGTGCATAGTTGAGATAGATATTTTTGGTTTTGATTAATAATCTTTCATTTCTTGATACAATTTTATTTATCAGTATTATTATTGATTGTTATTTTATTATCATATAGGGATCTGTAATAATAGTGATAATGTTCTTAACTTTCAATCATCATACTAAATAATTTTTCCAGTATAAATTGTGAATATATAGAAATAGAGTACTACACTTTTTTGATTCCCATGCAACCAGCAGCTTGCACTTGTGAAGGTCAAACAGAAATTAAGGGTATAATTCCAGGTCAGAAAAAGTAAATAAGTTGGAATTTCCTTCCTTTCTTCTTTCCACAATTATTGAAATCCTACTATGTGCCAGGCTATATGAAAGAAGTAGGAATTAGACAGCTTATGTGTTTTCAGTTAATGGGAGAGGACAATTTTATTTATTTATTTTAATTGGTTCGTGTTATACATGATAGTATAATCCATTTTAATATAATTATACAGGATGGAATATATTTTATTCTAATTATGACCCCAGGCTTGTGGATGTACACAATGGTGAAATTCACTGTGGTGTATTCATACATGTGCATAGGAAAATTATGTCTGATTCATTCCACTGTCTTTCCTTTTCCTATCCTTTCATTCCCTTGCCTACTCCACTCTACTTTTTCTTCGCCCTCCCCCACATGTGTCTCTGATAATGTTAGTTTCCACATATATACACACACATAATGGAGTATTACTCAGCCATAAGAGAAATTACTTTATAACATTTGCCAGTAAATGGCAACACATATCACATTTTCTTTATCCATTCATCTGTTGAAGGGCACTTAGGTTTGTTCCATAGCTTAGCTATTGTAAATTATGGTACTATAAACATTGATATGGCTGTATAACTATAGTATGCTGACTTTAACTTCTTTGGATATATATTGAGGAGTGGAATAACTAGGTCAAATGGTGATTCCATTCCTAATTTTTTGAGGAATATCCATACTGCTTTCCAAAGTATTTGCACCAGTTTGCAGTCCCATCAACCATGTCTGAATGTACCCTTTCCCCACATCCTCACCAACATTTATTATTACTTGTATTGATAAATACTATTCTGGCTGGAGTGAGATGAAATCTTAGTATAGTTTTAATTTTCATTTCTCTAATTGCTAGAGATGTTGAACATTTTTTTTTCATATATTTGTTGGCCATTTTTATTTCTTCTTTTGAGAATTGTCTGTTTAGTTCTTTGGGAGAGGGTGGTTTTAATACAGTGTCATAAATGCTGTGGTATGTATAAGTGCTGGATGCTGTGGGTATGTACTAGGAAAGCACCTAAAAGTCTTGGTTTCCTGAAGGAATGATATGTAAATGGTTACCTGAAGGATGATTGGGAATTTGCCAGGAAGAAAAGAGAAAGAGTGTTGCTAGCACAGGGGATAGCTTTCCAGAGGTCTGAAAGAAAACCTAACTCAGCAGGAAGTGAGCTGCAAAAGATGGATATGAGTAATAACTGGGAATCGCCATGTGACGATTCCCAGTTATTTTTTACCTTTAGAACAGTAGGGAACTATTTCAGTAGTTTTAAAGCCTGATGGAGCCCCACCACTACCATCTCCACCTCAGATCCAGGCATAGAATGGAAGGGATCTAGGAGCTTTAAAAAAAATTGCATTTTTGTTTTTCATTCACCTATAATTTAAAGTTTTCTTTAATAATGAATGTAGGCAACAAACTACCATAGTATTATAGTGACCAACTTTGTCATCAATAGAAGTGTCAGATATCTCAAAGTATCACTTCTAAATTATTTTAAAACTGCCACCATACCATGTTATTTAATGCATGAAGAAGTGGTGTACACCTTTGATCCCAGCGGCTTGGGAGACTGAGGCAGGAGGATCCTGAGTTCAAAGCCAACCTCACCAAAAGCAATGAACTAAGCAACTCAGTGAGACCTTGTCTCTAAATAAAATACAAAATAGGGTTGGGGATGTGGCTCAGTGGTCGAGTTCCCCTGAATGCAATACCCAGTAACCCCCCACTCAAAAAAAAAAGAGAGAGAAGTACATGTATTACAAATTTGTTTTTGACCTTTGGAAACAGTATCAAGACTTTAGGAAAAGGAATGAATTAAGAACTGGAGTTACAGAGCTATTGGAATAATACAGGAAAGTTGATGGAAGATGAGTAGATGAATTCAAAAAGATAAATTTATAAGAAGTCTGAGTTACAGAAGTCTTATACAAAATGTATTGTTTCAGAAAAATATAGTGGGCAATAAACTGCCTCCTATAAAAAAAATCCTTATTGGAACTTACTTTAGAGCTCATCAGCATTTCAATTACTCTGTGTAAACCACCTCTAAAACATGTAATAATGTTTGAAAATTATTTTAAGATTTTAATATACTGTTATTACAATATTGTCATATGTGATTCATGCTTAGTAAAATCTAATAAAAATGGCAGAAGGGATGAGACAAAGAAAGTATCATTTAATCCATTCTGCTATGAAAAGATAGCATCATTCTTGACAAACTATGTTATATTAAAAAGATAAAAAAATTATTTCAGTAGGGGAAGGATTACAATAGAAAGTTACAACAAAGTTGTTATGGCTATCATTGTATTTTGTTGTTGCAAGCTAGAAAAAATACATTGGTAAACCAAAACTAAGGAAAACAAACAAAGCTCCTTGTCATTAAATAAACCTTCAACAGCATTTAAGGTCAGAGTAAAAATACAGTTTTTCTGAACCATTTGTGTTACATATAAATCATTGTAATAATAGGGCCCAAAACTGGGGGGATGGGGGAGAAAAGAAGAAAATAAGGCCAAAGTAAAGTATAATATAGTTCACAGTTGATGTAGTTTATAGTTGACAGCAGTGATAATATTTTATTTGTTCTTATTCACTTGTTAATTTCATTTATTCCCCAAATTCTTTCATTTTGGGCATTAGTTTATATGTACTATTGAATACTGTAACTTCATGATTTCATGAGAGGTTTTTGTTTATTTGCCTTTCTACAGAAAATTGGTTGACTGCTATTAAAAAGGTAAAAATATTTTGCATATCTTAGTGTATAATGCTGTATTCCATGTTCTTAATAAGTCCAAATTCCTTATTATATAAATTCATTTGTATTCAATTCCCTTTGATAGGTTTATTTACACTTGTATGTATAACTCCTTAACATTTTTTGTTGTTATTTAGTTGGGCTCATTGGTTGGTTGGTTGGTTCGTTAGTTCCTTCTTTCCTTCCTTCCTCCCTTCCCTCCCCCTTACTATTCTTCGGAATTATTTTAGCTACTCTTCTATTTTGTCTTCCCCAGAATGAACTCTCATCTCTTTTTCATGCCAGTATTTTGGTGTCTGGAACAGTTGCCGTCACATAATGGCACATAATAAATGTTTAGTAAAATAAATGAACTGGACTTATTATTTAACAAAATGACCTTGTCTATCTTCAGTTTGTTTGGCATTTATGGAACTACTAAACAATCAGTATATAAGATCATTTAAAATCAGCTAAGCTATTAACTGTCTTAAATATACTCAGTTACACACTTGGAACTAGACACACCATGCCCAGTAAAAAAACAAAAGAGAGAGAGACCATGCCCTTTTCTGCTGTATTCCAAAGGACTACTATGTATTTGCTACATAGAAGGTATAGTAAATATTTACTAAATGAGTAAATGAGTTAATGAAATCTTAATTTTAATAGTAGTTATTACTGTTGTCTCAAAAGTTTAAAGATGGGTCTATTTCCCTGGGTGCCATGGCGCAAGCCTGTAATCCCAGTGGCTCAGGAGGCTGAGGCAAGAGGATCCTGAGTTCAAAGCCAGCCTCAGCAAAAGCAAGGTCCTAAGAAACTCAGTGACACCCTGTCTCTAAATAAAATACAAAATAGCTGGGGATATGGCTCAGTGGTCAAGTGCCCCTAAGTTCAATTCCCAGTACCAAAAAAAAAAAAAAAAAAGATGGGCATATTTCACATATTAACTCCAGGTGAGGCTGAATTTTTAATTAATATTATTAACATTTACATGTATCTTTATATAGCAAGCCTTGTCCTTGACTATCATTAAAAATACTAAATATCAGTTTTAGAGCATTAATAAAATCAGTTGCATTTTTATTCCAATTATTGAGATGCTTCAACTGGTAAACCTCTGACTGATTTATTTTTAAATTTGGAGAATAGTCCCAACATATGGCAAAAACCAACTGCACTAATAAATACTGTATTTTCATGTTGTAGTTAAATTCATGGTACATACTTTGTATAATATTGCTTACACCAACTGAAGATATAAATATAACAAGGTCTGTGCCTTAGCAATTCACTATAAATTCTCTTAGGGAGAGAAGGATTTTGATTTACTATGAAAAGTATTTTTTAGGTAAAGAGTGAGCCACATTAGAATCTGAATGTGGCTGACTCAGGCTTTAAAGGTAAGGAAGTGAATTGTAAGAGTGGAGACAGGAAAGAGAGGCAAGATTGGAAAGGCAGAGGAAAGAAGGGTGGATTAAGGGCTGAGAGTTAATACACGGATAATTAGTATAGTCCAAGAGAGTTTCACCTTGTGGAACAGGGAAATCCCCACTTGACTACTTACATATAATAAAGGGAATAAAGTAAGCTTTTTTCATATTTGCATTATACGAAGAATTAGAGATAGGTGGGCACTTGATATGATCCAATTTGTCCCTTGTATTTCTGCAGTTATCAAATAATTCTTTTACAGCCCAATAAAAGGAACTTTTGCTGGGTGTGGTAGCATGCATCTGTAATCCCAGCAACTTGGGAGGCTGAGATAGGAGGATCACAAGTTCAAAGCCAGCCTCAGCAACTTAGTGAGACCCTGACTTAAAATAAAAAATTTAAGAAAGGGCTAGGAATCTGATTCAGTGGTAAAGTGTTTCTGGGTTCAATCCCTGGTACCAAAATAAATAAATATATAAAAGGAACTTTTCTTTAGTTCAACACTTTAACATTTGGACCTTTAGGGAGCATTCAGGATCCAAATTATAGCAATATTGATGAAATTATGAATTTTTATGGTTATGAGACATATCTTTATTGATGGCAGGAAAGTCGGTAAGTTCAGTGTGATAGCTAATGTTAAGTGTCAGCATGGCCAGGCTATGGTATCTTATTGTATGATCAATCACTAGTTTAAATTTAATAACTGTAAGAATACTTTTTAGTTTGATTAGCATTTAATCAGTAGACTTTGATTAAAGCAGATTGCCCTCCATAATGTAGGTGGGTCTCATCCAATTATTAGAAGGCTTTATGAGCAAAGACTGGGGTTTCCTGAGGAAAAATGTATTTGACCTCCAAAACTGCAACATAGAAACCCTGACTGGATTCCCAGCCTTCCCTGCCTGCACTGCAGATTTTAGATTCAGTACTGTAACATCATTTCTTACTCAAGTTTTAACCTGCCAGCCTGCCTCACAAATTTCGAATTTGCCTATCTCCACAATCATATAAGCCAGTTCCTTAAATATCTCTTTCCTTTATTCCCCCCCACACACTCCCTGCTCTACCATATGTCTCCTCTTGGGTTGTTGTTTTTTCCCCTGGGGTGGGGGGTGGGCAAGACTATACGTATCTATCTATCCTAAGGGTTCTATTTCTTTGGAGAACCTTTACTAAAACAGATTTTGGTACTAGGAAGTAGTATGCTGCTGTAACTGACTATTATTAGGGGTTTCTGGTGAGATCTCAGATGGAAATGAGGAACAATTATTGGAAACGGGGAAAGACAGTCCTTGTTATAAAGTAGTCAACAACCTACTTGCATTATTTCTTGTTGTGTAAAAAATATAACTTGTAAGTGGTTGAATTAGATATTTAGCAGAGGAAATTTCTGCCTATTTTTATCCTTGCTCAATGTAGTAAAATGTGAGCAGAGAGAGAGATTAAAGAATTGTTACACAAAAAAGGTAACAACTTGAATATTTGGAAAATTATTGACTTGTACAAATTATTTAAAAATGAGAAAAGTGTGACCTACACATACTATAGATGTGTTTGGATACCTTTTTTTCTGTAGAGATTAAATGTGTGATTCACAGATTCAACCAGCTCAGCAGAAATGCTGCCAGATATAACTAAAGGGACACAGAAGAGATGAAATATGAAAGAGTGCAACTTCAAAAATTCTATAGAAAGAAAAAGGAAGAATGACTGAGGGCAGGCCACCACCCTGATGAACCCTCAAGGAAATATAGAGCCACAAGAGTTGTTTGTTATCAAGCCTTAAAATAATGAAATTTGCCCTTCTGGATTTCAGACTTGTGTGAATCTTGTGACTCCCTTTTTTCCTTTCAAGTGTCTCCTTTTGAGATGGGAATGTCTTTACAGTGTGTTTTGCCATTGTATTTTGGAAGCATAGAACCTGCTCTTTGGTTTCACAGGTTGACAAAAAGGAATAGAATTTTCCCTATAGCTAATTTGGATGATGTAGATTATGAGATTTGAGACTCAGTTGATTATAAGTAGCTAAGGTTTTGAACTTCAGATGCTGGAATAATTAAGACTTTGGGGGATATTGGGATGGGATGAATGTATTTTGCATGTGAGAAAGACATGAATTTGGAGCACAGCAGAGAATAAACTGTCATGAATTTGTGTTCCCCCAGAATTTTTATGTTGAAATCTTAACCCTTATTACCTCAGAATGAGACTTATTTGGAAATAAGATCATTGCAAATGCTTTAGTTAAGATGGAGTTATTCTGGAATATATTGGGCCCCTGATTAATTATGCCTGGTGTCCTTAAAAGGGCAGTTTAGGCATAAACATGCATACATAAGGAAAACACCCTGAAAAGATTGAAATTGTGCTACCACAAGCCAAGAACTATCAGAAGCTAGGTGAGTGGTCTAAGTCAGAGTCAGAGAGTCTTCAGCCCTTTCTTAGACCCTTCAGAGGAAACATGTTCATGGGGATACCTTAATGTTAGACTTGTAGCCTACAGAAATGTGAGATGCTAAATTTCTGTTGATAAACCACTCAGTTTGTGGGTTTGTTGTTGTTGTTGTTTGTTTTTTTAAATGGCAGATCTAAAAAACTCATAGGGTCAGCTGTGGTTTCCAGGTCTATTCTATCGAAGAGTTTTCTTAAAATCTAGAACAAAATTGAATAGTCACCCTTTAAGAAATCCCATTTTTATATGTTTTACATATAGAAAATGCTAATAAAACTTGAAAATAATATTAGATTATAAACTAGTGATCTTTGCCCCAAAGTTCAGTACACATCAGGTATTACAATAAAATATAGTACAATATCATCTTCTAGCCACTGTCTCAATTTTCAGTAAAACTTAGTGAGAAAATTTAGTAAATCACTAATTCTTTTATGACCAGAAAGCATTTCAGAAAACATGCTTTAAAACAATACTTCGCAAAACTTACACTTTCATACTTTATGAAAATGTGGCTTGTTGTGGGAGAATCACTTTTGATATCCTAAGAGAAGGTTACTTTGTAAATTGAGGTATTGTGTTTTTTTCTGAAGTAAATAAAATTATTTTTGTCTGTAACTGCAATTCCACTTTAGTTATCAAGTTTAATTTTAATGTTTGGCATGTAATCTTTGTTGGCATTTTATGTTTGCGTGTTTTTTGATGTTTTAATTTTGCTCGCTTTTATTTAAATAAGAAGAAAGAAGAAAAATATTTTTAAAGTGAATCTATGTAAATATTCTATATGCATAATAAAATGCCTTCCATGTGAACATACCTACTAACATACCTAATGTGTGTTAGTGTAATTTTTGTTTTTATATTTTTATATTTAGATCACATATTTCCAAATTGACATTTTTGCCCTTTAATCCCATCTCATCTTTTATTATAATTATTTTTAGTAGACTTAAAATATCTCATCTTTTATTAAACATTTTAATAGGTTTGAGGCAGACTGTAGCAATATTAGATTATTTATTAGAACCTTGTATTACAGCAACAGTCATAACTCTTAGAAACGTTCTAATGTTTTCATCTCAGAACAACTTCATTTTTCTTACTTTTAAGACTGACATCCATGTTGACTTTTGGTTTCTGTTGTTCTCAATTACTGCTTATCAGCCCTCTCTGAAGAGAGTCATCATCCCCTTCTGACCATCCTAATCACATCCATGGATCTGATCTCCATGAAGCCTTCTTAATCCTCTTTAACTTTTATTAGTATTTTGATTTGTGCCATTAATTAGCATTTTTGTTTTTCTTATGAGGATATCTAGTGTCTCTACCAGCATTACTAGCCTTTCAAAACTATTTCTAATATTCTGACCCATAGCATTTTGCTGAATGTTTAAATACTATTTATAAAAATACCAAATAACTCTTAAATATTGTTTTAAAAGTAGATTTCATTAGAGTGTCACAGTTTTACATTTCCATTCATTTTAGGATATTTCTACCAAACACATAACATTTTAAACATATCTGAAATCTCAATACATTACTGCCCAGTGGCAGGCATGACCTTGTTCTCATTGTCTGAGAATGTGAGAACTCAATTATAATTTTTTTTTATTTTACTAATATTGATATACATTCGTTGTTTAACAAAATCTTCATCCTTAGGAGAAGGGAAATCACGAGCATGGACATAGCTCTCAAAAAAGGAACAGCATCTCCCTTAGAGCAAAAGGAGAATTCCTCAGTGCCCAGGAGAAAGAAAAGTGAAGATGGCCAAGAGTAGTCAAGAAAAAGTGCTATTTTTTCATGATGGTCACATCATGGTAGATAAAATACCATAATTAGAGGATTAATAAATAGTATTGAGCTCTTTCTGATTATCAAGACTGACTTAAAAGTCTATTGAGTCTTCTTATATTTTACTTATTTTTATAACCTGCCTAGCTTTTGGATCTGAGGCTTTTATAAAGGAAAAAAATATAGTAGAATATCATCTTCTAGCCACTGTCTCACATCATTAATTGACATGTTTAGATTAATTTTTAGTGATAATTTATTTAGTTAATTCTGTTATAGAAATCAATTGTAAATGCTGAATTTTATATTATCATATTTGAGTTAAATGTCTTCATACTGAGAGAAAATCAGTTGTCTCCCAACTATACAGTTCTAAGTCTGGCTTCATTATATCTGTCAAAAAGGAAAGTCAAGATCCAGGACTCATTGAAATCCCATCTACCTTAATCCCACATTTAGTTATGAATATCTTACAACTACCATTGTAAAATTCTTACACATCACTATTTGGCTTTTTTATTTTTTTATTTTATTAATAACACTTAGAATACTTCCTGATATGAGGTACTCAGTAAATAATTGTTAAATGAGTAAGTGAATGGATGAATGAATGAGTGGAGTGCTTAGCTAAAGTTGTGCTTAAAATGACTAAATTCGGTTCAAATCCAATGTACCTTTCCTCCATTTGTAAATCTTATGCATGCTTACAGTTTTAAAGAATTTTCACCTATCGAACAGTGGCTAGTTAGTTTGTAGAATGTCTCAATTTAGGATTAGGTGATGTTTTCTTGTGGTTTATGTATTTTACTGTATTCTTTTAAATGCATTGTATCAGGAGGCACACAATGTAAATTTCTACTGGTGATATTTACTATTATCACATGATAAGATGGTATCTGCCAAGTTTCTTTTTTATAAAGTTAATAAGTATTTCAGAATCATTGATTAGTAAGAATTCTTGTAGAAATACTTTGAGCCTTTTTTTCTGCACTGTTTATTCATTTATATCTGTTTAGACTCATGGATTGCAGTTTTACCCATAGTGCTTCAATCCATTACCATCACGATGTATTTTAATATTTGATCTCTACATGCAACCACACTTCTGCGCTGTGCCCTGCTCCCCTTGTCTTTGGCAAAGGGGATTTAGGAAGGGAGGGTACAGCCAACACTTTATTAGCTGAGCTGAAAGAAGAGGGATTTTGGCTTAGGTAACACAAAATGACAGATATAGTAATAAGATTCAGTAAATCATAGTCTCTGAAACATCAAACAAATAATTGGAAAGAGGAGAAAAGATGCCTGGAAGAATAGCTACTGGGAAGACAAAAGTAAATATCATCCCTACTAACTACTAATGCTGGCATTTCCCTTTTACTATGTTTGAATGTTTGTATATTTATGCAGACCTTAGTATTAGAAAAATTTAGAATGTCTTGAAAAATTTCTGATTACACTTCTTAAATGGGAAAATGAGAGTAAAAATATAGGCCATACAGAAGATTAGAATATATGCTGTAATATTCTGATTATGCTTGAAGCAAGTCATAATTTGATTTTAAATTTAGCAGCAGGTTCAAAAAGGGGAACACACTCTTTGCATGCTTCCTAGTAGCCAGTTGCTCAGAAACATAACTGATTCTGTGAATAAATTCTGTGATTCTATTTCATATAATGAGTATGTTGTAGCAACTTTGAAATAAATATAGAAAAAGTCGTATATAGCAAATGTCTCATCTCTTAAAGTGTGATATTTGCCTAACCAAAAAACATTAGATAGGGGCAAAATGATGTGTGTAATATTATCATATGGTCATGGGAAAACTTGAATGAGGGAGTGTTCACATCTGCTGCCACTCAGATGGTGATAGGAAAAATTGAGCTTTGGGTATGGCAGTGGGAAATTGTTGGTGACCTTGACAAGACAGGGGCCCATAAAATGCTGGCAGCAGAAATCTAATTTGAATATTTTGAGGAGAGACTGTGAAGTAAGCAAAGTAAGTGAGTAGAGATATTTCTTTATAAGAAGTATTGCTGTAAAGGATTTTTAAAGCAAAAATGGGCAAGAGGTAAGAGACCAAGGACAGGTTATGTTTTGTTTTTATTTCAAGTTAACAGATAAAAAAGAACATTTGAATGCTGATAAAGTGATGTCAAAAGAAGACAAATTATTACAAGACAAGGGAGAATAATAACAGGTTGCTTTGTTTGAGAAAGGAGATATATGGAGTCAAGGCCACAAGTAGAAAGGTTTGATATTTCTTAGCAGCAAGGATACTTCTTCCATTTCAGTGGGAATGAAAGTAGAAGGTATAGTTAGTTAATCCTAGAAGCTGTCTGTAGACCCATTCCATATTTTCCTTCTATTAAAAACAAAACGTAATTGTGAATTGCTATGGAAAATAAGGCAGTAGAATCAGGGAAATTTGGCCATTTCAGAGGAATCTGTAATAACTGCTAATGGAGAGTGACCCATAAAGTTAGGGAACAGGGGATAACTTAGGAGCATTCATGAGTTATAGAAGCTTGGATGCAACAAGTATGATAAATGTAGTGCAACTGTCACAACTTCTGATGGCTTTTTTGTAGTACGAGTCAGCTGGTTTGGGCTTTTTTTGGTGAGCTGGGGTTTTTATATTTGTTGGGATGTTGTTGTTTTGTTTTACAGTGCTGGGGATTAAACCAGGAGCCTCACACATGCCAACAAGCACTTGAGCCATATCCCCAGCTCCTATTGTTTTTGTTTGTTTGTTTTTAAATAAGAGTTTTAGTTGTAGCCATCTACACAATACCTTTATTTTGTCTATTTTTATGTAGTGCTGAGGTTCAAACCCAGTGCCTTATATGTGTAAGGCAAGTTCTGAGTCACACCCCCAGCCCTGTTTTTTTTTTTTAAATATTACTGTAAAGTATTAATATAACCCATTATTTTTCAGTAATCTTGGTATTATGAATTTAATGCAAGTAATATATTGAGGCATTAAATTTTAAAATTATTAAAATTCTGAAATATTAAGAGAATACCAAAGATGATTTTTTTTCTTTGATGTTATTTAAATTCCTATTTTGAATTCATATTTTGCATTTTGTGACTAAAATAAATTGTCACAAATTTTGAATAAAAGCAAGGAAGGCTGACCATCATGTTTAAACAGTCAAAACAAAAATGTATTCACTTAGGAAATTCTCTTTTTCTATTACATTTCAGTGAATATTTAAAAATTCTAATTAGTAAGGTGGAACTTTTAATCTTCTGTAAGAACCCTAAACGTTATATGGCATTGCTTTCTTTTATTTCAAGCTGCCTATATTTGTGGTGATTATTTTGGGGAAAAAGATGTTAAAACATAAACAGTAGGTAAAACTTAGGTACTTATTGGGGCATACTGCTAGGGTATTTGTGTGCAGTGCACTGGGTTTAATGATACTATATTTAAAAGTGGTATGCCAAGGGCAATAAACTTTATAGCAACATACAGAAGTTTAATAACCATGAAACATTGTAAGCCAAATGAAGACCAAAGCTTTCTTACAACACTAAAGCAAGAATGCAGAGGAGTTATTTTTTTAGCTTTATTGCCTCAGGTAAAAATGTCTTTGGAAACAGATAAGTGATGACAAAGCTTTGATGTTAATAAACCCAAATGGAAGTTAAAAATCAAAGTGTATAAATGGCTAGATTATGAAAAAGTTATACCTTGTAATTAGACGTAATTTGTGCTTTTGGCATAACTATTTGTCCTGCATGAATGAGAGACTGTCTTACTTTCCTTCCTTATATAATAGGAGAGTACTAATATATCCAATTGTAAATCTGTGGAGGTACTTTTCAGAGGGGACAAGGAGAAAAGAAAAACAAACTGTCATGTAAAAGCTGGAGAATATTTAATCTTCCTTTTGCAATGATATTTATTTAGTTGAACCCAAGTAAAAATTTATTATTATTTTATCTTATTCTATAAACCATTTGTTTAAGTAGATAATATATCCAAATAAGTGCTTTTGTTACTCTGAACTTTGGGATTTTATGAATTACAACTGTATAAATATTACCTAAACTATTAATAGTAATCACATGTAAAATTTAAATTTATATTCATAGTATAAATTGAGTAAATAAATACCAAATATATTCTCCTAATAAGATTATTAAATGTTTTCAGCTTTCAAGACCATTGCAATATAAAAGTAATATTTAATGAATTATATTTTTACTATAGCCTAATCATTGGTATTCATGAAAGTTCCATGAATGTGTGGTATGTAGAGTAAAAGTTGGAATTATTATTAAGAAATAAGGCCTTATAAAATCTTAAAACTCTCCCCATATATATTATATATGTTATGTGTTATTTACTAGAAGTCTCATATCTTAAGATTTCAAGCATCTTTGTCCTCATCATTTGACTAGTGTGTATCCTGGAAACGCAAACAATTTTTAAAATTAGGAATAATGAACCTTAAATTTGAAAGCACAGGATTTTTTCACAAGCTGTTCTAGATATTATTCTAAATTCTCTGGATTCTAAAACAAAACATAGATGATTTAATATATCTATTGTTTGGGATTATCACATCATTTCCTCATTCCCTAGTATATACAATTAAAACATAGTACCTAACAGGAAGCTATTCATGGGTTGGTTCCTGTGTTTTTATTGTGTAGTGTAAATGCCAAGAGATTGAATCACACTGTTGGATGTTTTAAAGACAAAATCATTTTCAGTTTAATTTGGTCATAATTGCCCAGTTAAGAACTACCTTAAGCCAGGCTCAGTGGCACATGCCTGTAATCCCAGCAGCACAGGAGACTGAGGCAGGAAGATTGCAAGTTCAAAGCCAACCTCAGCAATTCAGCAAGGCCATAAGCAACTTAGTGAGACCCTGCTTTAAAATAAAAAGGGTTGAGGATGTGGCTCAGCTCAGTGATTGAGCACCTTTGGATTCAATCCCTAGTACAAATAAAAAAAGAGAGAGAGCGAGAACAACAAGAACCAGCTTAAATCAGAAGCAGATCCTTAGTAAGGCTTCTCTGCCTCTGTTCAAACCCATGGTCCTGTGAATTTCTAGAATTGCTCCAGGACTGAAGAACAAGTCAAAAGAACTTCTCTTTGTACCTAGCCTCAGTGGGTGCCCATAGATGGAGCTGAAACTGCCATACTGCAAAGGAAAAAGATAACAGCAAACAGCTGAGCTCCTCCTAAAGGCTCATTTAATTATCACAAAATAAGTGATCTAGTGTCCTGTGCAAGTTGAGATATATGTGAAAGGCTTATTGATAAGTGTAAGATACTTTGACAGCAAGTCAGAAAAGAGTGATAATAAGAAAGCATTGGAATTTAACAATGAAACCATTGTAATAGAATGAAGACAATCATTAGTCTGTACCAGAGACAGGCTTTTTCAAAAACTCATTTCTCACTAATCATATTTTATCAGTGATAGAAGCTTGAATTATTTATTTAATACTACTTTTTTGTCTTTTTTTTTTAATTTGGTCTTTTTTTTTAATTTGTTCTTTTTAGTTGTACATGACAGTATAATGTACTTTGATAAATCATATATACCTGGAGTGTAACTTCCCATTCTGATGGTTGTACATGATGTGGAGTTACACTAATCATGTATTCCTATATGAATATAGGAAAGTTATAATTTATTCATTCTATTGTCTTTTCCAATCCCATCTGCCCTCACTTCTGCCCATTTCCCCATCCAATCCAGTGAACCTCCCTCCCCTGCCTATTGTGAGTCAGCATCCAAATATCAGAGAGAACATTCAGCCTTTGGTTTTGGCTTATTTCACTTAGTATGACAGTATTCAGTTCCAGCCATGTACTGGCAAATGCCATAATTTCATTCTTCTTATGGCTGAGTAGTATTCCATTGTGTATATATACCACATTTTCTTTATCCATTTATCTATAGAAGGGCACCTAGGTTGGTTCCATAGCTTAGCTATTGTGAATTGAGCTGCTATGAACATTGATGTGGCCACATCACTATAGTATGTTGATTTTAAGTCCTTTGGGTATATGTCAAGGAGTGAGATAACTGGGGCAAATGGTAGTCCATTCAAAGTTTTATGAGGAATTGCCATACTGCTTTCCAGAGTGGTTGTACCAATTTGCAGTCCCACCAGCAATGAATGAATGTACCTTTCCCCCCACATCCTCACCAACATTTATTGTTACTTGTATTCTTGATAATTGCCATTCTGAATGGAGTGAGATGAAATCTCAGTGTAGTTTTAACTTGTATTTCTCTAATTGCTAGAGATGTTAAACTTTTTTTTCATATATTTTTTTGACCATTCATACTTCTTCTGTGAAGTGTCTGTTTGGTCCCTTGCCCATTTATTGAGTTATTTGGTTTTTCAGTGTTAAGTTTTTTTATATATCCTGGAGATTAATACAGTATTGAAGGTACAGTAGCAAAGATTTTCTCATATTCTGTAGGCTCTCTCTTCATGTTCTTGATTGTTTCCCTTCTGTTAAAAGCCTTTTTAGTTTGATAAAGAACTGCTCTTTGGTGGTGTAACACTCCTTTGTACCTAGCCTCAGTGGGTGCCCATAGGTGGAGCTGTAATTGCCGTACTGCAAAGGATACAAGTTTGATACAAGCCCGTTTATTGATTCTTGATTTTACTTCTTCGCTTTAGGAGTCTTGTTGAGGAATTTGGCTCCTAAGCCAACATGATGGAGATTTTGGCCTACTTTTTTGTCTAGTAGGTGCAGGCTCTCTGATATAATGTCTAGGTCCTTGATCCACTTTGAGTTCAGTTTTTGAATTCAGGGTGAGAGATAGGGGTCTAAATTCGTTTTATTACATATGATTTCCAGTTTTCTCATCAACATTTGTTGAAGAGACTGTCTTTTCTCCAATGTATGTTTATGGTACATTTGTCTAATATGAGATAACTGTATTTATGTGAGTTTGTCTCTGTGTCTTTTGTTCTGTCTTCATATCTGTTTTGGTGCCAATACCATGCCATTTTTGTTACTATAACTCTTTAGTATAATTTAAGATCTGGTATTGTGATTCCTCCTGCTTCAGTTTTCTTGCTGAGGATTGCATTGGCTCTTCAGGGCCTCTGATTTTTACAAATGAATTTCATGACTGCATTTTTTATTCTTTGAAGAACATCATCAGAACCTTAATAGGAATTGCATTAAATCTATATAGCACTTTTGGCCATTTTGACAATATTAATTCTGCCTATCCAAGAAAAATGGGGTATCTTTCCATCTTCTAAGGTCTTTCTTCAATTTCTTTCTTTAGTGTTCTGTAGTTTTCATTGTAGAGATCTTACCTCTTTTGTTAGATTGATTCCCAAATCTATTTGACAGGATATTGTGAATGGGATAGTTTTCCTAATTTCTCTTTCAGTTAATTCATCACTGATGTATAGGAATGCAGTTGATTCATGGGTGTTGATTTTTATATCCTGCTACTTTGCTGAATTATTTATGAGTTCTAGAAGCTCTCTGGTGGAGTTTTTTTGGGTTTTCTAAATATAGAACCATGTTGTCAGCAAATAGGGATAGTTTGCTTTCTTCTTTTCCTATCCGTATCCCTTTAATTTCTTTCTTCTAATTGCTCTGGCTAGAGTTTCCAGGACTGTGTTTAATAGAAGTAGTGAAGGAGGACAACTTGTCTTATTCCAGTTTTTAGAGGGAATGCTTTCAGTTTTTCTTCATTTAGGAATTATGTTGGCCTTGGGTTTAGTATATGTAACTTTCATAATATTTAGGTATTTTCCTACTGTCCCTAGTTTTTCTACTGCTCTGAACATGAAGGGGTGCTGTATTTTGTAAAATGCTTTTTCTGCAGGTATTGAGATAATCATGTGGTCTTGTTTTAAGTCTGTTGATGTGATGAATTATGTTTATTGATTTCCGTATATTGAACCAACCTTGCATCCCTCGGATGAACCCCACTTGATCATGGTGCACTTTCCTTTTTTTTCTTTTTTAGTTGTAGTTGGACACAACACATCTATTTATTTATTTATCTGTATCTATCTATCTATCTATCTTTATGTGGTGCTGAGGATCCAACCCAATGCCTCACACATGGTAAGCAAGCTCTCTACCACTGAGCCACAACTCCAGCCCAATGCATCTTTTTAATGTGTTTTTATATGCGATTTGCCAATATTTTATTAAGAATTTTTCTGTGTATGTTCATTAGGGATTTTGGTCTGAAATTTTCTTTCCTTGATGTCTTTGTCTGGTTTTGATATCAAGGTGATGCTAGCTTCATAGAATGAGTTTGGGAGGGTTCCCTTCTTTTCTATTTTATGTAATAATTTGAGGAGGATTGGTGTTAGTTGTTTTTTCAAAATCTGGTAGGAATCAGCTGAGAATCTGTCAGGCTTGAACTTTTCTTTCTTGGTAGGCTTTTGATAGCATCTTCAATTACATTGCTTGGAATTGATCTGTTTAAATTTTGTATGTCCTCCTGATTCAGTTTGGGTAGGTCATATGTCTCTAGAATTTTGTTGATGTCTTCAAGATTTTCTATTTTATTAGAGTATAAATTTTCAAAGTAGGTTCTGAGTAGCATCTGTATTTCAATAGTGTCCATTGTGATATTTCCTTTTTCATTGTGAATTTTAGTAATTTGAGTTTTCTCTTTTTCTTTGTTAGCTTGGTTAATGGTTTATTAATTTTATTGATTTTTTTTTCAAAGAACCAACAATTTGGGCTGGGAATATAGCTCAGTTGATAGAGTGCTTGCCTCACATGCACAAGACTCTGGGTTCAATCCCCAACACCAAAAAAAAAAAAAAAATTGTCAATTTTTTGGATTTTTTTTTTTTTTTTTTGGTTCAATTTCATTGATTTCCACTCTGATTTTCATTATTTTTTGTCTTCTACTCCTTTGGTGTTGATTTGTTCTTCTCTTTCTAGGGCTTTGAGATGTAATGTTAAGTCATTTATTTGTTGACTTTCTCTTCTTTTAATGAATAAGCTCAATGCAGTGAACTTTCCTCTTAGCACTGCATTTAGAGGGTCCCAGGGATTTTTATATGTTGTATCACTGTTCTCATTTACCTGTGTTTTTTTTTTTTTTAATTTCATCCCTGATTTCTTTTGCTATCCATTCATTATTCAGTAGTGTATTAGTCTCCAGGTGTTAAGAGTAGCTTCTATTTTTTATTTTATTGTTGATTTCTAATTCCATTCCTTTATGATCTGATAGGATACAAGGTATTATATCTTCTTTTATTGTTGTTGTTTTGTATTTTTTGAGTTACTTTGTGGCCTAAGATAAGGTCTGTTTTAGAGAAGGTTCCATGTGCTGCTGAGAAGAAATTATATTCAGTCACTGATGGATGAAATATTCTATATATATCTGTTAAGTCTAAATTATTATTATTATTATTATTATTATTATTATTATTATTATTATTATTCTATAGCTTCTTTATTTAGTTTTTGTGTGGAGGAACTATCCAGTGGTGAGAGAGTTGTCTTAAAATCACCTAGTAGTATTATGTTGTGCTCCATTTGCTTCTTGAAATTGAGAAGTGTTTGTTGATGTACGTAGATGCTTCCTTGTTTGGAGCATAAATATTTATGATTGTTATGTCTTGTTGATGTATATTTCCCTTAAGCAGTGTGAAATGTCCTCCTTTGTCCCTTCTGATTAACTTTGGCTTAAAATCACTTTATCTGATACGACCATAGAAACCCCTACTTGTTTGCAAGACTCATGTGAATGATATGTTTTTTCCCATCCTTTTACCTTCAGTCTGTGGATGTCTTTGCCTGTGAGATAGCATATTGTTGAGTCTGCTAGTCTGTGTCTTTTGATTGATGAGTTTAGGCCATGTACATTCAGTGGTATTATTGAGATATGATTTCTGTTCCCTGTCCTTTTGATTTATTTCTGATTTTTAATTTGTTTGTTCAGTATAGTTTCTCCCTTTGCTGATTTTTACTTTAAGTTTTCATTTCTTCTTCATTAAATATCTTATTGAGTAGATTTTGTAGTACAGGCTTTCTAGTTGCAAATTCTTTAACTTGTATTTATCATGGAAGGATTTTATTTCAACTTCAAATCTGAAGCTTAATTTTATTGGGTATAGTATTATTGACTGGTATCCAATTCTTTCAGAAGTTTGTATATATTATTCCAAGACCTCCTAGCTTTGAGGGTTTGGCTTAAGAGATCAGCTGAGATCTGGATTGGTTTCTCTCTAAATGTTACCTGTTGTTTTTCTCTGGCAGCCTTTAAAATTCTATCCTTATTCTGTAAGGCATTTTCATTGTAATGTGCCTTGGTTGTGGGTCTGTTGTAATTTTGTATATTTGTGTTCTTATAAGCCTCCTGTACTTGATTTTTTTTTCCATTTCATTTTTTAGTTTGGGGAAATTGTGTGATATTATTATTTCATTGAAAAAATTGCATTCTTTCGGTTTGTGTCTCAGAGCCTTCATCTATCCCAGTAAATCTTAAATTTGGTCTTTTCAAGTTATCCTGTATTCTCTGAAGTTTTATTGATGGTCTCTTAACATCTTTTCTCCACAGTCGACTTTGTTTTCAAGATTATATATTTTGTCTTCATTGTCTGAAACGCTATGTCTTCCAAGTGATCTAGTCCGTGATGATGTTTTCAAATGAATTTTTAATTTGGTTTTTTGATTCCTTCATTTCAAGGATTCCTCCTTTTTTCTCTCCAGAATCTCTTATCTCTTTATTGAAGTGATCTTTCACTTCCTGTATTTTCTTTCTGATTTCACTCCTTATACCATCCTTTACTTCACAAATCAGTTTAACTATGTACGTTCAAAACTCCTTCTGACATTTCTTCCACTGTGATGTTGAGGCCTTCTGTTATTGGAGTATCTTGGTTAGTTTGGGGCATTTTGTTCCCTTACTTTTATGTTATTTATTTACTATATTGATTGATTTCATTTGTTGTTTCATTTCTTATTTTTATTTATTTATTTGGTGCTGAGGATTCAATCTAGGTCCTCTGAGCCACACTCCCAGCCCTTGAAATTATTATGTAGCAGTGATTTCCTTTAGCATTTTGCTTTATTCTGGCTAAACAGTAGTTGTATTTATTCTTAATTTTAATTAACCTGCTTTAGCTGGTGGAAAATATAAAACAATTTTAGAAGACCTGAAATGAATAGATTTCACATTTCCTACTTAGTCATGTTGGAAGCTTTTTAATATTTTAAAAGAGATCTCTACTATTACAAATCTAAAAGGGTTTGGGTCTAATATTTATCTGTTATTTAAAGCTATATACAGTATTCAGATATGCCCAGTGTTTAAAATTGAGGCATTTTATTTTACTAATCATTATTGTATTTTACTATGCTGTCACTCATATTGCCTGATTCATTTTGTCATCTTTCTTAATCATTGAATAGGTAGTAAATCTGTTTGATAATATAATAAAAGTTATATGTCCTCTCTTCAAAAAAATGCATATATGTTTCCCATATGATTTCATAAGGTTGTGAACACTAGAAGTACAATTATATAGTGTAAGGTTGAGAGTCTCTGAACTTAATTGTTAGAATACATCCTTGTCCCTTCCTGGTTCTTAATATTTATCTTTCTTATATGAAATTATTTTCCACTTCACTGTTTTGATCACATCACTGTGTTACTCCTAGGTTTTGGATGGTATTTCCTTCAGATCAGATAATTTGTTATGTTTGCCTTTTATCCCTTAGCAGTTCTTCTCTTCTATTCTGACTGTACATTCACTATTCTAGCCCAGTGCACATTCTGTGAGCCTTATTTTACTAGCTTGTTCTGTTTACACCTTAATAAATAAAAGACATCTTTGTTTGTTAAAACCAAGCCTCATTATTCAAGTGAACTTTTTCAGGTTTTATCTTGTTTTCAGTTTAGCGTCTGAGTTGGGTTATTCAAGTTCTCACAGCCTAAGGAGTAAGTCTGCCTATATTATACATTCTCAGAATCATTGTTGATATTGGCCATGTGTATGTACATATACATATACTACTTTCATAAAGTTTTATACAAATTATAAATTAAGAAAATATCTAAATAGTAGCTCATAAATGTTTAGAAACTAATTTAAACTACACAAAGTGATAAAATCTATCCAAACTTGCAAATATTCAAGTTACCTTTTGATGCTTCCCTGGCAATTCAGATTTGGAGCATTGAGTTGCCTGAATTATTTCAGAAGTGACTCTACTAAGCTACAGATATGTGTTCTACTCTCTTCGCAAACTCTTGGATTATTCTCTTGATTATATAAAACCACAGGAGTAGATTCACAAAATAAATTTTAAAAGAAAAATACTAGCTGTCTGTGCTTACCTCTAACATAAGTATATAACAACTTACAAATTACAGGTTTTCACTGATTTTTTTCTTGTATAAGAAGATTTTAATATTCAAGGGGGTCAAAATAAAGATTTTTATTTAACATACACCTAAAGAACATTATATTTGGTACAGACCTCATGCTGCCTGGGAACATGCTTAACTTGGTATGTGATTCACAGAGTTGTTAACATATAGAACTCGCATTTCCCCATTTTATACCAACTATTATAAAAGACAAAAGGGCAGAGACAGTTGAAGAGAATAAGTGACTCAGGGAATTAGTAGTGGGAGCAGTTAAAAGCTATAAAGTAGAAAATTCTATTTCACTGAGTCAGTAGTTGTACTTGGTGCTACCTTATTAAAGCAAGCAAACAAAAAAACCCATCTGTCTGGATTTTCAGTGATTATACAGCAAATGCTGATATGGAATTTTAAAAATTTTCATTCTTACAAATTCTTTAGAAACTACTAAATGAGAGTATGGGCATCTTATCATGAAATACTTTGTGAAGAATAAAGTATCAGGCTGGGATTGTGGCTCAGTGGTAGAGCGCTTGCCTAGCATGTGTGATGCACTGGGTTCAATTCTCCACACTGTATATAAATAAATGAATAAAATAAAGGTCTACCAACATCTTAAAAAATATATATATATATATTTTAGATGTATATATTTATATATGAATAAAGTAAAATATATATATATATATATGAATAAAGTAAAAGCAGACAGGATTTGGCAAATGGTTACCAGGTCTTAAATGATTTCTCTACGTTTGTTCATAAAAACAGATAAAAAACAGAGCTTGCTTGAACAAAAAATTAATTTTCCTAAATATTATATAATCCTATCTGTGCGTTACTCTTTGAATTATGTATTTATAGTATGTAATCTTTGTATTACTTCATTTACTAGTGATTTAATTTACAAAAGAATATGAATGGCACCCATCTTAGCATATTTTTTTTTGCTGGTATACTGTGTATTTTGGTAAAATACTTGTCACATCTATTGCTCATTTCCTACAAATATATTTTGATAGCAAAATTTTATCTTAGCAATATTGTATTTCAGTCTTTCAATGAACTCCAAAATGAAGCTGGGAAAAAAATCTCTTAAAACCTAAACCAGCCATGGTAGAAGGCCTGAAATCCATCAGATAATTCATTCAGATTTACAGGAGAGTGTGAAACAGCTGGTGTAATCTAGTTTCAGAGCAGATTCTGTTTCTGAAAGGTTCATGCCAGGCGAAAAACAAGGCAATATCCTTTAGTACAGTTAACACAGCCACCTGTCGATAGATTTACCTCTTTCCTCTTCTTATGAAGGCATTTTTTAAACTCTAAAATAATTAGCAGTGTGCAGTAATTTGTGGTTGCAATAAAGGGAAATAAAGGGTCTTTGTGTTCATGTGTGTACTTCTTGGTGAAATTGCACATAACAGAGGATGTAGCTAGGTATCTGAAGATTTTTAATGTTATTGATGAAATTTAAAATATAGAAGCAACAAAACTTGCCATTGTTTTATAATATCACACTATGAGTTTGGAGTTGATTCCCTTTTCATTTGTCCATTCATTTGTGGCACACTTTTTAAGAACTGTTTGATAGTGTTAACCATGGGGACCAAAAAAAAAAAAAGATACTTTCTGTTCTTGAGTAATTCAGTATAGTAAGGGACAGACAATTCCAGCAGAGTGTCATTAGAGTGGATAAAAATTTACTGAGATTCTGTATCTTCAAGGGAAGCAGCTAACTCAAATGGGTATTTCCAGGAAGGTCTCCTAGAGAAGATAACTATCAGAATTATCTTTTTAAAATAAGTCTAATTGAAAAGGGGACAAGAAGCAACTAACTATTTACATGTTTGTTGTAGCCTTGTAAAGTGTCATAATTGCAATGAGAAGCAAGTAAGTGGTTAATCTGTCTTCTGGAAAAGTTTACTAAAGTTGATCAAAGTTAGCCAAGTGAATCCTGAAGCTAAGGACACCCCAGAAATTCAGATCCATTTCAGGAAATGAGCAATAATCAGAACTAAGACTGTCACTTTAAATTAGCGTAATGTTTATTTTGTATAAAGACCAGTTGAAAAATAATATTACCAACGAAATTTTTTTAAAAATAGTTTTTGTTTTTAATAAGAATTTGCAGATCTGCCTCTGCATTCAAACTTTAAGTATCTTTCCATTTATCTGAAAGTTTTATAAAAGTGTGTTCTGTTTGTTTCAGATAAAATTCTCATTTATATATAATCAACATACATTGCAGATTTATCAAAACAATCAGTCTTTAACCAAATTTTGTGTAGGATTATTGCAAAAGGCTTGGAGATTCGTTTTAAGAGGGACAAACTGCCATTACTATTCAACAAGCTTTAAAAAGCCATTTTTCTATGCATTTCCTTTAGGCTGAGGGAGTAATTGAGGTGCCAACCATTTTCTGAGGATAGGGATATGACAGTCTGAGTAAGTCACAGAATGTGAGATCATGGGGGAAAGCAGGACAAAATAACCTGTGAATAAATTGCTTTCTCTCTATAGTACCTATGAAAGACAGCTATAGACTGTAGCTGTTCCTCAAGAAGAGATGGGAGGAAAAGAGGGATCCTTTAAGGCATCCCTTCTTTGCTTCATACTGTGTCATACTGTATGATATAATGTACTAAATGTTGTTATTCCTAGTACAGCCTCCATTTATGAAGTCAGCCCTCTAATAGTAGCTCTTTTTCCAGGCTTCCTTAAAGTTCTGTTTCCTGGAAGTCTTTTTGCTTGGGTTATATAGATTCCTGAAATTAGATCATAGCTTCTATCACAAAAGTTCCTTGTTACTTCTCTGTATCTACTTCTCAGTTGCCCAAAGAGGGGAGATTATAATCCAGATAAGTTGATTGATTCCAGATCTGTTATTCAAATTTAATTATATAATCTTGAAAGGTATTGGTCTGGAGCACATCTCATTGTGAAAACTAAGAAATCAGAATGTCATGGTTGATAAATAGCATAGAAAAATAATTATCAGAGTTAAGCATTTATCCTTCTGGGATATACACATTTGCTAAATGCTCCTTGCTTCTTTTATACTTCTACTCTTAACACCACCTTCTGTAATGCCTTTCCAGAAAGCAAATGCTCTTTATTTATCATTTTATCTCTATAGGATTCTTGGTCATAGGAGAACACATAATGTTTATTAAGTAAGTTAATGTTGGATAATTGCAGAAAGAATTCACAAAGTAGTATTTACCTTCTCCTGTATAGGGAAACCAGCTAAAGTAACTGAAACCATTTCTTAAGAAAACTTAGTTAAGTTTGCAGTAAATGATACTGATGATGCTTTTGGGGGAAAGGGATGTTGAGAGACTTTAAATTAAAGCTCTAGGTTTTTTGTTTGTTTGTTTGTAATCACTTAAAACCTAATTCTAACTTTTCATTTAGAGCATAAACAAAAACATGTAATTATGACATATCTTTTGGTAGCAATGCAGGAAGGGAAAATGAGTCTTCTGCCTAGTGAGCTAGTTAGGAAAGAAAAAGCAGTTACTAAAAGAGTGGATATTTATTTCCTAATTCATCAGCATCTTCTGACAGTGGCCACCCTTCTAGAGAAAGAAGCTCTATGGGATTTTTGAAAAATACTGTATATAAGCATATACCGTTTCATCTTACCATACTTATCTAAGAAAAGCCACCCTTCCTCCCTTCCAGCCTCTGGAAAGATGTCTAGAATGGACCATCACTATATCAGACAGCATTCATAAGTCAAGAGAGAATAGTTTCCAGAGCTGCCAGGTTTCCCAGGAAATCTTTGTCTCCTTAGCTAATACTGTGACATTTTGTAGAATTTATCATAAGGCATAGTATATGCAGTGAATATTTCTAATTTAGTCTAGCAGTCTTTTGTTTCATATAGAATAAATCTCCCTCGGTCAGAAAAAAAGTTGGAAAGTTCTGTCTAATGAGTGAAAATTTCCATTTATAAAGTTTTCTTTAAGAAGAAAAGATATTCTTTCAATCACACCACAGAAAGTTCAAAAACAAAGCAATTATATTTTATCCAGAGTATTAGAAATTCCAAAATAAAGACCACAAATGTGAAGGTCTTACTATATTTTGTCTATATGTAGTGAACATTTTGAAGCCATAATATAAAGAAAGCCCTTTCTTTTTCCCACTTTCTTCCTGAGAAATGCAGAGACAAAAGAATGTTCAACAAAGAACAGAGAACTAATTTTTTCCAATTTGTCACTTCATGGATAAAAAGTAGAGACAGAATGGTGAAGCACCTGTTGCTTTAAAGGCAATAAACTAGTGAAATGTTTTAACAGAAGTCATCAGCTTTCAAAGATCTCTTTTATCCAATTCACATCACTCACTGCTCTTAATTCCTTTGTCACATTTTTTACTGCATTACAAGTAATCCTTGAAATCCATGGAGCATTTTATATATAACTAGAACCATGTGGATGGTTCTCACATGTTCAGTGTAGCCTCAAATCCCAACATTTCTTCTGTTCCTCCTTTCCCACATATTAGATGCAGGTTTGAGAAGCATATCGTTGTCGTAATAGGAGGACTTCATCCCCCAGTCACCACTTTCCACCTAGGAAGGCTCTAAATGCAGTTTTGGGTAGGCTTAAGGTAACAGAGCCATCAACAGTCCCTTGGCTGCTCTTTGATCTCAGCCACTGCATTCCATACCCTTCCTCTCTTCCTGAGGAGCTAGTTCCTCAAGCAGCTGCTTCTCATGCCAGTCCATTGGTTATTTATATGTAACTGTATACACTAGCCAACAGAAAAGATTTGTAGAAATATTTTATGAAATCTTATTCAGATAAAAGTTAAGATTAATAGTGTTTATTTCATTCCTTCTGGAATAGTACTGTTTACCACAAACAGGTTGGAGTGAGAGACAAAAAATTTCTCTCCCAGTCTTTTAAGTTGAATAGCTTTAATGCTGTTACCTCTCAACCCACACTACTTTTATTTCCCCACATAATATATAAGGATAAATCTTCAAGTAAAATCTAATTCTCTACTGTTTATTTATTGGTATTAACTCCTGAGAGAACAGGTTTTTTAAAGGTTGAATACAGCAATATGAGCAGCATTGTCCAAAACTAAAAAGAGACTAAAATTGATTGGTCTCTCCTGAGGTTCAGGATTACCCAAACCTAAGATGCGTACACATAGGGCAGTGACAAATTAATAGATGTTTTATTTGCTTTCTCTTTCTAAAGCACAGCAGTTACTCATATATTGAGTCTTTAGGGTCAGTTACACGGTGAATGTTCTCCCTAATTGCTTTTCTTATGCAAGTATATATTTTCAGATGGTACATATATTTTCAGATATATATTTCAGATGGTACATATATTTTCTGTAGTGTTGATTCTAATCTTTACAGTTTATTTAGAGTTTTATAGTGGTATTTATCTTGGACAGCTCCCTATTCAAATATTTCTCTTGCATCTTTGCTCTCTGGTGTTAAAAAAATCCATTGTCTCTTTGATTTTTTTTAATTTTTCCCATTTTCTTTTAGAATGTGGTTTTTATTGTTATTTGTTGCATCTTGTTCTTGCCTTTGTTTTCCCCAGAAAATTTTGCATAGGCTTTTAAACACACATTCTAGCCAAAAAATAATGTGAATATATATTCTTTACTCTTTTCAGTTTTAATCTGAGTGCTCTTTTTTTATCTATTAAAATATTAACTAAAGAAGAAAGTGTTATATCAACTGTTCAGTCATTCAGCTGCCTAAAGGATTTGAGAGAGTTGGGAAGAAGTCTGTGGCCTACATCTACTGTTTGGAAATTCTGTCTGTTCTACAAAGTTAAGATTTATCCCATCCCATGGGGATGGGCTTTTAGTTTCATTTTGTTCCTCCGTTTGGGGGTACCTTCAAGTTCAGGGAAATATCCTTACAGTTTTAGGTTTATATAGTCATAAATACAGTATTTTGCACTGCCCAATCAAGATATAACTTGCTGATGCTGGTCAGCAAGTTTAATGAATGATAAAAACTTCAAGTAAGACATTTTTTTACTTTTCTGTGGCTTACCCAGCCCCTGCACATTAGGAGGTATCAGTAACAGCGCTACCTTAACCCATATGGTCCCTTTGTACAAATTAGAAACAAATACTCATTCCTCAGTACATCCTACTGCCATTTGCTAGATGATCATAATCACTACAGTCTCAGTGGTGCTCCTTAGAATCATGCAGTGCACACCACTGTACATGGTAGCCCTAACCACTAAGGCATTTCAGAATTTTATCTTCCCTTTCATTATACCACATTGTTCTCTCTGGAAGAAGAAACTGGTTTTCAGTCTGGGTGTTGTCTTACAGTTTGGTCCAAATTTTCAGTACCCAAAAAATCCTCTAGAACAAGTTTAAAATTTCAGCATGACTTTTTAGTTCTTTTGGATTTTGTTGTTTTTTATTGTTTTTTTCTTGTTGTTTTTGCCAGGTTGTGGTAAGAGGGTATGTTTTAAAAACTTTCAGTTACTGCTCTCATACATTTGTTGAGAGCTGGCACTTACCTGTCATCCTAGGAGACTGAGGCAGGAGGATGACAAGTTCAAAATCTAGCCTCAGCAGTTTAGCAAGGCCCTAAGCAACTTGGTGAGACCTTGTCTCAAAAAATAAAAAGGGCTGGGGATGTGTTTTAATGATTAAGTGCCCCTGGGTTCAGTCCCTGTAACCCCCCACCCCACCCCACCCCCCCAAAAAATAAATAAATAAATATATATATATATATATGTATGATCTTTTGATTTAATTAAGAGATAACTCTCTTCAGGAAGGTACATAATGTTGTTTATTTATTTACTTATTTTTGAGAAACCCAGCATAGAAAAAAGTTTTTCCAAGATTTTATTTCCAAGTGAGTTTTTATATATTCTTATATAAATTAAGAGTAAAAAACAAAAATCCAAAGGGCCAATGGGATAAACTAAAAACTTGGTTTATGCAGCAAATCTTATAATACCTGGAGATTCCAGCTTCTTCTAGTGTTGATACATTCTTCATAGCCTTGAAACAATCCTTGGTACTTAACAAGGATTTTAAACATAAGTAGCAACATTTATACTGAAATTTGTATCCTTGATGTATTGCTTAAAATTGCAGTTTGCCTTATGGTACTTTTTAGTCTTTGTAAGCAACTGATTTAACCCTAGAAGATAAAAGATAACAACAATCATTTTTCTTGAAGTCCTGAAATAACCAAATCTGTGTCAGCACATTGAATATAGATGCTTTTCCTATGGTGTCTCATTATGACTAGGATTAAACTAGTGGTAAGCTCTTTAAAAAGTGTGTGTTGATGTTATTGGAAAGATGAAAGCATTTGCATCTTGTGTTTTAGTTTTATTTGACATGTAATAGTGTTTATAACAACTCCAAACTATTTAAATAAAATCTTGGGGAGGACTTCTTGTGAAGTTCTGGTCTTAGGAATCAGTAATAGGACACTGGATAACATTTGTTTCATTTTTCTTTCTGCGTCTCCTTTTATAGAAACCTAAATTGTTATTTTTTTGAACCATATATAAGTTTTCTCTGCCTACACCCTTTATTAGTGATGAACTGAGACAAGGAAATATTTCACTATTTTGTGGCTTGGTTCAATGTACCATACAGGATTCCCAGTTTTCAAAATGTGTGAGTCTGACTCTCAGGACATGGAGGTCAATATCCTGGAATATTGCAGGAGATAATGAACCTCTAGATATAAAAGCCGTGCTTTCCAAAAAAACATGTTCTGACCAGAAGAGAATAAGCATTTATAATTTAATGTTTTAATATGCTGGGTTTTTAAACTAAATAACCAAGTTAATATAGATTGAGTAAGTGCTGAACTGTGGTGTCAGATATCCTATTTCTGTATTTCTTACATATATTGTGGCAGTTGTATGGATTAACAAGAGAAAAGGTCAAAATCCCTGATGATCTCTGCAGTATTCTACAGTTCACTTCCATCCATTTTTGTCTTACACCCCAAAGACTGTCTACATCATGAATGTGGCTACTCACATCTCAGAACTAATTTTAGTATAGTTTGCTCTACTATTATTCTCTATCTTAGCAGACTCCTATTTATCCTTTGAAATCCTGTAATGATACTATTCTCATAGAATTTTTTAAAATATTTTTTTAGTTGTAGTTGGACACAATACCTTTATTTTATTTGTTTATGTGTTGCTGAGGATCGAACCCAGGACTTCGCACATGCTCGGTGAGCACTCTAATGCTAAGCCACAACCCCAGCCCTCTCATAGAATTTTATACACACACACACACACACACACACACTATATATATATATATATATACATACATACATATATACACACATACACTTTTTGTATATATCTTTTGTAGAACTTTTGTTAATGTTGTTAATGATCAACTTAATGTGCTGGCATTATGCAAGGGTTGTGGGTATTATTTTGTTGAAGGCTTTTTTCAAAAAAAAAAAAAAAAACACTCTGAGATAGATACTATTTATTTTCTCCATTCTACAAATCACTTAACTGAAGGTAATAGGACTTGCCCAAGTGAGAGAGCTAGAATTTAAATCTAAGCAGTTTTATTCCAGCTTACTCATTTTTCATGAGTCAACCGATGTAGAGAATCATTGATCCAAGGTTGCATACCTAGTAAATGACAGAAGTAAATTTTAATCCCAAGCAATTTGACCTCAGAGCTAGGGTTCTTAACAGTTTATTTGTTGTCCAACTCTCTTTTTGTAATTTCCACAAGAGCTGATACTTCCTGGTATCCATCTAATGATTCCCAGAACAATAACACATGATAGATTCTTAAATGTTTGAAACTGAATCAATGAACTTCTCTGCCTAAGTTAGGCATTTGTATTTGTTTTAGATATATCTGATGTTTTGACATTTGATATGCCTTCTCATCGTCTCCAAACTACTTTCTGATTGTATTAAGACTACAAACAGTTTGGTTGTTGTTTTTGTTTTTGTTTTGCCTAGCTCAATTTACCAAACCCAGCCTACCACAAATATGCCACTTTAAGAAAGAGAAGGCAGGGGTGGAGTTATAGCTTAGTGGTAGAGCACTTGCCTAGCATGTGTGAGGTACTAGGTTCGATTCTCAGCACTACATATAAATAAAATAAAGGTACATTGACAACTAAAAAAAATTTTAAAAAAGAAAAAGAAGGCAAGAAAAGGCAGAAATTAGAAAAAAAAGGAAAGCAGTATCCCCAAAAACGATATGATTAGTTTACAGAATATGAAAACAGCAGCAGCAATAATGAAAAAAAAGTCACCTGAAACCTATGAGCAAAGGAAGGAATGAAACAACAGAAAATTAAAAAAGGAGAGTGTGCACACATGTCATCAGGAAAAGCCTACAGATGAAAGGAAAGAAGAAACAGAGAAAGGAAAAGAAAAGGCTAAGACAAAGTTTACATTTTCCACCAAAGGCTGGTTGTAAACTGTGCTTTTTAATTTTGCATTCATTACTGTGTGCCATAAACTCGCAGCATTTGGACATAGCCACTTGTTGTAAACTAGTTAACTCAAGCATAGAGTGGAACTCAACTGACTTCTGATCCTTTGCCTAGAGCTATTGAGTAGAAGATCTCCTCCCTTTTAACTCTTAAAATCCCATGTTAGTATCACTTACACTCCATTGTGTGCAAAGCACAGTATGATGAAACCAAAATGTAATGTATGCTCTAAGGGTTTACAGTCTATTTGAAAAATAGACAAAAATGACTTGGTTTTTATTACAGTACATTCCTAGAGATGATATAATACAGCATCTTTTTTCCTTTAAGGAATAATGTCAGGGTTATTGCATTCTTGACCATTAGATTCATCCAGTATATCTAAGATTTGATAAAAATGGTTATTAAAATGAAGTAAAGCAAGATAAGGCCTACAAAGGATTTTAAATATCATTGGCAAATTAATTTGCCAAATTCTATAAACCATAGGTATGTGATAAGCATAAATATATAAATACATATTGACTATTCTTATTGTCCTTTAATATACACTTTTAAAATTCAAGTTCTGTGTGATAAAGATGACCCAAATAAAACTATGTTGGTTCATTAGCCTGGAATTAGAAAGGTTTTGGTAATTTCAGAACAATGCTTTTTTCCTCTACATAAATTTTGTTGTGGTGGCAAAGAAACATATTCAGAACATCCTACTTATCCTAAATTTGAATGGGAGAAATAATGCATACTGTTTAGGAAATGGACAACACTTAGTCCAGGACCTAAATAATAGCTAATTCTGATTCTACTCTTTGTTATTTATTCTCTAGAGTCTAGCTTAAATCCTCCTATTTTCACGAAAACATCCTCAACTGTCAATACCCACACTGCTTTTTCTGTTTTTCGAATTTATATCTTTCTTAGAAACACTAGGGTAAGAAGTGGACGAGACTGGGGTTAATGTTATACTACCTGTTCTGTCATTTGGTTTGGTGTCGTGTACTTGCTATGTTAATCTGGCAAGCTAGTTAACCTTAATAATCTTTATAAAATGAGGTTGATAAAAACAGTGTCTGCTCCTAGGGCCATTGTGAAGATTGAGAACATTTGTATACAGCTGTTAGCAATTTGTATTATGTATACTATATACTTAATAAACATTACCTATTACTGTATGTATTTACTACCATACAGTTGCCTCCTTAATTCATATGTTTTGTCTCTGCCTAGAGTGTTCTGAAATTTGTAAATAGTTAAGTACACATGTTTTACTACTGAGGATGGAGGTTAAAGAGGGAAAGGTAGTATGGTGACATGAGGCATCTACTACATATTTCATAAGGGAAGTGGTATGATTAAAATCAACTATGGAAATAACCTCTGGGGGATTATTTTGTATTCAGTAATAAGAGTGTGAGGAACAGTGGAGAGGATTAGGAAAAGGTGAGATATTATTGATGCTGGCAATGGAAGTCAGAAGGTTTTAAGGTAGTAGAAAAGGTTTGTTTATACCAGGGAGCAGGAGGAATTAAAAGCTGCCCTATTAAATGGAATTGAGAGAGTACTGGTAGAAGGGTTGAAGTTAAGGTTTTATACCACACCATCTACTAATGGTATAGTAGATGCAGACTACAAATTCATGGTCTTCAATTCTGACAGGATTCATCTTAGAAATTAACCAGTGAAAGGGAGCTTTAATTTCACCTTCTCCACCTTCTCTTATTCACTAGAGAAGAAATTGAAAAGGATGACATACCACCCAATCATCTAAATCAATAAAATGACAATTTGCTGAACTGTTTACTCTTTTCATGACTCCTCAAGAATATAATCCTACATGAGTTACAAATTCCTATATATAGGCATATAGGAAATAACAGGAGATAGAGGAATTTTTAGGGCCTAAACCTTCTAGAAGGAAATAAAAGGATTTCTTTCAGAATAGTTTTTATATGTGACATCTATATACACATATATGTAGATAGATACATCTATATATATACATACATGTAATTGAGTAGTATTCAGTTATAAAGAAGAATGAAATCTTGTCATTTGTAGCAAAATGGATAGAACTAGAGAACATTATGTTAAATGAAGTAAGTCAGACACAGAAAGACAAGGACTTTGTGTTCTCTCTCATATGGAAACCAAAAAAAGTTGTCTTAAAGATAAAATAGTGATTACTGGAGATTGTGCTGGCAGGGGAGAGGCTGGATGCAATCACTGTACTCTGAATTCATATGTGAAATGCACATTTGTTAAATAAAATGGTATATCTGTGAGTATGTACAGTTAACATGTATTAATTTTAAAATGTTTTAATGCTGTGTCATAAAGCTTTCCCCTGTTTTCTTCTTCAGTTCTATACTTTTAGCTTTTATGGTAACTTCTTTGATCTACTTTATATTAATTTTTGAAAAGAAAGAAAACAATTTTCATGTCTTGGTTTAAGAGAATGAGAGGGGGCTGGGGTTGTGGCTTAGTGGTAAAGCACTTGCCCTTGTGTAAGGCACTGGGTTCAATCTTCAGCACTACATTAAATTAATTAATTAATGTTAGGTTTTTTTAAAAAATGAGAGATGAGAGATTTGTGTGTTTACTTCTTGGTGGGGGTGATATATTAAGACCAGGAAAGAGTAAGATTAGTACAAGGTAGAGGACCGTGTGAAAACCAAACAACAACAACAAAAAAAACAGAGTCAGTGATTCATCTTGTTATGAGACCACTAGAAGAGGGGTCTCAAATGAGTAGTTGATCCCTTTAGTTGGTTGAGGTTTGGAAAGAAGAATTTATTTATACAAAAAGAATTCCGTTCTTTTTTTTTTTTTTTTTTTTTTTTTTTAAAGTCTTGAACTTCAACATTAGAAAGTATATAAGAGCCAACCTTTAAGAATTTGAGATAGATTTGCATAGATTTTCAATTTTGTTAATCTCTTAATAAGCTGTATATTAACATTAGTATAATAAATATAAACAGTCTCTAAGCTAATAATGTTCATATAATAATGCCCATGTTCATCCTCTTTAATTTTTTCTAATATCTAGGACTTTGCACATTCTATGACCTTTACTGAAAACACTCTAACCCACTCTTTCTTCACTATCTTAGCCATATATGTTCTGTAAATTCACTGCTAAAGCACTAAGTACTTTCTCATAGGAATTAATTTTTGTCTTATTTACCATTGTTATTCTGCAGATGCTTAATAACGATTAAAATACAATCTTTTGTTTCTTTGTGCAGATATCAATTTTTACTATGTACATATCTACCTCATGTGTAAAATATTCAGAAAATATTAATAAAATTCAGTTTTCCAATTGTTGGGATGAGTATCGACTCTTATAATTAAAACGTGCCTCTTTAGTTGTTTTCTAGTGATTTTTCCCCCCAAAGGGACACAGGGAATTGATCAGGGGCACTTAACCACTGAGCCACATCCCGTAGACGTTTTATGATAAATTTAAGGGGAAAAAGAAACAAAAGCTAAAGATTTTGAGTTTGGGTACAGATCTTTGCAATATTATGAAATAACCTGTATTTGTCCTATATCCTGGTAGAGAATGTGTATTCACAGAATGCAAAAAGGTATTAAAAAATGACTGCCAACCTATTGTCTAATTCAGAAGAGAATTAATATTAATTAAAAGACTTAGATCAGCCCAAAAGGAGCTGTTGATGGCTTTGAATTTGAAGAGCTTTACGCAACTGAAATTCATCTTTTTCTCAATTTTATTTAATTAGCAATCACTAAATATTGCATGTGTCAGGGTAGATCATAGGATTAGTTCTAAATGTGAGAAGTAGGTCCAGGAAGAATGTGTGGTCCAATTTAGAGCAAGCATTGCCTTAGGAAAGCAACCCATGATGAAAGTCTGCTTTTGGATTTCACAGACATTTCATAATACATTCTTGTGTCAGGATTCCTGCACTGACATTGGTTTCCATGTTAACTGCTGTATCATCTTCCTCCAGTCTGTCTAGCCACAGTGCCCAGTCATGTTTGGGAGGATAGTGTGGTGGCTCAAGAGATTGAAACCCCTTTGAGTCAAACAGACCTGATATTTTAGCATGGCTCTGCTATATCTACTGTATCAGTTTACATATCTACTATATATCTATTGTCAGAGTTATTATGAAGATTAACTAATAATCTGTATAAAATGCTTAATTAGTAAAAGTGCCTAGCACGTAATAAGTGCTCAATGAAAGGTTAGCAAGAAAGATTTCATTATTGTTCCTTTCAGTAGTTGGTCAAGATCTATGTCCTATTGCCTCAGATAGACTCTAATACTAACAATATTTTATACATCTTTGGTCTTCTAGCATTTTCTGTGTATGGTTTCTCCCTTGTATTTCTGAAAGCAGAGTTGTTTATTACAAATGATATAGTTTTTCCTTATGAAAACACAACTTTACATGATCTGTTGCCTTACTGTTTCTCTGAACTTACCTTTTGCCATTCCCTTTTTTCCTCTGGTAACATTGGTCCCCCTGCTGTTTCTTGAGCACACCAAGTATATGCCTACCTCGTGGACTTTTGCTTAGAATGTTCTCCCTCAAGAGAGACCCATGAAACTCATGATTCACGAATCCCACATCATTTAGCCTCTTTAAATGTCCATCACTTCAGAAAGAGCTTCTATCTAAAGTATTACCTTTACACCTACTTTACCTCTTTGTTTCTTCATATCACTTTTCACCATCTTAACATTATTTTTTGCATTTATTCCCTGTCATTCTCCCTTTCTGTAATGTAACTTTCCTTAAATTAGTCTGTTCACTGCTCTACCTCCAGTGCCTAAAACAGTACAAAGTAGGCACTTAGTGTTTGTTAAATGAATGATTTAAAGGTTTGGGGGTTGTCAAACCTACACATGAAAATTACTCTGTAAAGATTATTCTAGAAGTAACTGAATTATTTCTTTTAACTAAAAAAAATCTTAAAAGTTTTTTTTTTTTTTTCCTTTAGAAAAATGTTGACTGTGGAGCAATAGAAAAACTGTCTCTTCGTAAACAGCGGTTCATGCAGTTTTCTTCACTAGAACATGAAGGAGAATATTATATGACACCACGAGACTTCCTCTTTTCAGTAATGTTTGAGCAAATGGAACGTGAGTTTTTGCTTTTTGTTTTTGCATTTAAAAAATAAATTGCAGAGCTAGAAAACCTGCTTTTCAGAATTGGTAACAGCTTTTCTTTATTTTAATTGTCATTCTTTGTACCATGCATTTACTTATTATGGATTTTTCAAGTGCAAATGTTTATAATCTATCTTAGAAATGTTGTTTTATCTATGGGTTTTTCTATGGAGGAAAAAATACATAAGTTTTTAAAAGCCTCTAAATTTATTCTTAATAATTAACATTTTATATATGAATGATCTAAATAATCATTTTATATATGAATGATCTAAATTTATCAATTAAAAAATGTAGGAATGTATCTTAGTGGTATAGTGTCCCTGGCTTTCATCTCTAGTACCAGGACAGGAGAATGGAAGGATGGAAGGAAGGAGCCAGCCAAAGTAGCTATAATTATTTTAAGATAAAACAGATTTTCTGAGCTAGGAAAATTATCAGCAATAAAAAGGGGCATTGCGAAATGATTTTAAAAGGGATAGTTGTCTAAAAATACATAAGAATCCATAGTATGTGCACACCTAACAGCAGAGCATCGAAATATATTAGGTAAAAACTGATAGAACTCTAAAGAGAGATAAACATATCCTTAGAAACTACAAGGGCTCGCTCTCTCTTTCTCAGTAATGGGCAAATCAAGCAGAAAACCAAGGATATATCTGAACAAAACATCACCTCCAATCAACTGGATCTAATCCAACAATAGTAGAATATACATCCTCTAACTAACCTGGAACCGTTTACCAGGATAGACCATAGATGGGAACTTTTGCTAGAATAGGAATCATGTGTAAGGATCAACATCCTCAACAAGACCCCTAAAGCTCAAGAAATAAATCAAGAATCAATAAGTGGGATGCCATCAAATTAAAAAGCTTCTGTACAGCAAAGGAAAAGATTAAGAGTGTGAAGAGAGAGCCTACAAAATGGGAGAAAATCTTTGCCAGCTGCTTCTCTGATAAGGGATTAATATCAAAAAGCTTAACACACACGCACGCACGCGCACGCACACACAAAACAACCCAATTAATAAATGGGCAAAGAACTAAACATTTTTCAAAAGAAATACAGATAAGCAATAAATATATGAAAAAATGTTCAACATCTCTAGCAATCAGGGAAGTACAGATCAGAACTACACCAAGATTTTATCTTATTTCAGTCAGAATGACTGTTATCAAGAACACAAATAGTAACAAATGCTGGCAAGGATGAGTGGGGGAAGTATATGCATACATTGTTTATGAGACTGAAAATTAGTACAACCACTCTGGAAAGCAATATGGAAATTCCTCAATAAACTAGGAATGAAAGCACTTTATGACCCAGCTATCCCACTCCTTGGTATTTATGCAAAAGAACTAAAATTAGTATACTATAGTATACTACTATAGCCTTTTCAATGTTTATAGTAGCACAATTTACAATAGCTATTATGGAATCAGCCCAGATGCTCATCAATAAATGAATGGATCAAGAAAATGTGGTATGTATATACAGTGGAGTTTGACTAAGCCATGAAGAATAACAAAATTATGGAGTTTGCTGATAAATGGAAGGAAAAGAAGCATATCATGCTAAGTGAAGTTAAGCCAGACTCAGAAAATCGAGGGTTGGATATTTTCTCTCATGTGAAGCCAGAACAAAGTAAGGGAAATAAAGTGAAAGGAGGGCAGAGGGATGGGAAAGGGGAGAAAATATGGAATTATTTAAACAAAATCATGTTATATGCATATAGAAATATACCACAAGGAATTTCACCTTTATGTATATTCAGAAACTACCAATCCATTAAATAAACAAGAAAAGGAATGGTCTGTAGAGTAGAAGAAGAGTAAGGGAAAGGAGGAGAGGAGGGAAAGAGAGGGGAAGAACAAAAATTGTAATCAAATTCCATGCAGGTATAATTTTGTCAAAATGAACCCAACTACTGTGTATAACTATATAACTATATACTATAATAATAATATAATTCTAATATAAAAAGAATAAAATTACACAACATATGGCCTTAGACCATAATAGAATTCAACTAGAATAACAACTGAAAAATCTTAAAATATTTGGAGATTAAACAACACACTTCTGAATAACACATAAGGGAAATTTAAAGATATTTTAACTAAGTGAAAAATGAAGATAATATCTTATCAAAATTTGCAAGATGGAATGAATGCAGAACTTAGAGGGAAATTAAATATATAAATGAGAAAAAAACACATTTCTATAAACATGAATGAGCCTAGAAACCCTAGTTTTTAAGCTCTTAACTGTAGACTAATTGCAGTTTCATTGATAATGCAAGTAGGGTGGGTGAATGTGTGTGTTTGTGTTTTTTGACAAGCTGATTTGAACATTTGTATGGAAAAACAAGGGCCTGAACCAGCTAAGAAGTTACCCTCCCAGCCTTATTATAAAGATAATTAATATCATGTGACATTGGCACAGGGGTAGACAAATTTACCAACAGAACAAATTAACCAGAACCTACAAGCATAAATATAACTTATATAATATGACAGTGATGGCAAGTGTAAATCTAAATCAGTGGAGAAAGGAAAACTAGTCAATAAATGATATTAGGACAGTTCGATATTAATATGGAAAAAAAGAGTGCTTTAAAAATTTTAAGATAATTTAAAATCTGTCTCTATGAGTTATGCCTTCTTAAAGGCATGAAAAACACTAACATAGAAGATTGATAAAATTCAACTATATTGAAATTAGAACTTCTGTTTATCACAGGTTGCCATATAGAAATTTTTGAAAAGACAAGCCAAAAACTGGCAGAATTTATCATAACACATATAATTGTCAGGACAACATTTATATATAGAATTAAAATTTTAAAAAGACTGGCAAATGAAGGATTTAAGGACATGATGTCTTAAGATATGCTGAATGTTATATTAATTATTTCAAGCTGAAATCACTTGAAGAACTAACTACAGGAAGGGCTGTTGGCCTGTTTTTTCCTACATGCAGCAAACCATAAAAGAGTCTTAGAAGAGGTGTTCTTCACAAACCAAGCCCAGAAAATAGCCTTGATCACCAGACTGGTAATTGAGGTGATTCATTGCAGCCCCTATTAACAGACTCCTTGAATTTCCAGACACCTTTATTTCCACTAGCTTCTACATCAAATCCCCTCCACCCCCAATATATCTCTTTGTGTGTGTGTGTGTGTGTGTGTTTTAACTAACACTTTATTATTCACATAGCATAAAATTCATCCTTTAAAGTATACAATTCAGTGGATTTAGTATGTTCACAGAGTTGTGTAATCATCATCATTACAAATTGAGAACATTTTCTTCACTTCAAAAAAGAAACTCTGAATCCATTAGCAGTCATTCTCCATTGCCCATTGCCCCAGGCACTGGCAACCACTGACCTATTTTCCATGGATTTGTGTATTCTGGATCTTTTGTACAAATGGAATCATAAATATTTGGCCTTTTTGTGACTGGTTTCTTTCACTTTGCATATGTTTTTGAGTTTATCCCTGTTGAATCATATATCAGTAGTTCATTTTCTTGCCAAATAATATTCCATTGTATGGATATTTCATTTTGTTTATTCATTCATCAGATGGTGGACATTTGGATTGTTTCTTGCTTGTTGATTGTTATGAACAATAAATTTGTATACAAGTCTTTGGATGGACATGTTTTCATTTCTCTTGAGTACATACCTAGGAATGGAAAGATAACCTATAGGCCAGGCATGGTGGCATATTCCTATAATCCTAAGGCTGAGGCAAAAGGATCACAAGTTCAAAGCCAGTCTCAACAATTCGGTGAGGCCCTAAGCAATTTAGTGAGCCCTGTCTCGAAAATAAAAAGGGCTGGGGATGTGGCTCAGTGGTAAAGCACTCCTGGCTTCAATCCCTATACCAATAAAAAAAAAAAAAAAAAAAAAGAGATGTCTCCATAGATATACAAAAGGACAATAGGCACATGAAAACATGTTCAACATCAGCAGTAATTCCATTCCTAGGAATATATCTCTTAATGACCTTGGTCCAAAGATCCATTTGTCCTGTCATTCTTTCACAGATTCATTATTCTTTTTTTATTTAATTGATTTTATTTTTTTAAGTACATGACAGCAGAATACACAACAATTCTTATTACACATATAGAGCACAATTTTTCATATCTTTGTATATAAAGTATGTTCACGCCAATTCATGTATTTATACATATATTTTTTTATTACAAGTAGGTTGACACACCATTCGTATCTTCATACATGTACTTTGGATAATGATGTCCATCACATTCCACCATCCTTGCTAATTCTCTGCCTCTTCCCTTTCCCTCCCACCCCTCTTCCTTATCTAGAATTCATCTAATCCTCCCATGCTCCCCCACCCTACCCTACTATGAGTGAAAATATATCAGAGAAAACATTCGGCATTTATTTTTTGGGGATTGGCTAACTTCACTTAGCATTATCTTCTCCAACTTGCCATCCATTTACCTGCAAATGCCATGATTTTGTTCTTTTTTTAATGCTGAGTAAAATTCCATTGTATATATATGCCACAACACTTATTGTTGTTTGTCTTCATAATAGTTGCCATCTGACTGGAGTGAGATGATATCTTGGAGTAGTTTTGATTTGCCTTTCTCTGATTGCTAGAGATGATGAGCATTTTTTCATTTATTTGTTGATTGATTGTATATCCTCTTCTGAGAAGTATCTGTTCAGGTCCTTGGCCCATTTGTTGATGGAGTTAATTTGTTTTTTCGGTTCTTAGCTTTTTGAGTTCTTTATATCCCCCCTTGGTCCAAAGATCCATTTGTCCTGTCATTCTTTCATAGAGTCATTCTTCTTTTTTTTAAATTTCTGGGTGGTTTTTTTTTTGTTTGTTTGTTTGTTTTTTTGTTTGTTTTTTGGTGGTGGTGTTAGGGATTGAACCCAGGGCCTTGTGCATGTGAAGCAGACACTACCAGCTGGGGACTGGACATCCCCAGTCCCTACAGATTCATTATTCTTTGTCTATAAGCTATAAAACTACTTTGCTTTGGTCACTTCAGATATCACTTTGTGAGGATCTCCATTCAGTACATGTAAATTTAGTAAAACTTGATGCTTTGTCTTAATCAGCTCTTCTATTATTAATTCAATTCCTAGATCCAGACAAAGAGCCCATGTAAGGGCTGGGGACTATAGCTCAGTGGCAGAGTGCTTGCCTAGCATATACAAAGCCCTAAGTCCAGCCCCAGAACAATAACAACAGAAAAAAAGTCTACATAAGAACCAAGTAGGGAGATAAAGAGAATCTCTTCTCTATACAACCTAATTTTTTTAAAAAAAAATTTTTTTGACAGAAGAGACTATTTTTTGCACAGAAGAGGCAACATAAGAACAGTGAACATAAACTTGTTTACCTGTATTAGTGACTACAAAAAGGTAGAATTTTACACCTGTTAGAATGGCAACAATTAAGTCTACTAACAAAGGCTGATGATGATATAAATTATTGATGATGACATCATCAAGGATTTCTATACACTGTTAGTTGGAAATATAAATTGAAGCTACTTTGTTAAGTTAAACATTACCACAATTTTTTACCTTGTTAAGTTAAACATTACCACAATTTTTTACCTATGTTCCCATTCCAAAAGGAACACTTGCCCCTTGTATAGGAGTACATATGTATAAGAATGCTCATAGCAGCAGTGTTGTATTATTTTATTAGCAAAAAAAAGGAAATTGTTCAAATGTCATTAGTAAAAGAGTGAATAAATAAACTTCGGTATATTCATACCATGGAATTTTACTTAGTAAAAGGGAATAAATGGAAGAGAATGATTTTCCATCATGGCAGCATGAGACGCTCTATGGATCCGCTACCCACTGAAACTGGTGGGAAAAAAAAACTTAATAATATTATTTAAAGTCTCTGGAAATGATTCTAAGGTTATACAGCAAATTATAAATGTCTTTTCAAAAAAATCTAAAATCGGGTAATAAAAGGGAGAGTCTGGGATATTTGAACTAAGTCTGACCCTTCTCAACCCCATCCCAGCTCAGTGAGGTGGAAACTCATTCCAAACTGCAGCAGCCAAAAACACAGGGTTTCCTCTCCACGAAGCCCCAGTCAGTGGGCTTTTCTCCTGGGAGGAACAGAGCTTCAGAAATTTTTTATCCTCCCCTAAACTACTTGTTGCAGCAGCAAAGTTCTGAAGAATGCAGCTGAGAAGAGAAAGTTCCCTTCTTTCACCAGTCCTCACTTGTGGAATGGAGGTCCTGCCTTGGCTCTGTGCCACTGAGAATACTGGGGACCTAACTGCTCTTGTCTCAACTCATAAGGCAGTGTTTTCACACTAAGTAAGGCAAGTCAAGAAGACCTGAGATTAATGCCAGCCACCTCGTAGAATGGGGTCATCACTCAAAAAGAAGTGCACTGTTATCCACACTTCCAGCCCCAGACCCCTGGCTTCAGAGATTTTGCATGGGAGAAACAAATAACTTTGCATGGGTAAAACAAATAACTCCTCTCTCTTCCCAAAGAAACTGACCTCATTTTCAACAGAAAATGGAGAAATTCAAGCCTAAATCTCCTTTCAAAAACAGGCATACATTGTGGTAGAAGGTAATTGGGAGGACATTGATAGATTGAGTAGGATAATAGGCTAAATTGTAGACAGGCTACTTTACAGAAGCAGGGAGACAGCTGTAAGGAACCAGCCTTCGATCATAACAAATATTAAACACCAACCACGGGAATTATTCCTTCAGAGGAACCCACGTTTGATTTGATTATCTTTAGGGCACTTTATGTCCCAAGACATTAATGAAAACAGTGGGATAATCAGACACTTAGTGGAATTCAACATCTTGGACAGAAAAGGAGACCTAGAAAGCTTCCGAAACTGTCATCCTATGGTGACTGTAGGCATACCCAAAACTATGCCGTCTTGAAGAGCATCCTCAGAAACTTTAACACTTCCAGTGGGTAGGATCAAGGGTAGTTGTCACTAAAATAAACAAACAAGCAAATAACATGAATAAACCCCAGGGGGAGGGAAAAATTAATTCCCAGAGTTACCACATTATCTGAAAAGTTCAGTTTCCAACAAATTTATGGGACAAGCGAAAAAAGTATGACTCCACTGGACAAGTGCAGGAAACAGAAACTACTTGGGACCGCAACCAGACATCAGATTTAGCAGAAAAAGACTATTGCCTTTATAATTATGTTCAAAGAACTAAACTAAATCATGATTAAAGATTATAGCATTTTCTGCTTTTATTATTCATTGGAATGCAATTAAACTATCAGACGATATTTAGCCAAATCAAAAATTCAGTAATTTTGCAGGCTACATAATACATCCTTTATGCATATGATGTATTTCATCTTCATTTTTCATCATGGATAAGAAAGATAATAATCTTGGTTGCATTCCTACGGATCATGATGAACAACAAAACAAAGAAAAACAGGGCCAACCCAGTGACCCATGGTCTTAGTGTATGAACAGAAAGATACAAAACAATCTAAGAATTATTAAATCTTAAATTCATTTTTACCTGGTATTTATCTTTTTGGCCTTTTGCAAATAATACACTTTATTAATAGCAAAAGATGTGGCTATGTAAAAACCATCTCTCCAAGGTACTTTCAAGTGGGTAGTGGCTGGTCATTCTCCCTGGTTCCTTGATAGGCATTGGAATCCTCCATTGTGTGCACTAAAAACCATAGAAACATGCTCCTTTGAGACTTTGGTTATCCAGCTAAAACCATTTTCCCTTCGTTTAAGTTTTTTTTCTACTGAATTCCTTTATCTTTATAGGCTATAGTTAAATTACAGTGACCTTCATTCTTTAACCATCCACATTCCATGCTCATCAAAAAGGATGTCTGGGGCTGAGGTGTAGCTTATTGGCACAGCGCTTGTCTTAACATGTATGTATGAGACACTTTTCGATCCTCAGCACCACATTAAATAAATAAAGGCGTGCTGTCCATCTACAACTACAAAAAAGTTTTGTTTTTTTTTCAAAAAAGGATGTCTGATGAGAGTATGTAAAAGTTGTTCAATCTTGTTTCTTTTTCTTTTTTTTCCCCAGTGACATGGGAAGCAGTCATCAGCTGAGAGTAAGAAAGGGGAAATACTGCAGAGTTACAGAAATAGCCTTCTAAAGCTGTAAGAGTTGATAGACTGAGAAACATAATGTTTGCCAATAGATTCATTAAATTCTGCTTGAGATTATTAGTTCTGAATATAAAATTATATTCAGAACTTCAGCATGATTGTGGCTATTTTTCAGCTGCACAGGTGTCAGCATGGATTAGGCAGAGTTTTGACTTTTAAGTAGGGCTGGGATTAGCCAAGAACCTGTGAAAAAAGGAAAGATAATCTTGACCATGGAAACTCAGCCAGTTGGGAAATTATGACATGAGGAAGTAAGGAATAATGAAAAGATGGTAGAATCATATAAATCACAGCACCCAGTAGGATCAAAGAATGGTTAGACTCACCCTGTGTAAATGAGCAAAAAATATAATGGGTATAATTAAATAGTATCATTGAAAGCACAGGTCCCAGAGTAGGACATAAATTGAGTTTGACTACTGGCCATACCTCTTTGTACTAGTGTGTCTGTGGGCAAAGTTATCTAAGCATTTCAAGCCTGGGTTTCCATCCAAGTAAAATGAGAGTGCTAATAGTACTGTCTAGTAATAGTGCTATAATATTCAGTAATATAATACAGGTAAAACATGGGGGGGACTTGCACATAAGAAACTCTGAAATTTTACCTAGTTTTATGTAATTTTTTTATTAGGAAAAAATGCAAAAATATTGGCAGTTATTGAATTATTTAATTACGAGTGATTTTAGTTTTTTAATTATTTTCTGTGTCTTTTAAAGATGTCACAATGAGCAATATTATTTCCGTATTTGAGGCACAAAAACAAGTTTTTGTTTTGTTTTGTTTTTGCATTCTGGGGCTCAGACCTAGGTCCTCAAGCATATTAGGCAAGCTCTAGATATACCACTGAATTACATCCCCAGCCCAAGTACTATTTTTAAGTACAATTCAGCCTAAGTTTGAATGATTAAAAGCTGAAAACAAAAAGTTAATGAATTTATGTAACTTTGGAAAACAAAAAGTATCTGGGTGAAGAAGAGTAGGTTTTTGCCTTAACTATTTTCTTTTTTTTTTTTAATATTTCTTTAGTTGTAGATGGACATAATATCTTTATTTTGTTTATTATTTTTTATGTGGTGCTGAGGATCAAATCCAGGGCCTCACGTATGCTAGACAAGTGCTCTACTGCTGAGCCACAACCCCAGCCCACCTTAACTATTTTCTAAAATAGAACAAGCAGATGTTTGTAGCTCCTGTGTATGCCACTAAACCTTAATGTCATTATTGGTAATAATGTTAAAGAGAAAACTTAAAAGACAGTGCTACCCCACCCTCTAAAAAACTGTGTACTACTGCCTATTAGGCTATTTTAGTTTCAGTTCTTTGAAAGCTTTTTTCCCCCATCCAGGATCCCTTTCATAATTTTTGTCCCCTAGAGTGAGGTCATAGTTTTAAGCCTCTGTTAACTTTAATTACTAGCCAAGTGTGTAAGCAAAAGTTGCTACAGAATAGATGTCAGTGAGTGACTGGAAAGAGAAACCCAGTCTAACACATACCCCTATTTATACTTGCAACATGGGATATTTTATTGGAAGTAAGCAAGTAATTAACAAGTGAAGAAAGCAAGTCAGACATCACATTCAGATTAACCAGTTAGCATTAACACTTGACTCTGAAAAGGGTTAAAATTATGCACAGAAGACCACATATTGTATGATTCTATTTATATGTTATGTCTGGAATAGGCAAATCCAGAGAAACAGAAAGTAGATTAATGTTTTCTTAGGAGTACTAGAAGAAGAGGAGGAGTAACTGTTAAAGACTTTTTCATTCTTTTGGGGAAGATAAAAAATATCTTGAAATTAGATTGTAGTGATGGTTGCACAACTCTTTGAATATTCTAAAAACTGCTGAGCTATACAGTTTAGATGGATGAATTTTATGGATTATAAATATATTGCAGTAAAGCTACAAAAATACTAATCTTTGGCTAAGGGTGTAAGCTCAGTGGTAGAGCACACTTAGAATGCCTTGAGGCCCTAGGTTCATTTTCCAACACACACACACACACACACACACACACACACACAGAGAGAGAGAGAGAGAGAGAAACAACCTTGATCCCAATGGAAAATGTTCATTTTAAAACTATTATACTTTAGTCATATGTGGTAACACACCTGTAATCCCAGCTACTTGAGAGGCTGAAGGACGATCAGAGTTCAAGGCTGGCCTGGGCAACATAGCAAACCTATCTCAAAAAAATAAAAATAAAAATTGTTATACTTTAGAAAATAAATGGAGAATGACCCTAAATAAAAACATGATTCTTTATATGCTTTTCTAATATCTGAAAACTCATTGTGGATCTAAGCAGATAGGTAAACTAAAACATATATGTAGTACAATTCAAACAGGAAAGCAACTAATGTGTAGGAGCCAGATAGTTTTTACATATTCAGAAGTTTTAAAAGCACAAATTTGTGATAAATTGATGACCTCTCCCTACCCCCCAAAAAAAAATTTAGCCGTGTAGGCCTCCAAGAACACTAAGAAATCCCATTTTCCCCTTCCTCCGGTTGAACAGAAAATTAGTACCTGGATAGACCAGTATCATGGGCATCATTGGCTTTCTCACAGCATTTGAACACTATACAGAAGTATCCAATTTTCTTGTAAACACACACACATACACACCTGGCATGGAGCCCAAGAAAGATTTTCTTATTTGTCAAACCACAGGGTGGCAGATAACTTAAAACTTAATTGTCCCTGGCTCATCACTAACCTACCCCCAACTGGAAGGTATGCATATCCCAGTTAGAAAAGAGCAGGTTTTTAAAGCGCATAGAATCTCATTTTCATTCTTGGAGGTGGACTTTACCACCACCACCCACCTAGGGGAGATTTAGAAAGAATCTGCCTCTTCTCTTCTTGTATTCATCAGACACACTTCTATTTATCAACTTACTCATTTCTGCTTTCACCGATGAGAGACTTCTGCAAAGGTAAGAAGTTCTAACCCCGTGCTTTCCTTTCTGAATGATATAAAATTAGGCACAGAAGACTGTGTATTATATGAATCTATTTACAAAATCACTAAAAAGAACAGATGAGTTACAGGAAAGACTGTAATAGAATATTAGTTTTTAAATAATTATTATTTTCATAGTCTAACCCCAAGACACATTATTACTTTTCCAATAACCTCTATGGAATAATTCTAAATTTGAGATTCTTTGGGATTCCATCAAGTTTAATCCTCCTTTATGAGATTTATATATAACAAATAAAAAGTAAAACAAGATAAAGCATTTAATACCAAAAAAATGATTCGGGGCTGGGGATGTGGCTCAAGCGGTAGTGCGCTGGCCTGGCATGCGTGCGGCCCGGGTTCGATCCTCAGCACCACGTATAAACAAATATGTTGTGTCCGCCAAGTACTAAAAAAAAATAAATAAAAAATAAATGTTAAAAAATTCTCTCTCTCTCTCTCTCTCTCTCTCCCTCCCTCCCTCTCTCTCTCCCTCTCTCTCTCACTCTAAAAAAAAAAATGATTCATCTTCCCAATTTCAATAGGAAAAAAATAAAACATTTTTTTTGGATTCTTCTTTCTAATAGTCATAAACATATGGCTTCTATTTTTTTGTGGGTTTTTTTTCTGTTTTAATAAGAAACCAAAAGAACTGTTTACTATTTGTTTTTTAAAGATCATTAATCTATACCAGTTTATACTATTTTAGAATATGGCATCAAGAGGCATTTACCTAAAAGATTTATTTAGTGCCAAAAGCATATCAGCCTCTCCTCTTCCACAGTTGAAGCATTTCGTTTAGTTCCCAGTTAATTCTATAATATATTTATAAAACAGAGGCTGCTACAAAAGTAACATGTTCTAACTCTGTGCTTTACAATGGCTGGATTTTGATTGGAGTTTGTAGATATGTAAACATATCAGATATAACAGATAACTCAGATCAGTCTGGTATTTATAAAAAATACCCTGGGATATAAGCAATAAATAAGATGTGGGCCCTCGAGTTTCTTTAGTTTTAGAGATAAAACTTATTCCTGTCTTGGGGCTGGGGTTATGGCTCAGTGGTAGAGTGCTAGCCTCGCACATGCAAGTCCCTGGGTTCAATTCTCAGCACCACATAAAAATAAATAAATAAATAGGTAGATAGATAGATAAGTAAATAAATAAAATGCAGTTATTGTGTACAACTACAAAAAATAAAATTTAAAAAAACTAATTCCAGTCTTTATTTAAAAGTTAATTCTTAAGGTTCTGTCTTCATGCAGTCTTCTTTCATTTTTTATTGTCTTCCTTAATGATCTTATCCACATCAGTGATATTCCTGTTCCCCAAACACTGATATCTGTATCTTTTTATTTCCAGACCAGACTTCTCACTTAATCACCAGACCCATGTATTTGCCTCTTTTCGGCATCTCTAGGAAATACCTAAGGCATCTCAAGTCAGCAACTTGAAATAAACTGCAGATGCCCTATTCCTGCCACTGCCTTAACACACACACACACACACACACACACTTGCTTTATGTACAGTTTCTCTATTAATGTATAACAGCATTGGAACCTGTCTTATTTGACACACTACTCAACCAAGCACAATTCCTGGCACAATTGAGTAGAATAATAATTAATAATAAATATATCAGTACAAATTATTAAAATTATAATTTTATTATAATTTTTATTGGTCTCACTGTCAAGCCTTGGGTACACAATGGTGAATAAAACAAATACTATTATTATATTAAATAGAATTCACAGTCTAGCATAAGATCTAGGTATTATACTATCTTAAGGGTAGTAAGGTTTCATCAGAGAGAGCAATGAGAGTCAGGACTTCAAAGAAGTTTGAGAAGAATAGATAGAATTTCATTAGAACTAAAGGAAGAATATTCCATATGAGGAGATAAATCAGTTAAATGCTATAGTAGATTGTATTTTCAAAAATGACTAGAGTAATATTTCTGGCCCCACATGTTCTTCCAGAAATTTGTCATTTTCCATCAAGAAGTAGAGCTTGTGTTTCTTCCTCTGGAACCTTTTTGACTACCTCAACTTATAGATTATGAGTAGAAGTGACTCTTATGGTTCTTAAGAAACTAGGTCCTAGGGCTGGAGTTGTAGCTCAGCGGTAAAGCACTTGCCTCACATGCATGAGGCACTGGGTTCAGTCCTTAGCACCACATAAAAATAAATAAAGATATGTGTCCATGTACAACTAAAAAAAATTTTTTTAAAAAAAACTGGGTCCTAAAAAAGAGTATATATATGAATCCAGTTGCCAATATTATTCTTAATAATGGAACATTGAATGCTGTGTGCTTAAGATCAGCAACTAAGAAAGGCTGGATGTTCTCACTAGTATTCAACATTGAACTGGAAGACCTAGCCAGGACAGAAAGGCAAGAAAAAGGTAAGATTTGCAGATATAAATAGAAGAAATAAAGCTGCCTTTATTTGTAGACAGCATGATTGCTGTGTAGCAATTCTTAAAAGATCTATAGATAATAAAGCTACTAGAAGTACTAAATACTTTATGAGAGTCACAGGATACAGCATCACTATACAAAAATCAAAATCAATTTATTTCTTTAGAGTAGCAATCTCAGATCCATCATGCTGAGTTTCTGAAAGTCTCTTATCCCTATGCCTATCCCCACTTTCTAGCAAATTACCAACCCCTTACTCCCCAGGAAAATAGAAATCATTAAGAGGATTTACCTCAGCATCTTTCTCATCACAGAAAAGAGTGGCAGGACCTACTGTCCAGTCCTACTAACTCTTCAAATCTTGACTTAAGCAACCCTTACTTGGAGAAGCTTTCCTTTATCTATTCCCCCCAAGAAGGAGAAAGCGATGTAATTTCTTAGCTTCTGTATTTCATCTTTAGGTAAGGTTGGGGTTTTGCTTGTTTATTTGTGATACTGAAGATTGAACCCAGGGATGCTATACCACTGAGCTACATCCCCTCCCCTCTTTATTTACTTATTTATTTTATTTGAGACTGTCTCACTAAATTGTCAAGGCTGGCCTCAAACATGATCCTCTAGCCTCAGAGTTGTTAGTCACTGGGATTACAGGTGGGCCACCATGCCCAGCTTTAGATCAGTTTTTAAATTATAATTAATTTGCTGTGTCTAATATTGTTTGTATTAATTGTTTCACATTACTTACAGTTGCAAAACAGGGTCTCTTTTTTATCTCTTGAAACCATTTAAATGTTATTTCAAGACCCTACTTGGCAAGGAAGCCAGTTTTAGGCATTTTAAGAGTTCACCATTTGTCTTCCTCTAGAAAAAAAAAAAAATACAACTGGAGAATGCTTTTGCACTTTTTTAAATATTGCAGCAAAAATATGCCATGTATTTTGTGTAAAGAAAGTAGCACCATTAAATTTCCCTCTTTTTTTCCCTATTTGCCACTTTTATTAATGATACAAGGAAGTTGAGATGTTTTGTTAATGCATCATTTCTGCCTTGGTTTCCACAGTAGTTATGACTGAATAAAAACAAGCATTGGAGTAATCAACTTTTACACACTAATTCTGATATTAATGTCAAAATATTCCATATATTTATGAAAAATTTAGAAAATGATGAAAATATCTCTATTGTTGAATGTTTATGGGTCAAAAAACTATTTACCTTAGCATAATGAAATTGAATTAAATACTTTTGGTAGGAGTTGGGGTTGTGGCTCAGTGGTAGAGTGCTTGTCTAGCATGTGTGAGGCACTGGGTTCGATCCTCAGCACCACATAAAAATAAACAAAATAAAGGTCCATTGACAACTGAAAAATATTTTTAAAAAATACTTTTGGTAATAATTTTATAATTATGATTATCAAATGACTATTTTGACTAGAGGCAAGGCTTTGTTTGACCTATAGCAATACCTAATATATACAAATACAGTATTATTTTCAGTATTAAAAGGGCTACTTGCCTGTAACAAGCTATGTATACATAGTTTTTATATCTAAAATCCTCTGTAAATAGGGAAAAATACATGGTGGAATCTCTAGAATAAGTGGACACCATTAAAAACATTCTACTTGATGAGCCAAAATTTCATCATAATGCTTAAAGCTTTATGGCCCCCGTCCTGCAAAAACATAAATAAATAATCAACCAACCCACAATGTATTTTTATTATTTCATATCAATACAATAAAATTTTATAGCCTCAGTTTTATATCTACCTTTTTTGCTATTTTTCCCATTCTAGATGTTTCCATATGAGTGCACAAAAAGAAAGAATATGAAGATGATGACAGAATTTTTTTAATGTGTGTGAATATGAAAATAACCAAAAAAAGAAGCAGGAGTTCTTCCTCTGCCCTGCACACACACAAATTAAAGTATGAAGATGATTGAATTTTTTTAATGTGTGTGGATGTGAAAATAGCCAAAGAAGCAGAAATTCTTCTTTTGCCCCCCCACACAAAAAATTAGATTGTTTACAGATGGATTTTCTTCTTAAATAGAGAAAGTGGCCCCCAAATACTTATGACCTTGCCTTGTTATTGCTGTCAGGAGGGCAAAGATCATGGGCTCCTGGTGTAGTGGATCAGACTTTGGACCACTTATTTTGCTGCTTAAGTTTCCTTCCTGAACAGGTGGGATAAAAGTAGACAACCATCTACCAAAAGACCCTCCCAGACCATTCTGGATTTGAAACACCACATCCCTTCTTCTTACTTTGGGGAAAGTGTATTAACTTAGGACAAAGAAAGATAATAGGTATTTTCTGCCATTTTTTCCCCTTAATCTAAAAATGAAGTTCATGTAAGAGAGTGCTGCCAAACTTCTTACTAACATCATTTCTCTAATTGATTTCCACTTGAAAATGCTTTTCACAAACTAAGCTGCATTATGTAGTTTCTCCATTTTTTATAATCAGATTCCCATATGTAAGTATCAAACATCTTGTAATTGACATTGTTACTATTTTGAATTATAGTTTAAAAAAACCCAGCAGGACCGACTTTATAATATCATGCTTAATTGGCTCTCTTTAGAGTTGAAAGTAAGTACAAGAAGCTGAAATCTACTTTCATGGAGCTCAGTTGCTTTTTTGAAAAATCTATATGAGAAAACAAATCCTCCAGTGTTGATATCATGACCTAACTCCTCTTGTTATTTTTTTCCCTAATGTAAGATGAAGTTAATAATCACCAGAAGGCTAGAATCCAGATAAGAAGATACGAAATCTTTTTAATTTTTTTCAGTTATTTATTCAGCAAATGATTAAATGCTAAACACTGTATTGTATAACAGTAAGAGATATGGAATCAGCCTCAGTATGTTTTATAATTTATTTCTTACCTACAATCCGGCATTATATTATTTTGTTAATTTATGGTTTTATTGTTGTATGACATTTACATGATATTGAATTTTTTGGCTTTTTTTTATTGTTGTTTGTTTGTTAACAGGGATTAAACCCAGGGGCACTCAACCCCTGAGCCATGTCATGTCCCTAGCCCTTTCTTGAATTTTAAAATATAAAATATTTTACATATTTTAAATATTTTATATTATTCAAGGTTTTTCTGAATTGCTTAAAGCCTCACTAAGTGGCTGAAGCTGGCTTTGAACTCGCCATCTTCCTGCCTCAGCCTCCTGAGCCATGGCTTAATTATTTGATAGCTGGCCTTCTAGTTGCAAAGAAGCAAACGTTACCTTCTTTCCTTGCTCAGTTTCAAGGAGAAGGATTTTTTTCTTTTTAAGCACAAAGATTTTTAAAAGACCTAGATTGGTTTAGCAAATATAAGACCTCTTAGAAATCATCTTATTTCTTAAAACTCCCTACAAACCATCTATATTGCTCTCTCAAATTCTCAGTCCTCCTCTGCCTTCAAAATGTCAATTATTGCTTCCTGACATGCCTTCTGAGTAGTGTGCAAAGATTAATCTCTCTTTAAAAAACTGATAAGATTAGCTGTGTCTCAAAGTAAAAGTGTGCATGATAATTACAGAAGGGTGATATAACTTTAAGAAAAGCCTTATGAGGCAAATGATCTGATCAATTTCTTTTAAGTTAATAGAATACATATACATCTGTATATAAAGATAGGTAACATACCTCTCACACAAACACTTAGATTTGTAAATTAAATAGTATTTTTTCTATCTGATAATCTAATAATATGATAATGCCTAACATTAGAGTTGTCGTGGATCCAACCTAGATGCCCTTCAGTAGATGAATGGATTAAAAATGTGGCATTTATACACCATGGAATATTACTCAGCAATAAAAGAGAATAAAATCATGGTATTTGCAAGTAAATGGATGGAGTTAGAGAAGATAATGCTAAATGAAGTTAGCCAATGTCAAAAAACCAAATGCCGAATGTTTTCTCTGATATAAGGAGGCTAATTCATACTGGGATAGGAAAGGGAAGCATGGGAGGAATAGAGGAACTCTAGATAGGGCAGAGGGGAAGGGAGGGGGCATGGAGTTAGAAATGATGGTGGAATGTGATGGTCATCATTATCCAAAGTACATATATGAAGACATGAATTGGTGTGAATATACTTTGTATACAACCAGAGATATGAAAATTTGTACTCTATTTGTGTAATATGAATTGTAAGGCATTCCACTGTCATGTAAGTTTTTTTAAATTAATAAAAAAAGAAATTAGAGTTGTCATTGGCTGGCACATAATAGTTTAACAGTTAATAAAAAGTGTCCTAAAATAGTTAACACCTTAGCTCACAAACATGGTCATAGATATTTCTAAAAATTATATAGTTATGTTCACAACTAGTGTTTTGATGAATGTAAAAACAAAATCTTAACAGGTAATGAACAACAATTGTAATAGAATTCATCCCTAGTAATTTATAGTCTTGAGTTAAGCAACCAAAACTACAGAAAAGTATAAGCAACTGAAACTACAGAAAAGGCACATCTAAAAGCACTCATTTTTTTAACTTATCACCTGAATTTTTACAGATCTTGTAATTGTATAATAATTTTGAGAACAAAATCTCTGGGTACAGTTGTGCACACCTATAATCCCAGTGGCTCAGGAGGCTGAGACAGGAGGATCTTGAGTTCAAAGCCAGCCTCAGCAAAAATGAGGTATTAAGCAACTCAGTGAGACCCTGTTTCTAAATAAAATACAAAACAGGGCTAGAGATGTGGCTCAGTGGTCAAGTGCCCCTGAGTTCAATCCCTAGTACCAAAAAAATAAAAATTAAAAAAAAAAAAAAGTTAAGGGCTAAGGTTGTGCTCAGTGGTAGAGCACTTGCCCCTGAGTTCAATCTCCAGTACCCAATAACAATAATAACAATAATTTTGAGAACAAGAGGTGAAGTTTGTGATGCCCATGACTTCTGTAAAAGACAAAATTTTTAATACTGTTCTATATGTGTAAAAGAAACAATGTAGTTATTTTGGAATTATAGTGCTTTATGGGGTGGGGATGTATCTTAGTAATAGCATACTTACCTGGCTTGCCTGATGCCCTGGGCTCAATCACCAGAACTGTGGGAAGAAAAAAAAAAAAAAAAGTTGTAGGCAGAGGGGGAAAAAAAGTGGCTAAAAACGTGAAAGAAATCTCTGTTATCCAATAGGAAATTGTGAAAAATAATATCACCTCAGCATGGACAGTCATGTTGGCTAGCCTTTTAAATTTGACTGGCAAGGTATTAGCATAAAGGATTTTTCAGGTTTCCAAAAAGGCAGCTTTCTAAAACATAAGTGTGATTTTTCTTTTTTAATCGATGAAAGCAAAAAGAGATTGATTTAATAATCATGTGAAGAAAGAAATTATGTGTGGCAAAAATTAATGTCTGAGGGGCTGGGGTCATAGCTCAGTGGTAGAGTGTTTACCTCACAAGTGGAAGGCACTGGGTTTGATCCTCAGCACCACATAAAAATAAAATAAAGGTAGTATGTCCATCTACAACTAAAAAAAATACTTTAAAAAAAAGGATTAATGCTTGATGCAGACAACTAAGATAAGTCAAAAGAAGATTTTATATGTATGAAATAGGATGGTTAAGGAATTAACTTGTAAAAAAAAACTATAGCATCTTTGTGTTTATACTTAGACTAGACTTCTTTAGCTCATAATTTTGATTTAAGGATATTGACTAAAAATTGCAAACTTTTTAGAAGCATTCAGTTGTTTGTCTTGTGAATCATTAATGCCAGTTGAGTTTACCAACTTGAGTAACTTTACTTTGAGTACTAAATACTGTTTCTTCTTTGCTCCAGGTAAAACTTTAGTCAAGAAGCTGGCAAAAAAGGTAAGGAGAAGGAGGGGAAGTGTTGTTTGTTTTTGGTAAGATAGTGAACTTTTGGGGCTGGGGTTGTGGCTCAATGATAGAGGGCTTGCCTAGCGTGCATGAGGCACTGGGTTCAATTCTCAGCACCACATAAAAATAAAATAAAGGTATTCTGTCCACCTACAACTAAAAATATATTTTTTTAAAAGATTGTGAACTTTTATAAATCAAATTGGAAGATTTTAATATATGTATTTATAGGATATCGAGGAGGTACTGGCAGGAATCCGTACAGCTAATTGTGGATCAACTTTTTTTAGAGACCTTGGTGATAAAGGTAATTTTAATTTGCTGTTAAGTTTTTGGTTGCATGTATAATTTAACTTACGTATTATTAGAGAACTAAGGTATGAGATTTGTACCATGTTATTTAACAGGTGTTAAAAGTCCATCAACAACTACAAATATATATATGTATGTATGTATAAATAAATAAAATTAAAAATTAATTTAAAAATAAAACCAAATGAAAAAGTTATTCTCATTCTTTGAACAATTTAAGGTAAATTATTAAAACATCATTGTTAATTAAAAACTGGAGAGAGGAGATGAATGAGGTGGAATAAGAGAAGTAAGAATAAGACATGAGTCTAAAGAAGATGAGAAGTCCTCAGAGGTGCACCAACATATAAGGGAATAGATAGCGAAAAAGTGCTAATGAAAGAAACCAGAGCTAGGAGATCCAAGAAGTAGAAGAGAACCAGGAGAATTTTACCACAGAGGCCAAGAGGAGAACATATTAAAGAAGGAGCTGTCAAATAAGTAAATATCAAGTAAATTAATGAAGTTGAATAAGCTAGGACAGCGAACTGCCCATTGGATATAGCAGCTGGAAGTGCTTAACCTGTTAGCAAATACAGATCAGTAAGGGAATGGTATCTGAAGCCATATTTCAGGATTTTGAGAAAGTGAGTGGGGATGTTAAAAAAAAAAAATTAAATACAGACCCCTTGAGAGACCTATGAGCAGAGGAGTTGGAGGGTAGGTGTTGGTGTGGAGCAGAAATCTGAAGGAATGTTGGTTTGGTTTTGATGATGAGACTTGATTATCATTTGCCTTTTTTTTTTTTTTTTTGGTCCTGGGGAGTGAATCCCAGGACACTTAACCACTGAGCCACATCCCCATTTTTTTTTTTCATATTTTATTTAGAGGCAGGGTCTCACTGAGTTACCTAGAGCCTCATTAAGTTGCTGAGGCTGGCTTTGAGCTCGCAGTCCTCCTGCCTCAGCCTCCCTAGCCACTGGGATTACAGGGGTTTACCACCATGCCCAGCTATAATGTTACTTCTTATCTAAAGACCCCTGTTATGGTTTGGATCTGGAATGTCTTCCCAAAAGCTTGTGTGTTGAAAGTATAGTCCCCAATGCACAAATGTTCAGAGATGGGGCTTTTAGGCAGTGATTGCATTATAAAGGCTCTGAACTCATCAGTCGATTAATTCATTTGATAATCAAGTGGATTGATCCATTGATAGCTGAATGGTCTACTGGGAGGTAGGATCTAGTAGGAGGAAGTTGGTCACTGGGGACTTAACATGAAGGGTTTGTGTTCTCTTTGGCCTATCCCTACCCTCTCATCCTTCCTTTCTTTCCTCTCCCCCTTTCCCCGTCAATCCCTTTCTTCCCCTTTGCTGTGCCCTGAGCAGCTTTCTTTCACCATGCCATTCTGTCACAATATTTCTGCCTTGAAGTTAGCTGACTATGGATAGAATCCTCTGAAACCATGAGCCAAAATAAATCTTTCCTCCTCTAAGTTGTTTTTGTCAGGCATTTCAGTCACGGTGGCTAAATGCTGATTAACACAACCTCTCTTTATTTCACAAGTATAGAAAAGGTGTTCACCTAAGGTTAATGATAAAGCAATAACAGGTAACAGTCTCTCCTGTTGTCTGAAGAAGGAATGAAGAGTTAAGAAACAAAATAATTTCTAAATCAATGGTTCATAAGTCTTTATTGAATGTAGACAATTTTTACAGCTATTTCAAAGATTTACCATGTTCTCAAATCAACAGTTTTAAAATGAAAATATCACATAGTGCTCTGTAGAGAAAGAAAACAATGACAAAATGTAAAACTCCATACTTAAGACAATTAATTACAGTTCTTGTTGATAAATAGCCATTTCTTTTATTCTTCAGTGCATCATTATTTAGTGAACTACATAGAATACAATTATATTCTACATGTATTATTTTCTTTCAAAAACTAATCATTTTTACAATCCTAGCACCAGAGTATCACTATATACTGTAAGAGTTTGACTCCTAAATTGTTTACAATAGGAATTTACTGGGATTTAGTCTGGGATGTAATGATGAAGACTAGGTAGGTGTTTTAGAGTCAGCAATTTAATAAGGTATTTTAAATATTAGTAATATCTGATACATAGCCCTAAAAAATATGATTAAGTAGATGAGCTTTAAGCCTGATTTGTATTCTCAGCATTATTACCTATGTAACCTTGGGCAAGTTAGTCTTAGTTTTCTTACCATGTGTCTAGCACTTTACAAATAATTTCTATTGTTTTTTTGTAAGACTTAATATTTACTGGACCATAACCTTTTGTTAGTGAATTTGTAAACTAAAATATGTAGTACCTTTTAAATCTCTGTTGCTAAAGATTTTGTAAGGCTTTGCTCTAGGAAGTTCTTATTAATTTGGCACTTCAAAGTAGATTTGTAGCACATTCTTTAAATCCAAAATTCTAAAGCTATGGCTTTGAGGTATTATTTCATGACTTTTCTGACAATGTTTTGAGATTTTAAGAAAGATATTTACTGGTTATGAAAGCTTGAGTAATTTCTATGGAAAGAAATATAAACAATCATTTGTTTTATAATTATTTGATGTTTTTTTTCCTGAAGGAAGGAAGGACAAGGAGAGCATTATGATAATTTTCATCTAATGGCAGAATATTAGAACTGGATGTAGTTATTGTATAAAACACTATGTAAATACAATAAGATTTTAGAAATTCTATTAAAAATTATTTTCAAGAAACGTTCATAAAATAAAAACAAAGTTGAAATCATTTTAAGAAAAAAGTATTTGAGGTATGTTAGTCAGCTTTTCATCTCTGAACAAAATACAAAGCGAGAACAACTTAGAGAAGGAAAGATTTATTTTGGCTCCTGGTTTCAGAGGTCTCAATCCATGGTTGACTGTTAACAGGCATAAAATTGATAGCAGAAGGGAATGGTGGAGAAAAGCTGCTCAACTTTTCATGGTGGCTCAAAAGTACAGAAAGCAAGAGAGGAAGAGACCAAGGACAGATATAGTCCCTAAGGCCACACACCCAGTAACCTACTTCCTCTAGCCATGCCCTACCTACCTACAATTATCACTAGGTAGTCCATTCAGATTATTAATCCATCAAATGGATTAGTCCACTGATGGATGAGGTTACAGTCCTCACAATCTAAGAATTTCGCCTCTAAACATTGCTTGTTGCCTAATACATGAGCTTTTGAGGGCTATTCCATATCCAAAACATAACATGAGGTAAGTGATTAAGAGACTTTAGAATCACCCTTTACTCAGAAAAGAAATACCCATGCAGCCCTCTCCTGTGCCTTAACCTTCCTAAATACTGGTAGTGCCTTTTTGTGCTGCCTGTCACTTTTATATGGAACACCATCCATACTCCCATCACCCATTAAACACCTTCCTACTCAGTAGCTACCCTAGTCTTTGAAACTGATATCCAAATCTACTAGAGTTTGTGCTCTTTCTCATTTTTGCATTTTGTTATACTAATCTTTGCTAATTAAATCATAAATTCTCAGAGGCAAAAAATTTATGCAGTCACTTTTATATTCCCGGTTGCCCAGTATCTTGCCTAAATGTTCTCTAGAAAATAATGGATACTCATCTAAAACTAACTATATGCTAACTGTAAACTATTCTATTTTCAGAATACAATTTTAGTTAGGGGTTCTGTGTAATGAAACCATAAGGACTAAATTTAATTTTAATAGTTTTCAATTAAAGGTTTTCAGTAATTTATATAGATTTTTCCCAGGTTAGGATTAATTGGTATTATCAACAAAATCAAATCCATTTAGCAGTAATGTTTTAGTAAATTTTGGAAGTAATGCATCACCTGTTTATAACATCATAATAAAACATGGATTATCATCATCTGATTTTTATTTTTTATCAAAACACTTCCTTTTGACAACTTTTTCTTTTTGGGATGCTGGGGATCAAATTACATGCTAATTAAGCAGGTATTCTATCACTATAGCACTGAGATACATCCCCAACCCCAAAACACTTGTATGTATGTGTGTATCTATATTTTTTTATTAGAGCGTTATAGGTATACATAATAGTTTCATTTCAACAATTTCATAGACTGACTTTATATAATATTCTCTGTTTTTATCCATTTTCCAGAAAATGCCATAATTTCATTCTTCCTTATGGCTGAGTAAAACTCCATTATGTATATATACAAGTTTATTAATCCTTTTATTTATTGATGGGCATTTGGACTGATCCGTAATTTGGCTTATGTGAATTGTGCTGCTATAAACATTGAGATGGTTTGTAACACATACTATGGAGATTTTAGTTCTTATTGATAAATACCAAGGAATGGGATGGCTGGATCATATGGTGTTTCCATTCCTAGTTTTTGTTTCTTGAGACAGGGTCTCCCTAAGTTGCCGAGATTGGCCTCGAATTTGCCATCCTCCTACTCATTCTCCCAAATTAACCGGAACTATAGGCATGCTCCACTGTGCCTGACCCATTCCTGGTTTTGTGAGGAATTTCCATATTGCTTTCCAGAGTGGTGGTACTAGTCTACAGTTCCACTAACAATGTATGAGTTTACCTTTTCCCCCACATCCTCACCAGCATATTATTATTATTTGTGTTCTTGGTTATTGCTGCTCTAACTTGAATGAGATGAACTGAGTGTAGTTTTGATTTATATTTCCCTGATTGCTTGAGATGTTGAACATTTTTTTCATATATTTTTTGGCCATCTCTGTCTTTTGAGAAATGTCTGTTTCATTCTTTTTGCTTATTTATTCATTACATGTTTTTTTAAGTATTAAAGGTTTTGAGTTTATTCTTGATATTAATCTTTGATATATATTCTTGATATAATTTTGTACCATGCTGTATGCTGTCTCTTCACACTCTTGTTTCCTTTGCTATACAGAAGCTTTTTAGTCTGATGGCATCCCACTTATTTATTGTTGGTTTTATTTCTTGAGTTTTCTTGAGTTTCTCGTTAAGGAAGTCAATGCCAGCACTCTATGTTTTCTTCTAATTGCAAGGTTTCTGGTTTAATTCCTAAGTCTTTGATCCATTTTGATTTGACTTTTGTGCAGGGTAAGAGAGAGAAAAAAAATCTCCAGTTTTCTCAGCTCCATTTGTTAAAAAGACTAGCTTTTCTTTTTTTTTTTTTTTTAATTAGTTACACATGACAGTACAATGATCTTGATAATTCAAACATTTGAATCAAATGGGGTATAATTTCTCATTTTTCTGATTGTACAGGTTGCAGAATTACATTGGTCATACAGTCACTGCAACATTTGTGAGACCTCATCTCAACAAAAAAACCTTTTTAACCCATCTTCTCTCCTCAATTGGATCATTCAAAGATTACCTTAAAAATTAGTTCCTCTACAGTATCTATGATTATCTAAATCTGGAAATGATTTCACATTTTTTCTTAACTGCTAACTGTTACTATCAGAACATGATTTGTGTTAATGCAGGAGTGTTCAGAAGTAAAATGATTAGATGATTATGAGATCTGTACTCTAATCCTAATTTGAACAGACTAAGTGAGTGGGAACTATAGGGAGGTGGAGCATAGCTGAAGAAGTGGGTCTCTGTGGGTATTCTCCTAGAGATTATATTTTGGGTATTCTCCTAGAGATTATATCTTGTACCCCTGGCTCCTACCTTTTTCTGCTTTCTGGATACCATGAGATGAGCAGCTTTCTTCCCCCATACCCTTCTGCCATGATGTTCTGCTTTAGCTTGGACCCAAAGCAATGAAGTAGGCTGACCTGACCATGGACCTCTGAAACAATGAATCAACACAAACTTTGCTTCTTCTAAGATATTTTGCTTAAAGCAATGAAAAACTGATTAACACAGTACATATTAGTGGTATATAGCATTTTCTGTGTTTTGGTCTCTTAATGGAAATATAAATTATCATCTCTGAAGAATTGTTGCCAAAAAGAATTCTTACTGGGTATGGTAGCGCAGGCTATAATCCCAGCAACTCCCAAGGGTGAGTCAGAAGGATCACAAGTTCAAGACCAGGCTTAGCAATGTATCAAGCCCCTGAGCAACTTAACAAGACCTTCTCTTAGAGTCAAAAAGGATTGTAGGTAGCTTGGTGGTAAAGTGCTCCTGAGTTCAGTCCCCAGTTCAAAAAAAAAAAAAAAAAAAAAATCAAACCTGAATCTCAGGAGCTGTGGCTTAGGGGTAGAGCACTTGCCTGGCATGTGTGAGGCCCTGGGTTTGATCCTCGGCGCCGCATATAAATAAATAAAATAAAAGATCCATTGGCAACTAAAAAAATATATTAAAAAAAAAACTGAATCTCAGCATACCTCTGGATCTAAGTGTCAGTTTGTAGGAAATAGAGAAGTTTGAGAAATGTGTAAAATTTTATGGAGGACATGTAATCATCAAAATTTCCTATAATGCTGGAAACTATAGGACAAATGTGAAAACCTTATTCAGGCCTGCCAATAAAAAATGACTACATTCTCCTTTTTGAAATGCTGGCTTTGTGGCAGTTTTCAGGTACTCTTTTCATCTCCTCAACATTCCCAAGTTTAGGAACTTTCTTACATAAGTCAGTGATCTAGCATTCTCAACAGAAATCCTACCTCTGAGTGACCCATCTTAGATCATGGCCTGTGCCGAAACTAGGCCCTGGCACCAGGCTGACGTACCCTGCTCGCTAGCTTGGGCCAGAGCTACTTACCTGTTTCTGCATTACAAGAATCAGTGATTGACTTAGGCCAGTCAACACCTACCTCTAAAGGGGAAAAAATAGAGTCATCCTGAGACAGCTGGATGTGTAGCTTAGTCCAAGCCAAGAGATCTGAGAATCAGGGGAATTTATAGTGTAAACCTCAGTCTGAGCTTAGGAGAGAAAAAGTTGAATTCCTTCTTCCTCTGTTTTTTTGTTGAACAGATTAAATAATGCCCACCCATATCTGGGAGGGCAGGCTACTGTACTGAATCTACCAATTTAATCATATGCTGATATCAACCAGAAACACCATCATAGACATACTCAGAAATAGTGTTTAATTGAGCACTGCTTGACAGTTCTCACATCCTCTGTACTAGTAACTTGATAAAACAGGTCTTTCCCCCCCCTTTCCAAGCAGGAGGACTGTATTTCAACTCTATTATAAAAATTTTCCTCTATGTCTAGGAGAGTTAAAGTAAAAATTATGGGAGTCTTGTTGTTGTTGTTGTTTTTTACTTGGGTGAAGTTTCATTATTAACACCTCCATGAGGATACTATTAAGCCATCTAAAATGTATTTCTTAGTATGTTTTTACTTTCTTTCAGGGCTAATTTCGTATACTGAGTATCTTTTCTTGCTTACAATCCTCACTAGTAAGTATCCCATAATTTGTACAGCAATCTTGTGAATTCTCTCTTCTTACCAAACAGTATTTTTGAAGTTTGACATTTATGTCTTAATCATTAAAAAATACTGGTGCATTAACTTTAGCTTCTATATCTACAAAATTTAAACACTATATTAGATTATTCCTTCTACCTCCCGTGCACCATGGCATCCCAGAACTTTATTTCCTAAATAGAAGCCTTGTTGAACACACAAGTCATAGTTAACTTTCACTTGTGAACATTAAAAACCCTCACCTGACATTACATACAAAATTCCTGACCAGTACTCTTCAAAAGTGTGAAGGTCATAGAGAACAAAGAAAGAATGAGAAACTTCTACAGATAGAGAAGAGTAAGGACAAATGACAACCACATGCAGCATGGTATTTGATCCTAGAGTAGAAAAGTATCATAAGTGTGGGGAATGGGGCAACATGAAATTCAAGTAAAGTCTTTAGTTTATTTCATATGGCATATCAATATTAATTTCTTTATCTTGATAAATGTGCTATGGTTATGTGAGATGTTGGCTTTAGAAAAAGCTGGGTGGCAAATCTGTGAGGACTCTTCTACTATCTTTACAATATTTCTTTGAGTTTGAAAGGATTACAAAGTTAAAAGATTTTTTTAAAACTACTCTTGAGAAAGAGAAGTAATCATCATTAGTAATATAGCCAAGAAAATATAAGAATATAAGAAATAAAGTTCTTATAATAAATAAGTAAATAATAATAAACAAATAGATAAGTAGATAAATAAATCCTTAATAAATAAATAAGCTAACGAAATAAAGTTCTCAGTTAATTTTGCATTGAAGGGCAGAGCTATGGAGCAGAAGCTCCCATGAAAAAAGTGCTAGACAAAGCAGGGGCAAAGCCTTCACACCAAATATCCACCTTTGAAAATTGAGAAAGAGTACATTGTTTTCTCAGTTTAAGCACTTACTCATATAGTCTCAGGTGGCTTGTTTCAGATTTGAGCATTAACTGCAAATAGCTTGCATTTCACCAACATTTACATAATTACTCATTTTTACTTCATTGCAGAACCTCATACTGGGTTTCATGTTGCTTTTAAAATGCTAGATGCAGATGGCAATGAGATGATTGAGAAAAAGGAGTTTTTTAAGGTAAGTAAATAGCTGCTAGTTATTTTAGATTTTCATAAAGCACTTGATACTTGTACAATAATTTTTCATTTCTAAAATAATCAAAATTATGGTTGCCACTCTGACTGGAGTGAGATGAAATATTAATGTAGTTTTGATTTGCATTTCTCTGACTGCTAAGAATGTTGAATGTTTTTTCATGTATTTGTTGGCCATTTGTATTTCTTCTTTTGGGAAAGGTCTGTTTTAGTTCATTTTCCCCTTTATTGATTTGGGTTGGTTTTTTTTTCAGTGTTGAATTCTGTAATGTATTCTGGATATTAATGCCCTATATGAGAAGGAAGTGCAAAGATCTCTCATTCTTTGGATGCTCTCTTCACACTCTTTTTAATTGTTTCCTTTGTTGTACAGAAGCATTTTAATTTGAAGTCATCCCACTGGAGAGGATAGGGGGGAAAAGGTACATTGTTGATAGTACTGCAAATTTGTACAACTACTTTGGAAAGCAGTATAGAAATTCCTCAAATGACTAGGAATGGACTGACCATATGACCTAGCCATTCCACTTGTTGGTATTTATCCAAAAGACATAAATTAGCATACTATAGTGTTACATGCATACTAATATATACAACAGCTCAATTTATAGTAGCCAACTTATAGAACCAGCCTAGGTGTCTCCCTTAATAGATAAATAAAGAAAATCTAGTATACATACAGAATGGAGATTGCCTCCACCATAAAGAATAATTAAATTATATTATTTGCCAGTGAATGGGTAGAACTGGAGAACATCATGATGTGTGAAATAAGCCATTTTCAGATAGTCAAGAAAATGAATATTTTCTCTCATATGCATAAGGAATTTTAACAAAAGAAATCTCACGAAAATAGGAGAACACTGAAGTAGTTTAAAGGGGATTGAGGGGGAGGGAGAAGAAATAGGAAAGGGTAGGAACTGCATTCTGACCAAATTATGCTGTGTGCACACACGAATATATCACAATGAATTTCAATTTTATGTGTAACTGTAATGCAAAGCAATCTGAATGTAGACTCCTATATTTTTTTTCCTGCCTGTATAATCTTACCCTAACCAATTAGAAGCACTTTTTTAGCAATGTACCTTTATCACACAACTATAATGTTCAAGAAATACCTCTCTTCAGGGCTGGGGATATAGCTCAGTTGGTAGAGTGCTTGCCTTGCCTGTACAAGGCCCTGGGTTCAATCCCCAGCACCACAAAAAAAAAAAAAAGAAAGAAAAAAAAAGAAAAGAAATACCTCTCTTCAGTCTCATTTCTCAGAAATGTAAGTAGTTGTGTTACTTAAGATTGGGCTACAGATAGGAAGAAACTAAAATGCCTCTTATGCACACACACAGAGGTGGGACAAGGGAAGGATTGAAAAATAGACACAGAACTTTCATATTTAACCAAGAAACATAAACTCAGTGAAGCACGATGTTGCCCCCTAAAACAGGACCAGGTGCAGAAATCTCAGCATGTTCTTTGGCACTGCAGAGTGGTCAGGCAGGGCCAGATGATAATGCTGTGCTTCTCTAACATAGAGCCTTGCCAGACCTAAGAGACTTAATTTTATTTATTTGGAGTTTATATCACTCTTCAAAAAAAAATTATAGTCTCTCTGCTTAATACTTTCATTTCAGGCTCTTCTGGTTTGTGTAAGTATCAGGTGGTTTGGGGCTTTTTTGTTTTGTTTTTTTTGGTTTTGGGTTTTTGGGGTTGGGGGGGGGGGTTGGAACAGGAGTTAGGGGGTACCAAACCCAGGGCTTTGCGAATGTGAGGCAAACACTTTGCCACTGAGCTACATCCCAGCCCTGCTCTGGTGTAGGTCACAAAAGAAATCCAATGTCTCAATGTCTCCAAATAGTTAAGTTCTGCCTCCAACTTTCTAGTGTTTCCAGAAAAACATTATTTTACAGTAATAATAAAATCAACTATTATAAGAGCAATATTATAATGGCAAATTCAGTAAGCATAATTGGTGTACAAACACAAAACTTACACAAATATTAAGCTTAACTGCCAGGAGCCAGAGTGCAAACCTGCTTGAGATTAGCCAACAGCTTTAAATGCACAGAGCCTTTTAAATGAAGCTAGTATGGCTGAAAGAGTTGAGTTTTTAATTTTTTAATTAATTTAAAATTTAAATTGAAACACTGACATTTACTTTAGTTATTGGGAAACTTAGTATGAAACAAGTTGGGTATGTGAATCTACTTTTTCAATTGTAAATTTTATAAAATCTAAATAAAGATTTAAGTTTTTCCAGTGGAAATCTGAATTGAGACATCCTATAAATATACAATATATATTGACTTTGGAAGGAGGAGGAAAGAAATGTAAAATATTCTTTTTTTATATTAATATTTGATGAAATAATAATCTGAATTAATTAGTTTCACCCTTTTGTTTGTTTTACTTTCTTTTCTTTCTTTTTTTTTTTTTTTTCAGAGGGAATGGTACTGGGGCTTATGGGGGCACTTAACCACTGAGCCACATCCCCAGTCCTTTATTTTTTAATTTTTTATTTAGAGACAGGGTCTCACTAAGTTGCTTATGGCCTTGCTAAATTGCTGGGGCTGGCTTTGAACTTGGAATCCTTCCTCTGTAGTATAACTACTTAGAAAACTTATATTTCTTTTGGTCAACACTGCTTCAAGATTATAGACTGACTGAGAAAATTTTTTACACAAATTTTATTACATGCCCTTTATGACAACCATTCTAAATGCTGAAAAGATTTTTGTACTCCTGGGTTTGCAGCTTAAGAAAGAAAGCTTAAGAAATTCCAGTGGATTGAAGTTACATGAAATATACCTCTGGATATATGAAGTTTCACTGTACTATTCATATAAAAAAGGTAGTAAAATATATATATATATATATATATATATATAATTTTAGTTGTAGATGGACATAATAACTTTATTTATTTATTTTTATTTTATTTTTACTGATGATTGAACCCAGAGCCTCACACATGCGAGGCAAGTCCTCTACCACTGAGCTACAGCCCCAGTTCCCCCCAAAAAGGTAGTAATCTTATTACAGAATTCATTCTTTCAAAGTGGTAGAAGTTAAATTTAATAGAACGCTATAGAGAAAACCATACTGTTTAACTACTTGAAGAATATGTGAATGTATTCAAAAATATATGTAAGAGATGTGGTTGTGAAAATATTTGTTTCATTAGAAAATCAGTGTGAGCAAATACTAGCAAATATAGATATTGCTAAAGAAGCAGTGTGAATAAAATTTATCCTAAAAGCAGCCTAGAATTCCTCCAAGGGTTGAATATACTTATATGAGTAGACTAAATGGAAAGAACCAAGAATTTCGGATATTATGGCTTTTACTCAGAACTACAGGTAAAAAAAAAAAATAATACTCAAAAAGTAAGGAGGAAAGGAAATACTAGACAGACATAAGTTTATCTTTGAATTCAATTGCATTCATGCTAAAGAAAGCAAAAAAATATGAAGAGTGATTATTATTATTTATTTATATTCTCTTGGGGACTTTAGTGTTACAAAATTTGAAACTTTTGTAGCAGCATTGCTGCTGTTGTAGAGCATAGCTAAAGTGTGAACCTCTTTCAGGTGTTTATACCTAAGAAGTAGGATCTCTCATGTGAACTGTACTGTCAGGAAAAACCAGCAGACAGTTATTACAGACTTAACAATAAAGAGTTAATCACACTTTTGTTAATATTTTAACAATTAAGAATTAATCACAGTCTTCCAAAATCCATCTCTGGCTGCAGTATGGAAAATGAATTAAATGAGATTGAAGGCAAGGAGCCTCCCTATGCTATTGAAATAGTAGAGTTTACAACTTTGGGGAGGATGAAATACAATTAGGAGTTATTATGGAATAGCTTCTGTAGGACCTGGCTTCCATTTAGATTAATGAGGGGAAAAGCAAAATTAGTAGGCAATCCTTTTCCCAGACTACCTACTAGGAATAATGATAGCACTCATTGATCAAAGAGAAGAGTCATACTTGATTGAGGATTGGTTGTATCTGACATACACAAAATAAAGATGAGCAAATTGATATGCAGTCAATATTACAGCCATAATTTGAATCCAGGGCATCCAGTTTTAGAACTCTGCTCTTTCCTCAATGTCTGCCTGCCTCATTTGAAGGAGAATTCAGAGAAACACTTGGTTGAGAAAGATCTTAACTCTGAACTTGGAAATGTTAAGCTTGATAAACTAGTAGGACATCCCTATAGAGAAACAAATGTAGTTGACTGACTGGAGATTCACCAAGAATTCAGCCAGGACTGGGAAACATTTTCATAGAGGTGGTAATTAAATCATGAGACTATGTGGCCTCAAAGTCAGAGAATGTACAATGAAAAGGAGTAAGACCAGTCCTGGAACAATATCATTTACAGGTTCAAGCTGAAATCGACAAGGAACAAAATAGTAAGCAGAGTGAGGGTAATCAAATCTTGGAAAGAAAAGAGTAACAAAAAAAAAAAAAAGAGTGTTTAAAAACAAACTGTTTTTAGGGTTCAATCCTCAGCACCACATAAAAATAAACAAATAAAACGAAGGTATTGTGTCCAACTACAACTTTAAAAAAATTTTTTTTAAACTAAACTCTTTTAAAAGTGGCTTAATAGGATAGAGACTGAGTAGAGAGCCCCTTAAATTTTGTAGGTCAGTAGGAAGCATTACAGAATCATTTCAAAAAGAGTGGTAGGGATGAATACCAAGAAACAAAGAGCTGAAGAGGAGTGAATGGAAGTCCAAAACTGGTAGCTGTAGATAAAAAATACTCTTTTGCAATATCTAATATTAAAGGGAGTTATTTAAGTTGAGTCTAAGGAAAAAGATGTGTTTGCACAAGCTGAACCTGAAATACCAGTACCATTACTTTCTAGTTATCTCAGGGCTTCAGGGACAAGAAACAGATTTTTGTCATTATTCAGGTAGAGGTAATTCATATGGAAAGATCATAATGCATAAAGGTGAGATTCTTTTAGGTTAATTAACCTGTTAGAATTTGCACATACCATTAATTTCCCTAGACTTGGGTGAGCTTTCTGGTTTTATTCCTGAGAAAGACAGGCTTAGGGAGCGAAATCTTATATCCACAGACTAATAAAATTAGAGGTAATATTATAAAGTGGACTTGGCAGAGCCCCAGATATTTCTGCCATACTTAACTAAGACCACAGTTTATTGTTTTTTATTTCTTTTTTGTTTTTTATTGGTTGTTCAAAACATTACAAAGCTCTTGATATATCATATTTCATACATTAGATTCAAGACCACAGTTTTGATGCACTTTACAAATGTTTTGGTGGGAAGAGGAGGCCACCTATAGATAAAAGAGGTACTAAACATTAAACTGAGGAAAAAAAAAAAAAGGCAGTGGAGGGTATGTTGTTTCCGTGTTCACACAGCAATGTTAGTGTGCCTTTTCAGTACACCATCTTTCCTTAGTGTATAGCTTCTGCATCTGCTCATACCCACTTTAAGATTTTTCAAAAACCTTTTTTTACATAACAGTTTAATACAGTTATAGAACAGTTTCTGAACATTGCTGGTTTCTCCCTAAATGTTTGAAAAATCTCAGGATCAGCTCATAATTAAGAAAATAATATGTTAGGATACATGACTGATTTTTTTTTGAAGTTTAAAATTATGAAAGTCAATCTTGTAAGCCTGTAAAAGGTTCTTTTTGCTGATCATAGAAATGAAACACTAAGCTTGATAACTCATAGAGTATGATATGTATGTCAGGGTTTTTTTTTTAAAAGCATTGAGAAGAAAATTACATTCATATTAGTTACTTGAATAGTGATCTCACTTCCATAATCCTTATATTAGTAAATTAGTAAATTAGCATCTTATATTTGAAATGTTTTTGAAAGAAACAGTTCATTTCAGATCAGAAAAGCATAAAGAACAGGGGGAACTGGGGATGTGGCTCAAGCAGTAGCGTGCTCGCCTGGCATGCGTGCGGCCCGGGTTCGATCCTCAGCACCACATACAAACAAAGATGTTGTGTCCGCCGAAAACTAAAAAATAAATAAAAATTCTGTCTCTCTCTCTTTAAAAAAAAAAAAAAAGAACAGGGGTTATATAATATATCTGAATGCTTCCCCCGTAAATTTTACTTACGTGTTCCACACCATAAATGCCAAAAAAGTCATAAGAACTACTTTAATACTCAAAACATAAATGGAAGCTGGGCGCAGTAGTGTGTGCCTATAATCCCAGTGGTTTGGGAGGCTGAGGCAGGCAAATCGGTTGTGAGTTCAAAGCCTGCCTCAGCAACTTAGCAAGACACTTAGCAACTCAGATCCCTGTCTCTAAATAAAATATAAAAAAGGTCTGGGGATGTTGTTCAGTGGTTAAGCACCCTGGATCCAATCCTTAGTACCAAAACACACACACACAATAAATGTAACAAAGTGATTTGAACAGCAAATGTGAAAATAATGAAATGTATTAATGCAAAGTCCCATGATATTGTCCTAAAATACAAACTGTCTCAGTTTGTTATTTTTGTATTTTGTGGTTACATATACATTTTATTAATATCCACATCTAAAAACTACATTGCAAGTGTATTGCTTACTTCTTTATCCCAAGAACTCATAAAATAATAGCAATCTGCATGAATTTTTCTCTGTCAGGTAATAATAAACGTAGCTGACAGTGATCAAAGCTAGTAGTAGTTAACCATTTAATCTTTACCTTGATAGATGGTTCATCTGCTTATGTGGGATGAGTGCCAGGGTTTAAATGCAGCTTCTCCAGTATGGAGATTTCTTGGAAAGCTCGGAATGGAAACACCATTTGATCCAGCTATTCCACTACTCGGTCTATTCCCTAAAGACCTAAAAAGAGCACACTATAGGGACACTGCTACATCCATGTTCATAGCAGCACAATTCACAATAGCAAGACTGTGGAACCAACCTAGATGCCCTTCAATAGACGAATGGATAAAAAAAATGTGGCATTTATACACAATGGAGTATTACTCTGCATTAAGAAATGACAAAATCATAGAATTTGGAGGGAAATGGATGGCATTAGAGCAGATTATGCTAAGTGAAGCTAGCCAATCCCTTAAAAACAAATGCCAAATGTCTTCTTTGATATAAGGAGAGTTACTAAGAACAGAGTAGGGAAGAAGAGCATGAGAAGAAGATTAACATTAAACAGGGATGAGAGGTGGGAGGGAAAGGGAGAGAGAAGGGAAATTGCATGTAAATGGAAGGAGACCCTCAGGGGTATACAAAATTACATACAAGAGGAAGTGAGGGGAAAGGAGGGAAAATATAAGGGGGAGAAATGAAGTACAGTAGAGGGGGTAGAGAGAGAAGAGGGGAGGGGAGGGGGGAGGGGGGATAGCGGAGGATGGGAAAGGCAGCAGAATACAACAGACTCCAGAATGGCAATATGTAAATCAATGTGCAACTGATGTGATTCTGCAATCTGTATATGGGGTAAAAATGGGAGTTCATATCCCACTTGAATCAAAGTGTGAATTATGATATATCAAAAACTATGTAATGTTTTGAACAACCTACAATAAAAATTAATTAAAAAAAAAAATAATAATAAAAATAAAAAAAATAAATGCAGCTTCTCTAAACAATAGATTAGAGACAAGTCTATTTACAGTTATAAATTGTTCCTTAGGTGGTCCTTTTGGGTAGGAAAGGCTATATTCTTAATATGATGGTGTTTTATAATTTTATCATGTTAAATATATCTGCTAGAGTTATTACTAAATAATATAAAAACCCTCAGTAGAATTTATTCTTTTTGATTTTGTATCTTATTCCAAAGATTAAACTCTACATACTTCATTTTCAGCCTGAAATTGAAAATAACAACCAACACAAATTTAAGTAGTCAATTTGGCAGTACTTTCTAAATCATTCAGAATTTGTATTTACAAATAGATACCCTCCTGAATCTTTTATAACTTCCATATAACAACTTCATCATCTTTTTTGTTTGTCTAACATAACACCCCTATTTCCACCAGAAACATTTTCTTCCTTTACCCACTCCTTTAATAGTTTTTAATCATTCATATCTCAGCCCCAATGTCATCCCCTCAGGAAAAATACCTGGAATAAATCAGTCTAACAGTAACCCCTCCTCAGCAATCTCTCAATCCAGTTACCCTGCTTTTATTTATTTTAGTCATAGCACTTGAGGTTATCTGAAATGACTTCGTTTACTTGTTTATTTTCTCTAGCCTATTAGAATGTAAGTTCAGCGGGAGCAAATACATTATCTATCATTTACCACTATTTTCCCAGAACAACACTGATCACATAATAGGCACTTGGTAGCTTATCATCTTAAATCAGTGTCATGTACCACCATTTTAAAAAGAACCTTAGGAGGGGATGGGGTTGTGGCTCAACAGTAGCAAGGCACTAGGTTCAATTCTAAGTGCCACATAAAAATAAATAATCAAAAGAAAGGTATTGTGTCTAACTACAACTAAAAAAAATTAAAAAAAAAAAAACCCATAGGAGATCAGAGAGACCTTTTGACCTAGGTCTCTAGAGGAAAATCTTTATATGCTTTTTCTAATGGAGATTTAGTACAGAACTGAATGTACAACACTATACCCTTCATAGTACAAAAAGAACCTTGAAGGAACCCTCACTTTGAGTCCAGACTAAAATGTTATAGAAAGATCTGCCATGGCAAGATTTATCTAGGACAGAATCCACTTGGATAGAACAGACCTTTTGCTGCTCTGAATTTTTACCGTGTTGGAATAAACCTCCTTAAAAACTCTATTTCAGCACTCTTGTAATCCCAGCAGTTGGGGAGGCTGAGACAGGAGAATCACAAGTTTGAGACAATTTAGTGAGACCCTACCTCAAAATAAAAAATAAAGACTGGGATATAGCTCAATAGTAAAGTGACCTCAGTTTTAATCCCTAGTACCAAGGGGAAATTTTTTCTATTTCAACAAAGTAATTCTATTTGCCTTTTTGTTTTATTTTATTTTGTTTATAACTATTTGACAATAAGACTAATGATTGTAACAACTACATTAAATATCTTATAAAAGCAAAACATTTTGAACTTTCTATAAAAATTTGTAATTAGTATTTTATGAATAATATCATTTTTAAATTGTTATTTATATGATAAATTTTACTATCAAAAACATGGAGGAAGAGAAGGATCCAGATTACCATTAAGAGTAAAAAAGGAGCCGGGCACTGTGGCGCGTGCCTATAATCTCAGTGGCTTGGGAGGCTGAGACCAGAGGATCGAAAGTTCAAAGCCAGCCTCAGCAAAAATAAGGTGCTAAGCAATTCAGTGAGACCCTGTCTCTAAATAAAATACAAAATAGGGCTGGGGATGTGGCTCAGTGGGCGAGTGCCCCTAAATTCAATCCCCAGTACCAAAAAAAAAGTTAAAAAGGAGATAATGCCACAAATTCTACAGATAGCAATAGGTTCAAAATGTAGTATTATAAACTATTACAATTAATTCTTTCATGCCTATAAGTTTGATAGCTCAGATGAAATGAACAAATGCCTCATAAAACAAAACTAATTAGTTATGAAATCTAAATCTGAATAGTCTTTGTCAAAAGAATCAAATTTATTATGAAAGAAATGCTCAGTGGGCTGGGGCTGTAGCTCAGAGGCAGAGTGCTTGCCTAGCATGTGTGAGGCACTGGGTTCAGTCCTCAGCAGCACATAAAAATAAACAATAAAAATAAAAGCATTCTGCCCATCTACAATTACAAAAAAAAAAATTATTAAAAAAAAAAGAAATGTTCATGTCCAGATGGTTTCATTGGTAACATCTGTCAGTCATTTAAAAAAGATGTAGTGCCAAATTGAAAATTCACAAGAAAGGAAAACTTCTTCTCGTGTTATAAGACCAGTATATCTCTGATAATTAAATTTTGACAAGAAAAGTAAATTGTATACCAATTTTCTTCATGAACAAAAGTATAAAAATACTTTACAGAGAAAATCTAATCCAATACTATATAAAATAATAAGTGAGATTTATACCAGGAATATTAAATGAGTTTAATGGTTGAGAAAACAGTGCAGTACAAGATATTAATAGAATAAAGGAAATACCAGTAAGGTCATGTTAATGCACAAAGCATTTGGCAAAATAAACCCTTTTATGATAAAACTCAGTGAAGGAGAAACAGAAGAGAACTTCCTAAATCTGATAGCATTTATAAAAAGTTTAATGAGGAGCTAACATTATAGCTCAGTAAGTACACATACACAAGCCCTAGCTTTAATCCCCAGCACTGACTAAATGGGATTATATACTACAGGGTGAAATACTTATTCCTTAAGACTAGGAATAAGGCAGAGATTTGGGGGGAGTACCAATAATTGAACTCAGGGGCACTCGACCACTGAACTACATCCCCAGCCCTATTTTGTATTTTATTTAGAGACAGGGTCTCACTGAGTTGCTTAGCACCTCACTTTTGCTGAGGCTGGCTTTGAACTCATGATCCTTCTGCCTCAGTCTCATGAGCCACTGGGATTACATGCGTGTGCCACCACACCTCACTCTTTGTTTACCTCTTTTCTCAACACATTACTGGAAGTTCTAGAAATAAAAGCAATTCAAGAAAAAAAAAAAGTTAAGTTTAAAGATTAGAAAGAGAGGTAGAACCTTAAGGAAATTCTAATGAACCAACAAAAAAAAGTCAAAGACTTCTCAAACTATAACTGAATTTAGAAAGATCTCAGGATAGATTAGTATGCAGAAATTAAACATATTTCCATACACTAGTGGCAAAGAGTCGGAAAATTAAGATTGATTTTTGGGCTGGGAATATAACTCAGTTGGTAGAGTGCATGCCCAAGGCTCTGGATTCAATCCCCAGTACCACACACACACAAAAAAAAAGAATACAAAAATAAGACCAGTTCTTAATTGAGTAGAGTATCAAATATCAAAAATAATTAGAAACAAATTAACAATGCATTGAAAACTTCAGATGTTGCTGATAGAAACTCAAGGAAGCCTAAATAAAGAAAGATACATAGCATGTTAATAGATTAGAAGATTTGGTGTGAAAATGTCATTTCCTCCCAAATTAGTCTATACATTAAACTTTCCAAGCAAAATTCCAGCAGGTTTTTTTTTTTTTTTTTTTTTTTTTAGTAGATGTTGACAAAGTGATTTCAAAGATATATATAAACATAGAGGGCCTAAAACAAATAATATGGATAAGTAAGAACATGCTGGAGGGCTGGAGTTGTGGTTCAACAGTAGAATGCTCGCCTAGCATGTGCAAGGTCCTGAGTTCAATACTCAGCACCATATAAAAATAAATAAGTAAAATAAAGGTATTGTGTTCAACTACAACTAAAAAATAAATATTTTAAAATAAAATACGAACATGCTATATAACTCCCACTAGCTGAATTCAAGACTTATGAAGATATGGTGATAATCAGTGACACTGTACTACTGTCCTAAGGGCAGATAAGTAGATAAGTGGAATAAAGTCTATAGGTCCTGGTCACTTTATTTTCAACAAAGGCACCAAATCAGTAAATTGGGAAAGAAATGTTTTTCAACAAATACATATGAAAAAAATTAGCCTATGTAAAAATATATTTGATACAGATTCTAGATCTAATCCAAAAAACTAAAACTACTAAGCTTTTGGGTAAAAACAGACAATATCTTTATGATCTAGGGGAGGCAGAGTTTGTTTGTTTTAGGGGTATTTTGGTTTTTGCAGTTCTAGGGATGAAAACTAGGGTCACTAACATGCTAGGCTAGTTTTCTACCACTAAGCCACATCCATATCCCTGAAAGCAATAAAATGAAACTGATAAATTAGTCTTAACCAAAATAACAAATGACAAAGGATGTGAAGGAACTGAAAATCACTTTGGAAAAAAGTTTGGCAGTTTCTTAAAAAGTTAAACAGAACTGTTACCCTATTAGTATTTATCCAAGAGAAAGTTCAGCTTAGTTGTAGAAGAACATTTATAGCACTTTGATGCACAGTAGCCAAAACATGAAGACAACACAAACACCTGTCAACAGGTAAATGAACTTACAATGTAATACAGCTTAACAGTGAATCAAATAAACTACTAATAAATGAACAACAAGGATGAATCTGAAGACCATGATGCTGAAAAAGAAGGCAGACACAAAATAATATGTAATATGTGATTCCACTAACTTGAATTTCTAAACTAGGTGAGGCTAATTTAGGAAGAAGCAAAATCAGAACTGCCTTCATGGGGATACAGGGAGAAAGGATTGATTGGAAAGAGACAAACAAAACTATGAAAATTATGTGGCTTAAGATTTGTACATTTTAGTATCTCTAATTTTTTTCTGAAGAGTGAAATAACTGAATGGAACAAAGTGGGTAGAAGTATAGATAAACCAAGAATGTATTGATAGTCACTGAAGCTGAGTTATAATTGTATATGATTTATTATAAAATTCTGTTCACTTTGTATTTGAAATTTTGCATAGTAAAACTTCATGAAGAAGTAGGAGCAGTAAGTAGAAGGAGAAATATTTGGGTATTGAACTTAGTGTTATATCATTTGATTGTCAACTTAAGAAACAGTGAAACAAATATAAAATTTTTCCATTCCTTTCCCTAAACTACTTAAGTAGGGAGGGGGCATTTACAAATGGGTAAAAGATTTAGAGAACTGAACATAAAGCATTTGGCTAAAACAAGTATAATTAGGTGGCTAAATTTGAGATAATTTGGAATTTAATTGCAGAAATTTAATGACTATTAAATAACCTAAGGGAAAATTTGTCTCCTAATTGATTTGAATTCACAGTTAGGGATTTTGTCTGCATCTGATTTTTTTAAATCTTTTTTTTTAATTTGCTTTCCATATGAAGATTTATACAAATGATTCTGAAAGGTAGGTGGGTTTTTTAATGTACTCAGTTTTAAGGCTTTTTTTACGGCTTTATAATTAATAAAAATGGCTTAATGCTTTGTAAGTACATAAAAGGAGAAGGAAAAACACACTGTGTGTGTTTGAGAAAATATATAATATATGTTTACATATCGCTTTTTAATTTTTTTTACTTGTTTTAATTAGTTATACATGACAGTAATAGAATGCACTTTGATATAAAGTATAATTTCTCATTCTTCTGGTTACACACGATGTAGAATCCCACCATTCATAAAGTTATAAATGAACATAAGGTAATAATGTCTGGTTCATTCTACTATCCCTCCTACCCCCTACATATATAGCTTTTTAAGAGATATATACTTGAAAATGTGGCTATAAAGTATCAGTGATATAAAATATTGTTATGAATAGAAATTCTCTTGAAAGTAGTACTAGATAATCTTAAAAATTTTTTAATAACTGCTGACTTTAGAACATGTATCTATTAAGTAAGCTAGCTTTCTTAGAAGAAAATTATTACTAATAAATGCTCATGCTTTTGTTATTCATTTTCTCCTTTGATTCCTACATCCTACATGGTCAAAAATGTCTTATAATGTAAAAAGTATTTTAATTAATATTTAACAAATAGCTAGTATATACTTTATAATATCAACATCCAGTTTTTTAGATTGTTTTGAAAAATCCAGTAAATACATATGTAAACTCATGTTTGCAATCTTTTTAGCTACAGAAGATCATAAGTAAACAAGATGACTTAAAGACAATGAAAACTAATGAAATAGACTGTCAGGTATGTACATTTATAATCTAAATATTTACAAACAGACAATATTTATAGTAGTTGCTCTATTGTGTTGTTCAAATAAGTATTCACAAATAGTTGATAAGTTGTAAATAATAATATTTTAAATAGTTATGCTATATTAACATGGGGTCCTAACTCCAAAAGGTACACAAGAATATATAAATAGAGTGGTATTCCCTCTGCCCCTTTCTGTCCAGTTCTTCCTAAGGAGAAGAGTGCTATAAATTTCCTGTGTATTCCTCAGGAGAAATTTTATACATATAAACCACATATGTAAAATTAGTTTAATAAATAGATCTATATCTGTTTTTCATGTTTATAAAAGCAGTAGCATGCTATACATTGCTCCACACTTTTCTTTTTTTTGCTTAATATATCTAGATATCTCATTCTTTTTAATGACTATATTTACTTTGTTGTATGGGTGTAGCAGTTTCATTCCTCTTTTAGAAAACATTTAACATGTATTCATCTTTGCATATTAAAATAATACTAAATAAATAATCCTATAATTACATCATTACATATGTGTTTGTGTGTGTACCTAAGGGATAACTACAGAAACATAGTTGCTGAATCAAAAGGTATAAGTATTTCTAAAGTTATTGACACACTCGCTCAAGATTGACTAATAAGTTCTATAGAATATGAACCAATTTTCATTCCCAATGAAATGCATGTAAACAAATTTTTAATTAATAATCTTTCAATTAATCGTAATTCCATGTTATGCTTTTCATGAAATTTTCTTAAATTTCCAGAGTATATCATCTTTTGGAGAATGTCTGTTTCAAAATTTGTAAAATTATTAGCAGTGTGGTTTTTGTTTACATTTTATTCCCTTTGAATAATCCTATACTGGACTTCTTTGTCTCACATCTAAGTTTTTAAATGCTGTATCCTTTTCCTAGATGTATATAACTTATATTTTTCATAATACCCTGAATGTCTCCAATCATAGCACATTGTCATTTAATATAATAGTTTGTTTAATGATATGTATGAACTCGTGACAACTAAGGAAGCCCGCTCAAGCCTTGATGTCCAAAGATGTTACTGGAGTCAACCATGTAAACCTAGTTGGCTGCCAACATACTTGAACCTTAGTATCCAGCCCATCCAGAAATAAGGCTGAACCCCTTTACCCAACATCCCTACCCTAAATCTCCTTGTTAGACTATCTGATGTGGTTCAAGGCCCCAGACACCCTTGCCTTAGGAACCACCAGCGGCCCTGGACAAAGTCTAGACCTGTTCTTATGTAAGATTAATTCTTTATTTACACAGGTTGTGTCTATGTGGCCTGGTAAAACACAAGTCATATATCATATGCTCAATTAATGTTTTTTTGTTGTTGTTGTTGTTGTTGTTGTTGTTTTTTTGCTGTGCTGGGGATTGAACCCAGGGTCTTATACATGCTAGACAAGTCCTCTACTACTGAGCTACATTCCCATACTCTATGTTACAGAATATTAAGATTGTTTATGGAATGAAGGTATAGCACAGTGGTAGAATATGTGCTTCGCATGTACAAGGCCCTGGATTCAGTCCACAGCACCAAATTTTAAAATATATATATATATATATATATATATATATATATATATATATATATATACACAGTATTGCTATTAGAAGTCATGGTGCTACTCAGGAAGCTGAGGCAAGAGGATTGTTTAAGTCCATGAGTTCAAGACAATCCTGGGCAACATGCAAGACCCCATCTCAAAAAAATAAAGCTGAGCACAATAGCACACATCTGTAATCCCAGCTACTCAGGAGGCAGGAGGATCACAAGTTCAAAGCCATCCTCTGCAATTTAGAGAGGCCCTTAAGTAACTTAGCAAGACCCTATCTCAAAGTATAAAAAGGGCCAAGAATGTAGCTCAGTGGTTAAGTGCCCCTGGGTTCAATTCCTGGTACCTAAATAAATAAATACTAATAAGTGTCTATTAAACACATAAATTTAGGATAGAGTTCTAAAAGTGAAATTCTCGGATCAAAAGGCATAAATATTTTTGAAGGTTTTTGATACCTATTGCCAGATTCCTTTCTGGAAAGATTTTTGAACAATTGACAGTGCCAGCAGAATTCAGTGAGCCTGCCATCTCTTGACAATCTCTCTAGGATCTATCTCTTTATTTTGTTTTGTTTTTAATCTGTGCCAGTTTGGTAGGAGGAGAAGGTATCTCACATAATCTTTTTTTTTTTTTTTTCCCAAATAACTATAGATTGTTTGTACTTCCTATTTTGCAAGTTTTCTTTTTCTGTCTTTTTGGGGGAAATTTTCCTTAGGTTTTTGTTTCACATATACTTTTACAAGTATTTTATATTTAAAGATATTAAACTAAGATCTGACAAAAGTATTCAGATATTTTTCAGATTAGTTTTAAGAATCATGTTTTGGCTATGGGTTTTTTTTTTTTTTTTCAACTGTAGTTCTGTTTTTTTGTTTTTGTTTTTGGCAGTGCTGGGAATTGAACCCAGGGCCTTGTTCATTCTTGGCAAGCACTCTGCCAACTAAGCTATATCCCCAGCTCTCTGTGGGTTTTTTTATCCAGTTATTTTCACTTCTTAAAAGTGTATCCTTGTCAAAATTCACTATAAATACTAACCTATATTCTTACTTAGTTCTGGTTTCATTTCTTTACATTTAATTTTTCCTTCATCAAAATTCATTTCGTAAGGGTAAACCTAGGGAACTTTGTATTGTTACTGTTATGTAGACTCTTTTTTCCCTCAAGGGAAAAATTATTACTACTAAATAGGAAGTCTATTTGATTTTTAATGTTTGTGTTCTGATGGACCTTACTGAATTTTCTCATGATTTCGATTTTTTTCTAAAGTCATAAAGAATAAACATGAGAGAACAGTCACAAACTTTCTGAAAAATACAAGTACCTCTCATTAGAGGTACTTATCCAAATAAAGTGGTATCATGAGAAATAAAAGTTAAAAATATAAATGCAAATACGTACAATTATTAGTATATGTAATATAGGTAGCACTTTAAATTGGTGGGAAAATACTGTGAAATTACTTGTTGATAATCCAGAAACCTAGAAGTTATTCTTGACATCTCCTTGTTCCTCCTATACAGCTAAGTCACTATGTCCAATCTCTTCTGCCTCTTAAATATTTCCAAATTCACGTTTTTTTCTTCTTCTTCCACTACTGTCATTTGAGAAAGCCACTATCATTTTCTCACTTTGATTATTACAGTGGCCTCCTAACTGATCTCCCTGTATATCACTGTCTTTGCATTTTCAGGCTGTAGCCAGGGATGACTAAAGCACAAATATAATGTGACTACTACTTAATTCTTCAATCAAACACTACATATTTCATACATGGATCAGAACATCACATGGTACCCATAAATATATACATTTTAGCCATCAGCAGTAACATAATAAAAATTTTTCAACAGTGTGAAAAATCCTTTTTTTTTTAAAGAGAGAGAGAGAATTTTTTAACATTTATTTTTCAATTTTTGGTGGACACAACATCTTTATTTTTATGTGATGCTGAGGATCGAACCCAGCGCCCCACGCATGCCAGGCGAGTGCATTACTGCTTGAGCCACATCCCCAGCCCCATGAAAAATCCTTATAAGCCTATGTCATCTGTCTCTGACCTTCCTCCAGCCTGTTGCTGTACCACTTCCCTCTGCAACAGAGTATGTGGTCTAACTACCCAGGTTCTAATGCTGCTTTCAACATTTAGTAGCTATGTGACCCTGGACATACCTGTCTACCAGTCTACTCCATTGGGAAATTTGGGAGATTAAATGAGTTAATACATTACAATCTCTTAGAATTGTGCTTAACACCCAAGTAGATAAAGAGTTTGCTGTTATACTTACTTTTGCTTCCTACATCAGCCGTAGAGCACCATGCTTTCTGCACATTTAGGCCTTTATACATGCTCCCTGTTTGGAATGTTTATTCCCACTTCTTTCTTACTAAACTTTGCTAAGGTTTCAAATCATAGTTTAAATGGCATTTTCTTAGGGATACTTTGCCTGAGCTCCTAAGGAAGTCCTATCTCCATACTCCCATAACTCCCTATACATCTTCCTAGTACTTTCATGCTGTGATTACTTTGTGTGGGGGTAGGAGGGAGAAGGGGTGTGTGCCTGCTCCAGGGCCTCAAGCATGCTAAACTTGTGCTCTTCCACTGAGCTATACCTCCAGCTCCTGTATGTTTACTGTTTTTAATAACTTGCCCACCTGTCTCACAGTAATAGAAAACCATGGTGCTCTACAGCTGAGATGTAGGAAGCAAAAGTAAGTATAACAGCAAACTCTTTATCTACTTGGGTGTTAAGCACAATTCTAAGAGATTGTAATGTATTAACTCATTTAATCTCCCAATGGAGTAGAATCCTCAAGGACTATTAAAATGCCTGGTACATACTGGGCCTTCACTACATCCTCGTCTGTGACTGATGGACTAACTGACCAAACAATACTGAGCTAATGTCACTTTTTATTTCAGAATAAATTCCAGATGAATCAGAGATTTAAATGTCAAAAATGAAACTATAAAAGTACTACAAGAAACTAATGTTTTTAGATTGTTGAGGTAGGAGGTTTTTTGTTTTTGAGGCGGGTAATGTTCTAAAAACAGAGAGGAAAATTCTGGTAGATGTGACTATTATTATTTTTTTTAATGACTAACATCTCAGTGGAAAAATAAACATGAATAATCAAAGAAAAACCAAGTTGAATTAATAGTGATTTTTTTAAATGTGTTTTCCTACCAGATTGGCAATGATAAGAAAAATTACTAATCTATATTCTCTAAGGTAAATGTCAGTGAACACTTTTTTTTTTTAATTTTTTTTTAGTTGTTGGATCTTTATTTATTTATATGTGGTGCTGAGAATCGAATCCAGTGCCTCACCCATATGAGGCAAGCACTCTTCCACTGAGCCAAAACTCCAGCCCCATTGGGCACTCTTGACAGGAAAGTAAATTGCAAAGATATCTAATAAAATTTAAGTGCAAATGCCATTTGACCCAGAAGTTTCATTTCTGTGGACTTAAAATTACAAGTACATAAAGATAAAGAACAGTATTTCTCACAGCAGTGTTTATATTTTTTAAAAAATGGAAATAGTCTAAATATCCGTTAGTAGAAAATGAGTTCATTACATAATGGCAGGCATCTTTGGCTAAGTTATATGTCAAAACATCAAACAAAAAGATATTCATTAGTCCTAAATCTAACCCAAATGATAACTCTCTACAGAACTAACATCTTTTAAACTCTGATTCTAAAAAAAGACTACTTCTGCATTATGTATTCAAATGCTTCCCTGTCATGTTGTCTAAAACACACATTTACTCTGCTTCCTCCTTTTTTTCTTAGGAGGAAAAGTTCTGAATATAGAGGTTTCCAGTTTGAGAGCTGTATATTATTTGAGAATACTTGACAGAAATCATATTTGTTCCTACAGAGCTTCAAAGGCTATTTTGATGTTAACTTTGCTTTCGGCTAAATGTATTCTCCAACAGATCATACATTTTGATTTGCAGTTATGTTACTGATCAATAAACACAGGAAAACAAGTGGTTGATAGAACATATTAGATCACAGATATCCTGTGGGAGAATAAAAAGGCTCATTTAGAATAAATCTTCCTTATCATTGCCAATCTGGTAGGAAAACACATTTTAAAAAATCACTATTAATTCAACTTGGTTTTTCTTTGATTATTCATGTTTATTTTTCTCATCAGAAACCATGGAGACCACAAAGAAGTACCACAATATTTTCCAAGTGCTAAAGAGGAAAAAATTGTCAAAACAGAATCCAAATTCTAGCGAAAATACTCTTCAAGGGGCTGGGGATGTGGCTCAAGTGGTAGCGCACTCGCCTGGCATGCATGCGGCTCGGGTTCGATCCTCAGCACCACATACAAACAAAGATGTTGTGTCCGCCGATAACTAAAAAAATAAATATTAAAAAAAAAATTCTCTCTCTCTCTCTCTCTCTTTAAAAAAACAAAAAAATACTCTTCAAGCCCAGATATGGTGGCACATGCCTGTAATCCCAGCAACTCAAGAGGCTAAGGCAAGAGGATGGCACATCAAGGCAGCCTCAGTAACTTAGTGAGGGAGGCCCTAAGCAACTTAGCAAGACCCTATCCAAAATAAAAGAAATAAATAAAAAGGTCTGGAGAGGGCTGGGGTTGTGGCTCAGTGATAGAGTGCTTACCTAGCATGTATAAAGCACTAGGTTTGATTCTCAGCACCACATGTAAATAAAGGTCCATCAATAACTAATAATTTTTTTTAAAAGAGCTGGGTATGTGACTTAGAGGTTAAGTGCACCTGGATTCAGTCCCTCCACCACCACCCCACACACACCCAAAATATATTCTTCCAGAGTAAAGCAGCAGCCTGGGAATGTAGCTTAGTAGTAGAGCATTTACCTAGGATATGTGAGGTCCTGGGTTCTATACCCAGTACTGCAAAAATGAATAAAGCTGAAATTAAGGCATTCTTAGATGAATAAAAACTGAGAGAATTTGTCAGCAATAGATCTACGCTAAATGAATGGCTAAATAAAATTCTCTAAACGGAAAGATGACAATAAAAGAAGAAACCTTGGAGCATCAGAAAGGAAGAATACACTAAGCAAAAATAGGAGTAAATACAAAAGACTTCTCTTGAGATTGAAGCAAAAATTATAACATTGACTAATTTGACGTAAATGTCTGTAGGGGAAATATTTAAGGCAAGGAAGGTAAAGGAACTTAAAGTATAACTTTTCTTACTTTGCTCAAACTGCTAACATTTATCACACCAGTAGACTACATTTTGATTTGCAATTATATGTCACTGATCAATAAACACAGGAAAATAAGTGGTTGATAGAGCATAATTAGACCACAGATATCCTGTGGGAGAATAAAAAAGAAGGTAAAAGATACAATAATACAATAGCTACAGTAACCACAAAAAAGTCTATCCAAAAACTTGTTCTCAAAAACACTATAGATAAAATTCAAATTCTAAAAAATATTTAAGTAGTCCAAAGGAAGGCAGGAAAAAGAAAGCAAACTAAACATAAAAAATAAAATGGCAAAGTTAAACCCTTAATATGTCAGTAAAAACATTAAATGTAAGTATTCTAAATGTACCAATTAAAAGATAGAAATTGGCAGAGTGGACTAAAAGACATGACCCAACTATATGCTACAATAAATTGCTTCAAATATAAAGATATAGGCACCTGTACTTTCAAAGTAAAAGATGAAAAAATATATAAACATTTATCAAAGAAAAATAAGAGTGGCTAATAACAGATAGAGTAGACTTCAGAGCAAAACAAACTGTCAGAGACAGAAAGTGACATAACAATAAAAGCATCGATATATCAAGACAAGATAGCTACTCCTAAATGTGTATATAACCAAACAACAGAGCCTTGAAAAAATATGAAATGCCAAAACTAATAGAACTAAAAAAGTAGACATAAACAAATTTACAATTACAATTGGAGATTTTTTTTTAGTATCTTTTTAATTGTCCATGGACCGACCTTCCTTCCTTCCTTCCTTCCCTCCCTCCCTCCTTCCCTTCCTCCCTCCCTCCCTCCTTCCCTCCCTCCCAGTTCTGAGAATCGAAAGCACCTCATACATGCAAGGCAAGCACTCTACCACTGAGCCACAGCCCAGAGATTATAACAACTCCTTTTCAATAGTAAGTAGAACGACAGAAAATCACCCAAGACAAAGAACTAAACAATACCATCAACCAACCAGATGTAATTGACATTTTTAGAATACTCCTCCCAGAATAACCATTCTTTTAGTAACCATAATAATTCTTTGCAAGTGTTTATGGTACATATCAACAGAGACAGTAAGAATGTCTTGGGCCACAAAACAAACCTCAACAAATTTGCTAGAATTAAAACCTTACAAAATGTGTTCTCTCACCACAATGAAATCAAACTAAAAAAATCAATAACAGACAAGAGTAATGCTTAGACTTAGAAACTAAACACATGTCTAAATAAATAATCCATGGGTCAAAAAAGAAATTTTTTTTATTCTAATTTGTTATACATGATGGAAGAATACAATTCATTTCATATTACACATATAGAGCACAGTTTTTCGAGACACTGATTATACAAAAAGTATTTTCACACCATTCGTGTCTTATACATGTACTTAGGATAATGATGTCTAATTCAATTCTACCATCATTCCTACCCCCTAACCCCTTCCTTTCCCCTCCCTCCACTTTTCCCCATATAAAGTTCCTCTATTCCTCCCATCCTCCCCTGCCATTACCATTATGAATCAGCATCCTCATATCAAAGAAAACATTTGGCCTTTGGTGTTTTGGGGATTGTCTTGCTTCACTTAGCATTATATTCTCCAACTTCATCCGTTTACCTGCAAATGCTATGATTTTATTCTCTCTTAATACTGAGTAATGTTCCATTGTGTATATATGGCAAAGTTTCCCCCTCCATTCATCTACTGAAAGGCATCTGGGTTGGTTCCATAATTTAGCTATTGTGAATTATGCTGCTATAAATGTTTGTATGACTGTGTCCCTGTAGTATGCTATTTTTTAAGTCCTTTGGGTATAAACCGAAGAGTGGGATAACCAGGTCAAATGGCAGTTCGGTTCCTAGTTTTCCAAGGAATCTCCATACTGCTTTCCATATTGGCTGCATCAATTTGCAGTCCCACCAGCAATGTATGAGTGTGAGTTTTTCCCCACATCCTCGCCAACACTTATGTTGTTTGTATTCTTGATAGCTGCCATTCTAATTGGAGTGAGAGTGAGTTTTGATTTAGAGAGTAGTTTTGATTTGCATTTGTCTGATTGCTAGAGATGTTGAACATTTTTCATATGTTTGTTGATTAATTGTATATACTCTTCAGAGAAGTTCTGTTCAGTTCCTTGGCCCATTTATTGATTGAGTTATTTGTGGTTTTGGTGTTAGGTTTTTGAGTGCTTTATATATCTTAGAGATTAATGCTCTGATGTGCTTATGGTAAAGATTTGCTCCCATTCTGTAGGCTCTCTATTCACCTCATTGATTCTTTTGCTGAGAAGAAGAGCTTTTTAGTTTGAATTCATCCATTTATTGATTCTTGGTTTAAATTCTTTCGCTACAGGAGTTTTATTAAGGAAGTTGGGGCCTAATCCAACCTGATGGAGATTTGGGCCTATTTTTTCTTCCATTAGGCGCAAGTCTCTGGTTTATTTCCTAGGTCCTTGATCCACTTTGAGTTGATTTTTGTGCATGGTGAGAGGTAGAATTTCTTTTCTTTTTGTTACATGTGGATTTCCAGTTTTCCCAGCACCAGTTGTTCAAGAGGCTATCTTTTCTCCAGTACATTTTTGGTGCCTTTGTCTAATATAAGATAACTGAAGCTATATGGTTAGATTGTGTGTCCTCTATTCTATGCCATTGGTCTGTAGGTCTGTTTTGGTGCCAATACTATGCTGTTTTTGTTACTGTTGCTCTGTAGTATAATATTAGGTCTGGAATACTAATGCCACCAGCTTCACTCTTCTTGCTAAGGATAGGTTTAGCTATTCTGAGTCTCTTATTTTTTCAGATGAATTTCATGATTTTTTTTTATTTCTATAAGGAATACCATTGGGATTTTGATTGATTTTCATTATAGAGGGGTTTTTTTACCTCTTTCATTAAATTTATTCGCAAGTTTTTTTTTTTGTTTGTTTTTTTTTGAGGCTATTGTAAATGGGATGGTTTTCCTAGTTTCACTTTCAGCAGATTTGTCACTGATATACAGAAATGCCTTTGATTTATGGGTGTTGATTTTATATCCTGCTACTTTGTTGAATTCATTTATTAGTAAAGAGGAAATCTTTTTTTAATATTTATTTACTTTTTAGTTGTGGTTGGACACAATATCTTTATTTTATTTATTTATTTTTATATGGTGCTGAGGACCGAACCCAGGGCCTCACACATGCTAGGCAAGTGCTCTACCGCTAAGCCACAACCCCAGCCCCAAGAGGAAATCTTAAGAAAAACTAAAAAATACTTTAGCTGACTGAAAATTGAAACACAGCATATCAAAATTTGTAGAATACAACCAAAGCATTCCTGAGAGGAAAATTTGTAGTATGAAACGTGTACATTTAATATTGAAAATTAAGTAAATAATAATGGTAACATCAGAAATCAGTGAAATTTTTAAAATCGAAGCAGTAAAAAAGATCATTGAAACACATGTCAGGATCATTGAGAAGATTAGTAAAATAAGGGCTGGGGTTGTGGCTCAGCGATAGAGCACTTGTCTAGCACATGTGAGGCCCTGGGTTCGATCCTCAGCATGACAAAAAATAAATAAAATAAAGGTATTGTGTCCAACTACAACTAAAAAATAAATATTAAAAAAAAGATTAGTAAAATGAAGCTGGAGATATAACTCAGTGGTAAAGCACTTGCCTAGCATTCATGAAGCCCTGGGTTCAGTCCTCATATTGGGAAAAAAAAAAAAAGATTAATAAAATTGGCAAACCTCTAACAAGAGTGACAAACACTAATAACAGGAATGAAACTGGAGGTATCACTGCCAATCTTGCAGACATCAAAAGGATAATAGTTTTACATATAAATTTTTTAGTAGCTTTATTTTATTTATTTATTTTTATATGGTGCTGAGGATTGAACCCAGCGCCTTGCACGTGCAAGGCAAGCGCTCTACCACTGAGCCACAACCCCAGCCCTTTACACATAAATTTGACACCTTTGATAATGGGCCAATTTCTCAAAAAGCACAAACCACCGCAACTTACCTAATAAAATACAAATATGAATAACTTTTAAGGAAATTTAATTTTTAATTTTAAAACTCCCTAAAAGGAAATCTCCAGGCCTCCAGAAGAATTATTGAATTAAGAGAAATAGAAGGAAGAAGGAAGAACACTTCCAAATTCTTCCTGTAAATCTAGGATTACCCTGATACCCACACCAGAATGAGTCAGTTAAAAGGTGGGGAGCAGAGTGGACTGGGGATGTAACTCAGTGATACAGTACTTGCCTGGCATGCATGAGGCCCTGGGTTCAATCTCCTGTACCACAAAGTTAAACTAAGAAAGATGACAAACCAATATACCTCGTGAATGTGAAAACCAAAATCCTTAACAAGAATTAGCAAATTGAATTCATCAAGATAGTAAAAAAAATAATTATATATCATGATCAAGTATGACTTATTTCAGAAAGGTTCACTATTCCAAAAGCAATCAATGTAGCGTAGCATATTTAAAGGCTATAGAACAAAAATCACCCAATTTTAACAGTCTATGTAGAAAAAGAATTTGACAAAATTTAACAGTCATTCATGTTTAGGTTTTTTTATATTAAAAGGGCTCATTAAAATATAAATGGGAAGGACTGGAATTGTGGCTCAGTGGTAGAGCACTTGCCTAGCATGTGTGAGGCACTGGGTTCAATTCTCAGGACCACATAAAAATAAATAAATAAAATAAAATTTTTTTAAAAAAATGTGTGTGTATACACACACACACACACATAAATGGGAACTCTATATAGGCAACTTGATCAAGAGCACCAATTAAAAAAAAAAAAAACTGGGCTGGGGATGTGGCTCAAGTGGTAGCGCGCTCGCCTGGCATGCGTGTGGCCCGGGTTCGATTCTCAGCACCACGTACAAAGATGTTGTGTCCGCCGATAACTAAAAAATAAATATTTAAAAAATTCTTTCTAAAAAAAAAAAAAAAAAAAAAAAAACTAACATGATGAAAAACTTATTTCCTGTCCCCTAAGGTAAGGGTATTTATTTTCATGACTCTTACACAACAATAGTACTGAAAGTTCTAATCACTACAATAGGGGAACACAAAGAAATAAAAGACCTGTGCTTGTAGATGACATTGTCTTTCTAGAAACTCCTGAGGAATTTATTCCTATGCCCCCGCCAAATAGAACAGTAACTAATCATTGATTTTAGGAAGTTCACAGGATATAAACCATCTGTATAAAGAATCAAGCACAGGAGAGAATTGAACAACAGCAGATGAGGTAGAGAGGGAAGATGGGAGGGGAGGGGAGTGGGGATAGTAGGGGATAGGAAAGGCAGCAGAATACAACAGTCACTAATATGGCATTATGTAAAATTGTGAATGTGTAACTGATGTGATTCTGCAATTTGTATTTGGGGTAAAAATGGGAGTTCATAACTCACTTGAATCAAATGTATGAAAGATGATATGTCATGAGCTTTGTAATGTTTTGAACAACCAATAAAAAAAGAATCAAGCACATTTATGTATATTAGCAATGAATATCTAGACACCAAAATTTAAAATACAATGTTATTTACAATTCTAAAACAGTAATAAAGTATCTTCAGCAATAGCTAGTACACCTGGATATCTATATGGAAAAAAAATTGAACTCCTTCCTCACATCAAAAAAAGAAAAAAGAAAACTCAGATGGATCAAATATCTTAAAATAAGGACTACAGCTAGGGAATTCCTTTAAAAATATAGGCAGGAGCCGGGCACAGTGGTACACACCTGTGATCCCAGCAGCTTGGGAGGCTGAGGCAGGAGGATCTGAGGCAATGAGGCTCTAAGCAACACAGTGAGACCTTGTCTGTAAATAAAATACAAAATAGGGCTGGGGATATGGCTCAGTGGTTAAGTGCCCCTGAGTTCAATTCTCAGTTACCAGCCCCACCCTCACCCCCACATCCCCACACCCCCCCCAAAAAAATATATATATATATAATATATTTATATATGAGGGACTGTCATAAGATATTGAATTTGACAATGGCTTTTTAGATGTAGCATTAAAAACAAGAAACAGCACTTCTCAGAAGAAGATATACATTCCATCAACAAATATGAAAAAATGTTTAACATCTCTAGTAATTAGAGAAATGCAAATCAAAACTACTCTTAATATTTCATCTCACGCCAGCCAGAATGGCAGTTATCAAGAATACAAACAACAATAAATGTTGGCGAGGATGTGGGGGAAAAGGCACACTCATTCAGTGCTTGTGGTACTTCAAATTGCAATATGGAGATTCCTTAGAAAGCTTGGAATGGAGCCATCATTTGACCCAGCTATCCCACTCCTTGGTCTATATCAAAAGGACTTAAAATCAGCATACTATAGTAATGCAGCCACCTCAATGTTTATAGCAGCTCAATTCATAATAGTTGAACTATGGAAGCAACCTAGGTGCCCTTCAGTAGATGAATGGATAAAGAAACTGTGGTATATAAACACAATGGAATATTACTCAGCACTAAAAGAGAATAATGGCATTTGCAGGTAAATGGATGGAGTTGGAGAATATTATGCTAAGTGAAGTAAGCCAATCCCAAAGCAGCAAAGACGAATGTTCTCTCTGAAGTGGATGCTGTTCCATAATGGGGCGGGGGTGGGGGTGAGGGGGGGCACATGGGAAAAATGGAGGAACTTTGATGGGGCAAAGGGGAGGGAGAGGTGGGGAGGGAGTATGGGAGCAGGAAAGATGGTGGAAAGAGATGGACATCATTACCCTAGGTACATATATAACTATAAATGTGATATGTTGCCTTATCGTGTACAACCACAGAAATGTAGAGGTTTTGCTGCAGTTGTGTGCAATGAATTAAATGCATTCTGTTGTCATATATACCTAATTAAAATAAATAATTAAGATTAAAATATTAGGTTTAGTAGGAAAAAAGAATATATTAATATTAAACTGCAATTATCTTTTGAGAGACAAACAAATGGCTTAAGAATGAAAAAAAGAGGGCTGGGGATGTGGCTGAATTGGTGGCGAGCTCGCCTGGCATGCGTGCGGCCCGGCTTCAATCCTCAGCACCACATATAAACAAAGATGCTGTGTCCACCAAAAACTAAAAAATAAATATTAAAAAAAAAAGAATGAAAAAAAGAAACAGAAGAAAAAATAAGATATTGTACTTCGTCAAAATCAGAAGTTTTGTTCGCCAAAGGACACTATGAAGTATAAACAGACAACCTATAAAACCTTGCAAATCATATATCTAATAAGAGTCTAGTATCAGAATACTTAAAGAACTCTTGCAACTCAACACCAGAAAAGCAACCCAATTAAAAAGCAGCCAAAGGACTTGAATAGACATTTCTCCAAGGAATACACAGGAACAGAAACAAAACATGAGAAGATGCTCAGCACCATCATTAGGGAAGTGCAAGTTAAAACTGTAGTGAGATTATCACAACATACCTAATCCATATAACTAAAATGTTAAAATGCTGACAACACCAAAGATTATAAAGATGCAGAGAAAAAAAAATGCAAAGATACAGGTTACTTTTCTTTTGCTAGTGGGAAAGTAAAGTGATACTGCCAGTCTGAAAAATCCTGAGTATTTATTTCACAAAAATGAAAACCTGTGTTCACCCAAAACCTGTACACAAATGTTTTAGCAGCTTTATTTGTAGTAGTCTAAAATTAGAAACAATTCAAATGTTCTTCAACAGGTGAATGGTTAAAAAGTATGGTAATCCATACCATGAAATATTACTCTGCAATTAAAAGAAACCAGCAAAAGCCTAGATAATCTCCAGAGAATTATGCTGAGGAAAAAACAAAAAAATGCCAGGGTTGAGGATTTAGCTCAGTTGGTAGAGTGCTCATCTTGCATGCACAGGGCCATGCATTCAATCCCCAGCACCAAAAAAAAAAAAAAAAAAAAGGCCAACAATACACGTTATGTACTGTATTATAGCTTCTTGTTCTTTTTGCTGGGAGTCAAAGCTAGGGCCTCATGCATGCTAGGCAAGGCAAGTAGTTGTTCTATCCCAACCTGTTAATGTTTTTGAAATGATCATATTATAAATATGGGGAATTAATAGCCGCCAGAGAGGCTGGAGTTACAGGTCAGTGGTAGAGCATTTGCCCAACCTGTGCTAGGTAGGTCCTAAGTTCTATCATCGGCAACAGAAAAAAAAAAAAAGTTTTTAGAGGTTAGAGGGTGGAGCTAGAGGGAAGTTGCTGTAAGCTATAAAAGATTAAGTGAGGAAGGAAAGTCTGTTGACTATATCAAGGTGTGATATTATACTATAGTTTTATAAGATGTCACCCTTAGGGACTGGGGATGTGGCTCAAGTGGTAGCGCGCTCACCTGGCATGCGTGCGGCCCGGGTTCGATCCTCAGCACCACATACAAAACAAAGATGTTGTGTCCGCCGAAAAAAACTAAAAAATAAATATTAAAATATTTCTCTCCCTCCCCATTCATCCATATCTCTCTCTCTCTCTCTCTCTCTCTCTCTCTCTTTAAAAAAAAAAAAAAAAAATAAGATGTCACCCTTAGAAGAAACTGAGTAAATGATACCAGGGATCTTTGTGTATCATTACTTAGAATTTCAATAAAGAGCTAAGATTTTTTAATAAAAGTATGAGAACAAATGCATGGGAAGTATATATTTATTCCTTGGGTTGTGTGCTTATCTACAGCGAGTTTTTTCACCTTTTGCCTAATTTGTTTTTTTTCTGTTTCTTGCTATAGTGCCTTTGCTAAGTTGCCATGCCATATGTTTTTCCTTAGGCTTATACTCTGGTAGAACATGGATGAGATTCTCTTTGATACATTGCCCATATTACCTGGAACTAATTTATCTTTTTACCCCAGCCTGCAGGTACTGCATTTTGATCCGCTGTTGTGTGTAGACTGTAGGGATAGAGGAGTTTCCTCAGCCACATGCAGAGCTTGATTGAAAGGGTAGATTCATCATTATACAAAATATATGTAAGAAGATTTGAAGTTGGTGTCAACATACCTTATATACAAACAGAGAGAAAAAATTGTGGTATATATGTGTATTAAGAATTGTAATGCAAAAAAAAAGAGTAGATTCTGTTCTCTCTGATCCCATTAAATATCCAACACCTGCTCTACCCCTCCAAGGCATATTCCGCCCTGAGGACTTTATTCCCTTAGTTAAACAGTGATTTAGGAGCTTGTAAGCCCTTGAAGCCCTTCCTAATGCTGCTCAAGTCACTCCCAGCTGGGTAGGAGTGTCTACTGGAGGTTTTCCCTAACTTGTCTTAGGACTGTCTTCTCACCCCATTAACCTACTTTTCACTGAATTGAAGGTTTTAATGCAATAATCTCATGTTCTCTTCTATTAATGAGAAGTAGGTTATAGAGGTAGAATTAGGAGACATGATGGAGATTCTATATCTTAAATTAGTGTTTCTTTCTGACTGCTCTTTTTTCCAAAGAGCACTTAAAATTGTACCCCCTTTTGGTGTTTGTTTGCTGCTGATAAATTTATTAGTGGTTTTATTTTCCTTTGTTTCTTTCTTCTTCAGTTTCTTAATAAATAACACAATCTATTTCATTTATTACCTTTAATGGAATTTTCACCAATTTTTTAAATATTTTTTTTTAGTTATAGGTGGACACAATATCTTTATTTTATTTTTATGTGGTGCTAAGGATCGAACCCAGTGCTTCATGAATGCTGGGCAAGTGCTCTTCTTCTGAGCCACAATCCCAGCTCAAATTTTCACCTATTGATTTGGTAATTAGGAAAAACAAGTGTTTGCAAGTATTTCTAAGGTTCAGCTAAAGCTCAAAGACTCCTGCTTTAATTTTCAGTGATATTAGAAAATATCTAGAGATCACATTTTGAAATGATATTTACTTTTCTGATCTAAGATTTTGCTTCCTGATGAAGTCCATCTAGTATTTCTAGTCTTTACTATTTTTCTCCTGCTTGAACAAAGATGATAATGTAATAATGTCAGGCAAAGTAACATACAGAAGGAATGACTACATCGCTCTTTTTCACCTTTTATTTTTTCCTGCAAGAATCATTTCTGGACATTATACCAAAAGTTCTAGTCTACAGGTTTCATTTTTTGTCCTTGTATTTATTTGAAATTATTTAATTTTTTATAGGAACAAGTAATGAAAGAACCTGAAATTAACACAACCCTTCAGATGTACTTCTTTGGAAAAAGAGGAGAAAGAAAACTTCACTATAAAGAATTTCGAAGGTAATATAAATGTATTTATTTAGGAGAATGTTATGAAGTGCCGTGGCACATGCCTATAATCCCAGGGGCTTAGGAGGCTAAGGCAGGACCATCATGAGTTCAAAGCCAGCCTCAGCAAAAGCAAGACACTAAGCAACTCAGTGAGACTCTGTCTCTAAACAAAATACAAAACAGGGCTGGGGATGTGGCTCAGTTTTCAAGTCCCCCTGAATTCAATCCCCAGTACTAGGGGAAAAAAATGTTATGCATAAGAAATGAAGAAACTGGGGCTAGAGTTGTGGCTTAGTGATAGAGTGCTCGCCTAGCGTGCACGGGTTCGATCCTCAGTACCACATAAATGTAAAATAAAGATATTGTGTTCATCTAAAACTAAAAAATAAATATTAAAAAAAAGAAATGAAGAAACTGAATATATTCATTTCTCAACACTGCAGACCAAAAACTACTATATGTGGGTCTATATGGCATTTTGTCTCTGAGAAATGAACCTATGAAGCATAAAGTTACTTATGCTCAAAATATTCTAATCTATTATAAAAAGTAATCTGTTTTATGGAATATAATAATTCTTTTTAGTAATTTTGTGTTTGCAGCTAAGAGACATGCCCCTGGTGTCAGTTTATTCTTAATGCAAAACAAACCAACCCATCTTAAAACACAGACCATTTATTATGCCCATGAGTCCTCAGATCAGTTGGATGTAATTCCAGTGGGGGCCAAGTTAGGTTGGTCTTGACTGGACTTACTCATTTGCAGTCTGCTGATAGGTTAGCTGATAGTGATCTCCTCTAAGGTTACCTCTGCTGAAACAACTTAGCTGTGCTCCACATGGTCTCTGATTCTCTAGCACAAGGGCTGGCCAGTTTTTTCTCAAAGGGCCAAATGGTAAATATGGCCTCTGTCACAATTGCACAACTCTACTCTTGTAGTGTGAAAGCAGCCAAAAATAATACATTATCAAACAGACATGTCCAAATTTCAGTAAAACTTTACATGAACATTATTCTTAAACAACTTATTTAACTTCTCATTATCTGTAGAATGAGAATAATTTTAGATAGATAGATAGATATACATATACATATACATATACACACACATGAATGTTTAAATATAGGATCCAGCTTAACTTCTTCCCAATGAGAGTAACTCCATACAAAACAAGATACGTGCCTCCTTGTGCCACTTCATTAACCAAAGTCCTAAAACAGATATCAGAAAGCAGTACAGAATGCTAGGGAAAACACTGATTTGGGAAACACAAGACTTGCATCTTGTTCAACTCAGTGGAGTTTAACAAAGACTTATTGAGTGCATACTATGTACTATTTGTCAGGCCATGTTCAAACATTGAGAACAGTCCCTTATAGGGACATACAAAAACATTTAAATGCATTGTAATCAATGCTTTCATAGGTTAAGAGGTATTTTGATAATGCAGAAAATCATTCAGTGTTCTCTGTGTTGAAGTTTGGGAGCAAATGAGCAGGGAAGGACCCCATTAAAGAGGAAGACCGTGAATTTATACAGATACTAATATGTGCAGCTATTGTATGATGTTCTTCAAGTCAGTCGAAGAAGCCTATTAGCATCCCAAGGGGACATAAGCAAGAAAGCTCATACTGAGAATCTGAGCAAGAAAGTGGCTCAAACTATCAAAAAGTGAAGTCTGCCTGGGCTTAATTAATGAGGAAAATGAAAAGATGGTTACATAATAACCTCAGCACTGTTAGCAGCTACTGTTGAATACTTATGACATGTGTGGCATTTTTCTAAGCATTTTATATATATTATCTTGCCTGTCCTTGTGAGATAGGTATTCTTCCCTTTTATTACTGGAATCAGTGAATATGTATCACACCATTCATCAGCTCCATTTAGAAATAAGATGTTGTCTTTGATCTGTGTGTCTCTGTCACTCTCACTTGCACTTTCTCTCTCTCTCTATCCAGTCACCAAATACTGTTAATTCTTTTCTCATCAATAATCTCTTGGATTCTTCTACTTCTCTCTATACCCATTACTACTACAGTTCAATCACTATTACCTTTCCTCTAGTAATGCAGCAGCCTCTGACAGGTCTCTTTGCTTCATGTCTGATCTATCAGTGCAAACTTGAAATGCTTCCAGTTTTAGATAATATTCTGCTTTGACCCATAAATAAACATGGCATTTTAAAATTTGTATATCCACTACATCCAGAAAATGTAGATAACAGACTTTTGCCTACCACATAGGAAGAAGCCCAAGATAAAACAAGTTTTTAAGGTTTGGAGGGAATTTTAAAGCAAATAATTGTTTACAGTGACAAATTTTCTCCCACTGCATTAGAATGTACCTCTTTTTTCACCCCATTTATTTTTATTTAAATTGTGACATGACAGTAAAGAAATTTTAACATGTAGAAAAGTGAGTAAAGAGATCTGTAACATATTAAAACTCATGGAAATAATAATACTTTTCACATGATTTAGTAATAAAACAAGTGCAGCATTTCTGGGTCCTAATCAGATATCCTTTCAACTTGTACGTTTCCCAGGAAGCTATTGATGAAAGTTTCATCAATGTGCCATGTTGTTTTTATGAGAAAGGAATGTTGATCATATAAATATATGTTATTGTCCAAAAGATTGTCAATATCTTTAGGAACATCTTTCAATTCAAAGCCATTGGTTAATAAATTTTGATATCTGAAAATTTTTAGAAACTATTAATTATGATTAACATTCTAAAAGCAGTGCCCCTTAAACTTGTCTGATCATTGATAATGTTTCTATATTGGAAAAATTGTTTTCCATGGAATTTTATTTTCTTTGGATATATCAAAACAATTTACATAATTTTAAAATATTTATCAAAATGTAGATTGCCAGGGCTGGGGTTGTGGCTCAAGTGGTAGAGCACTTCCCTAGCATGTGCTAGGCACTGGGTTCGATTCTCAGCACCACATATAAATGAATGAATGAATGAATGAATGAATACATCCATCAACATCTAATTAAAAAACACACACACATACACACACACAAAATGTATATTGCCAGATATAATTTACACAAATAAATCGAGTATGGGAAGTCAGAGATTGAATGAAGCAGGCATTGAACCTTACCAACTTCTCTGCATCTTCTTCCCCACAACCCTTTTTACAGCACTAACACTATAACTGCTCACTATATCAAGACACCTGTCAATCAGGAGGTAATAATGAAGGCACTTTGAAGTCCTATTTACAATATTATGGTCGAATGCTATTAATTGCTTTTATCAATTTTTTTGTATTTTAATATTTAGATTTACAGAAAATTTACAAACAGAGATTCAAGAAATGGAATTCCTTCAGTTTTCTAAAGGTTTGAGTTTCATGAGAAAAGAAGACTTTGCAGAGTGGCTACTTTTTTTCACTAACACTGAAAATAAAGACGTTTATTGGAAAAACGTTAGAGAGAGGTTGTCAGCAGGAGAGGTTCGTATGCCCTTTTCATTTGCATGTGATGAAGATGAAATAAGTTAGCATTTTCTTTTTTATTAAAGTAACTTCTGAGTTAACCAAGATTGTTCTTTTATGGAACTATAAATTAAGTTGAAGAATATTTTCCACATACTGTTTTCCTATGAATGAACTATTAAGACAGAATTAGTATAGTAATCCTGAGTTTACATTACCACTAAAGTTAGGAACAAGAATCTCCTCTTACCACTGTTATTAAATATATGTTGGAAGACCTTAGCCATTGCAAATAAATAAGATTATATTTTTAAAGAGTATAAAAATTGGAAGGTAACAGTTGTCTTTCCACTTGATGTGATTTTGTGCCCAGAGAATCCAGTCAAAAAATCATTAGAAACAATAATTCAAGTAAATGCCTATTGCAGTGCTAATATATTAGAAGTATCTGTCCTAGATACAAATTTCAAGTTAGAAAATGTAATGGGGTGTGTGTGAAGTATAGAATGATGACCACCAAACTATTAGTAATGATTACTGTGCAGTAGTGAGATTCCAAGTGATTTTTACTTTCTCTCTTTATACTTTTATGTATTGTTCCAAAAACTATTTTGCGGCAGACATATAATTTTATATAACTTTTTAAAAAACACTATTTCTAATGTGAAAGAAAATATTAAACATAATGAAAGATCCCATTATAACTGAAATATAAATATATAACAATTAGAAATACATCTAACAGTGGCTGGGGTTATAGTTCAGTGGTAGAGTGCTTGTCTCGCACACATGAGGCACTGGGTTTAATCATCAGCACCACATTAAAATAAATAAATAAATAAAGGGCTGGGAACATAGCTTGGTAAGTGATTGCCTCACAGGTACAAGGCCCTGAGTTCAATCTCCAGCACCATAAAAATAAAATAAAAATAAAGGTATTGTGTTCATCTACAACTAAAAAAAAAGAAAAAAATGAAGAAAACTTTCTAATGTTGATGGCTATCAAAGAAAACTTATCTATATTATATATGGGAGATATATATGTATGTATGTATAGTATAGTATAACGGCCACTCTTCCTTTAATAGGTCTATAAATATAATGACTTTATTACTTAGAACATCCCAGATTTACTGCAGTTACAAATTAACTGGTTATTTTCAAAAATATTTTGTTTTAGTTATAGTTGGACACAATGCCTTTATTTTATTTTTATGTGGTGCTGAGGATCAAAACCAGCATCCCACATGTGCTAGGCAAGGGCTCTACCGCTGAGCCACAACCCTAGCCCCTGATTAATAGACTGTTAATAAAATAAAGCAAAGTCTAGAAATGTGTGAAGAGGATGTTCCCACTGTAAAACAAGATTTTGTGTATGTGTATGTACACGTGAAATAGTATACAAGTAGAATGTTTCTGGTAGGATGAACAGGTGTCAGTGCTTTATCTCTGGGGAAAGGAATTGAAGATTAGAAGAGTAACAAAACTTTTTTATTATTTATACTTTTTACTGCTTGAATTTTTATGATGTTCACAGCCAAATTGAGCCAGAACATTAGGGTAGGTTGCAGAAAGGCCAAAGAAAGTGCCCAAAGCGCAGCAAGACATATGTTTTACTGGGAAAAGCTTATGAGAGTTTAGTGACTGCTTCAAGAAGAGTTTAGTAGCAATTGGCTGAATACATAGCACCTCTATCCCTCATTGTTTTGCCAAATAGTTTCTCCTCTCCCTCATCCTTTTTTGTCCAGTGGCAGCCAGCTGGATGAATAATACATATCCTTTCCACAATGCCCTCAGTTCTATACTAGTTCTCACTCAGGGAGTTTATATGTTAGGGTATAGAAGCCACGACATAATCAGCATTAGCTTGCTTAGTTTGCTTCTATGACCAGTATCCCAAGGAGTAACTACCCTGATGTACATGCAGGCAAGTAGCTTTCTACAGATAACACTAACTTGCCCCAGTTCTCAGTATGCATAAGAAAAAGCCAGTGTCCTTCAAGATACTATGTATTTGGACATTAAGGGACATAGTGTTTTACCATCCCCGCTTTTCTTTAAGGATGTTACACGTTCATATTACTTCTTTAGAAACTTGAGTAAGACCACACATATGCAAAGAACATCATCCTGAAGTTCCCTACAAGTTCCCTTCACTTTTCTAAAAATAGTGAAAATGTTACTTTTAAGTTATGAATTTTTATACTTTTTACTTTTTTATAGTTGTAGATGGACAGAATGTCTTTATTTGTTTATTTTTATGTGGGCTGAGGATCAAACTCAATGCCTCACACATGCAAAGTAACTGCTCTGCCGCTGAGCTACAGCCCCAGCCCTATACTTCTTACTTTTAATGGAAAAATTATCTTTTAATTTTTTTGTTGTTTTGTTTTGTTTTGAGGGATTTCTTTGGGGTTTTTATTTGTCTGTTTCATAGTGTTGGAGATGGAATCCAGGGCTATACATGTGTTGGGCAAGCATTCTACCACTGAGCCATATCCCCAGACCTTTGTTTTTATTTGAAATACATAGATTTTGAAGTCAGATGGACGGAGGTCCACATCTAATTGTTCCACTTAATAGACCTGGTCCAATTACTTAACTCCTAAAGGATTACTTACCTAAAACTTTCGCTAAGATCAACAGAGTAAGTGGCAGAACTGGAATTTCAGCTTAAGTTCATCTCCAAACCTAAATTCTCTTATTCAATACTATGTTCACTAGTAAAACTAAGCAGAAGTGGCCACTTAACAGACTGTTAGTTTCCTTGAGCTACCATAAGAAAATACCACCAACTGAGCAGCTTAAACAATACAAATGTATTTCCTCACTATTCAGGAGGAAGTCAAAACTCCAGCAGGGCTATTATCTGGTAAGGTCTTCTCAGCTTGCTCACAGCGCTATCTCTTTTTGTCCTCATACGGCCATTTCTTTGTGCACACATGAGGAGACCTAGTATTCACAAGAGTGAATGAGCTCTGATATCTCTTCTTCTTATTGGACACCAGTCTTATTGGATTAGGGCTCAATTCCTATTATATATTCAGCTCTTTACAGGCCCTGTCGCCAAAATAAAGTTATATTGGGGATTAAGGCTTCAAAATATGAATTCAGTCCATAACTCAGAGCCACCCCAAGGTTTACACTGTACAACTTGAGGAGACCCCATTCACACAGTCTCCAGTCTATACAGTCACAGAGTGGCCCTACTAGTTATTCTCACACTGTTCTTAAATTCTAAAACCTTTAATTCTAGTATTATTCTGCGTCTTGAACTTTTTAATAGGCTTGCTTAGATATAACTTTATAAGCTTTATGATAGAAAAGATGACTCACAATTATATTCATAAGATTGCTTAATGTTTTTATAAAATTGTAATAAAACCTCTTTATTTTTATTAGAGCATTAGTTTGGATGAGTTCAAGTCATTTTGCCATTTTACAACCCACTTGGAAGACTTTGCTATTGCCATGCAAATGTTTAGCTTAGCTAATCGACCTGTCAGATTAGGTAAGATATATGAATCATTTAATTTTTTTTTTAATATTTGTTTTTTAGGCGGACACAACATCTTTGTTTGTATGTGGTGCTGAGGATCGAACCCGGGCCGCACGCTTGCCAGGCGAGCGCGCTACTGCCTGAGCCACATCCCCAGCCCCTGAATCATTTAATTTTTATCATCCATAAGCTATTTCTGTTTTCAACTAGATGATACCAACCAAGGAACCAGTTTTTAGCAAAATAATTTTCCTTTTATTTCTGTATAGTTATTCTAGATTTACAATATCAAAAGATTTATTCAACAGTTACTGTTTTGCTTTTGTTTCTCATTCTCCTAAAAAGGAAAGGAAATATTTAAATATGTGGCTAACATTTCAATTCAATTAAAATATCTTACTTAGACTTACAGTTACTCTTATGTCATTTCTAAACCAAATTCATTATTTGAATAAATTCATTATGAGTATTTTTGTATTTTAGTTCCCAAATAATAAAACCTTATATTTCTTTTTACTTCTCATATAATGAAAATTTAGATTAATTCCACTTACACTGTTTCAACTATTTGATGGGTTGTTTTTTGTTTGTTTGTTTAAAGCGGAGTTTAAGAGAGCTGTAAAAGTAGCAACAGGACAAGAGCTCTCAAACAATATTTTGGACACGGTCTTCAAGATCTTTGATTTGGATGATGATGAATGCCTTAGCCATGAAGAGTTTCTTGGGGTGTTAAAAAACAGGATGCATCGAGGTTTATGGGTAACATATTTTGAGTTTTTAAAAAACTACCTGTTACATGTTATTAATATTGATAATGTTATTATCAATGGGCAAATTACAGAGTCTTAAATGGAATTTTAATCATTTATAAAGCAATTATAAGCTATAGTTGAAACACTGAAATATCTTTTTCATAAAATGAATTTCAACATTTTTCTTTGCTTTTAAAAAAATTTGAATCTAATAGATACCACTATTCAGAAATCATAGCCTAGGATTTGACTTTGGGCTCTATAGTCATACAACCTCTTTAGATTCAAATCTAGCTTTATTGTTTATTAATTGCTGAATTTTGCAGAACTTAATTTTCTGAGCTTCCACTCATATTTCTCATCTGTCTAATGAGAATACTGATAAAATCTACCAGAAAGAATTATTAGAATTGAGTGTAAAATACTTAGCACAACTGAAACACAGTAAGTAAATATTAGCTATTATAATTATTCACTCATCTTCACCTATTGGTCTATAAAATAAACTTGGAATTTATTTAGATTAGTATCTGCTGGAAGCACTCATGAAAGATATCTGCAAAGGTTTCCAAAACTAGGTTCCAAAGAGAATCTACATGGTACATAGGGAGGTAGTTAGGCTGGAAGAAAGAGGATAATAGAATATACAGTGTCCAAGTTCCTGCAGATAAGGCTATTCATTTACAACTTAGAAAAGCAAGCTCACTTTTCTGCAACAGACATAGTTTGTGGAAAATTAGTAAATTTGATTTTCATTAGTAAGTTTTACAATATAATTCACCTTCAGTTTTTCTAGGGAGGAGTGTGGGAAGGAAATAAGCAAAACCATAAAGCTCACATGAAATAATGTTTATCCTTGAAGAAAATGACTGTATATTTTACTGTTGGTCAACAGGTGCCACAACAACAGAGTATACAAGAATACTGGAAATGTGTGAAAAAAGAAAGCATTAAAGGAGTAAAAGAAGCCTGGAAACAAGCTGGAAAAGGCCTTTTTTAAATTAAAATAATAATAAGGCAATTATATTGCTCCAAATGTCAAAATTTGATTTTTTTTAAATACTTGCTGCTCTTGCTTTTAAGTCTTCACTGATTTCCTTTGTAATATAGAGATGCCATATATTTGCTTTCTAAATCAATAATTTCTTGATACATTTTCAGAAAAGAACTTTTTAGAAAGGAAAATATTGTTTTACAAAATCAGATATTGGATTCTGTCCAAAGACCTAATTCCAAGTAACATTTAGTGCTTTGGGAAGATGGAAAAGCTTATTTCTTCACTGATTCTTTATACACAAAAGCATGATACGCTTTCTGGAAGAGTGGATAAGTGCTTATGGGAAAATAGTACTTGATTCACAAGGCCAGTGTTGATTTCAGAAGTTGTGATGTTCCTAATAGGGTAAATGAAGTTAAAACTTGAGACTTTTCTCATTTGTATCATATTTCATGTCTGTTTTATTTCAGTTCGCTGTACATTTGGTGTCTTTAAAATAACATGTAGGGCTGGGGATGTGGCTCAAGCGGTAGCCCGCTCGCCTGGCATGCGTGTGGCCCGGGTTCGATCCTCAGCACCACATACAAACAAAGATGTTGTGTCTGCCGATAACTAGAAAATAAATATTAAAATTAAAAAAAAAATAAAATAACATGTAAAAAATGTTTGTATCTTATATCTGGAAGCAGAATAAAATATTCACACATACAAAATATGCAGATGCTTTTTATTTTACATATATTTTTAATACCACATTTTCAAAATGTAAATACTTTTAATTCCTTGCCACTTTCACTAGTTTATGTTCTTAAAAACTAGTGTAGGGTTGGGGGTGTAGCTCAGCAGTAGAGCACTTTCCTGGCATGCTGGAGGCCCTGAGTTTGATCTCTAGCACTGGGAGGAAAAAATTAAAAAGTGTGGTTGGGGAGAATTTTGATCACAAGATCAGGATATCATGAAATATACTGGGTTGTGGGAAATGTTTAAAGTGATACTAGAAATTAACGGGCATTAAAGCAAATATAAAATTGTGTAAAATGGTTACTTTTAAAAATAAATAATCAATAAAATTTACTAAAAAATATGTGCTTCTTGCGGCTAGGGTTGTGGCTCAGCAGTAGAGCACTTACCTAGCTAGGTGCTGGATTTGATCCTCAATACCACGTAAAAATAAGTAAATAAAATAAATGTATTTAAAACCAGTTTTACCTCTAGAGAACTGCTCATTCCAGGGCCATGGCCGGGTCTGTAACGTCTTTTGTGAATTAAACAACTAAGCAACTTAGCACGTATCTCAATAAAAAATAAAGGGTTGGGGTTGGGGCTCAATGGTAGAGCACTTGCCTAGCGTGTGTGAGGCACTGGATTTGATCCTCAGTACCACAGAAAAATAAATAAAATAAAGATATTGTGTCCCATCTTCAACCAAAAATATTTTTAAAAATAAAGGCTGAGATGTGGCTCAGTGGTTAAGGCACCCCTGGGTTAAATCCCCAGTACCAAAAAAAAAAGGAGGGCTCATGAAGAAACAGGGAGTCAAATGAACAAAGCCAACTTGAAGGACCTTCCCAGCCAAATCTGGTACTGTTTGAGCATCAAAATAATTTAACGTCAGCCAGGCTCAGTGGAGCATGCCTATAATTCCAGGAGCTTGGGAGGCCAAGACAGGAGGATCACAAGTTCAAAGCCAGCCTCAGCAAGGGCAAGACACTAAGGAATTCAGTGAGACCCTGTCTCTAAATAAAATACAAAAAAGGGACTGAGGATGTGGCTCAGTGGTCGAGTGCCCCTGAGTTGAATCCCTGTACCAAAAATAAAAATTAATGCCAGTAATAGATTATAAGAATATCTGTCTGTATGACACTATCACACTGTTTTGATTATTGCAGTTTTCAGGGAAGTAGTGATATCAGAAAGTATAAGTCTCCAACTTTACAAATAGGCCTCCATCAATTTGCATTTAGAGCAAATTGATGTTTCTTTTTTTAATTTTTTTTTTTAGTTGTTTATGGATCTTTTATTTTATATGCAGTGCTGAGCATCAGACTCAGTGCCTCACACATGCTAGGCAAGTGCTCTAGCCACAACCCCAGCCCAATGTTTCCTTTATATATATATATAAATTTTTTTTTTTTATTTTAGTTGTAGGTGGACACAATATCTTTATTTGGTGCTGAGGATTGAACACAGTGCCTCACATAAATTAGGCAAGAGCTCTATCACTGAGCCACAAATTGATGTTTCTTTTTTTGGGGTGCTGGGGGTACCAGAGATTGAACTCAGTGACATTCAACCACTGAGCCACATCCCCAGCTCAATTTTGTATTAAGAGACAGGTCTCACTGAGTTGCTTAGGGCCTTGCCCTTGCTGAGGTTGGCTTTGAACTTGTGATCCTCCTGTCTCAGCCTCCCAATTGGCTGGGATTACAAGCATGCACCATCACGCCCAGCTTGATGTTTCTTTTTTTTTAGTTATAGGCGGACCCAATATATATTATTTTTTTAATATTTATTTATGTATCTTTAGTTTTAGGTGGATACATTAGTTTGTTGTTGTTTTTAACATGGTGCTGAGGATCGAACCCAGTGCCTCGTGCATGCTAGGCGAGCACTCTACCACTGAGCCACCATCCCAGCCCCTATATTTTATTTTTTATGTGGTGCTGAGGATTGAACCCGGGGCCTCGTGCATGCTAGGTGAGTGCTCTACCTCTGAGCCACAACCCCAGCCCCTTGATGTTTCTTAATCTGCAAAAGTTTTTGGTAATAATAGGATAAAAGCTCTTGGCCATTTGTCAGCCTAAAACATTATGCTGTAAAGGAAGAGTTTTCTCAATTATGCAGATTAACATATTTCAAGGGCTTAGCCTTTATCATCTGTAAGGGATGTTTCTCTTGCCCCATTAATTGATTGACTGATTTTCACTGTAAGCTCATATTCTTATGACCCAACAATTTCACTCCTAGGGACTCAAGTACTTGATGCCAGTGTTCATTGTATCATGCAATTAAAAAAGTGGAAAAACAAAATGTGCTATACACATACAATGTTATATTGATAGTCCATAAAAATGAATGAGGTTCTGTTACACATTATTAGATGAACCTTGAGAAGTGAAATAAGTCAGACACAAAAGGACTAATAATGATGATTCCACTTATGTAGGTACCTAGGATACATAAATTCCTGAGACAAAATAGATTCTGCCAAGTTGGCAAGGTGGAGAATTATTGCTTAATGGTTAAATAATTTTGGTTTGGATTGATGGAAATATTCAGAAACAGGAGTTGGTGATAGATGCCCAACATGATGAATACAATTTCACTGTGTAATACATTTAAAAATGTGAAAATGGCAAATATTATGTCAATTTTACTACAATTTTTAAAAATTAATAATGTAGTAAACCAAACCCACTCAATTATACACTTGAAATGAGTGAACTATACTGTATATGAAATACATCTCAACATAGATAAGAATTAACCAGTAGATGATTAAAATACAAAGTTTTTAGAAACATCAAAAGCCAACAAAAGGTTAATAGCTGAATTAACATTTCTCAGCCTAATGACACCCAATATCTTCCCCACAACTATTTTTAACAAAAGCTTTGTATTCTTGTATTAGTCAACTTTCTGTTACTAAAACAAATAACTGAGATAATTAGTTCATAAAAAGAAAAGGGTTATTTTGGCTCACAGTTTTTTTTGGTTCCAGTCTAAGATCAGGCAGACTCATTATTTTTAGGTCTTTGGGAAATGGTAATGATGGGGAGGGCATCAGGGAGAAAAACTGCTCACCTCTTCACCAGAAAGAGAAAGGGAGGAAAAGGAAAAGACCAGGGTCCCACAATGCCCTTTTTTTTTTTTTTTTTTTAATCTTAAAACACTTCATTGACAATACATTTATTTTTGGATACTTATTTTGGTCTTAATTTACCAAAATGGTGGTACCACAATGCCCTCTGAAGGCACACCCCAATGACCTAAAAGGCCTCCCACTAAGCACCACCTCTTAAAGGTTCCACCACCACTTAATAACACCAAGGTGAGGACTAGCCCTTTATAACACATGGATCATTAGGGGACACTTAGATCCAAATTACAGAAGTCCTTTTTACTATTCTGAAGTAAGACTCCATAGGTAAAATAAACTTCCTCTGCATTTATTTTTTTAAGATAAAACATGAACATACAATTTTTAAAGGAATTTGTATTGAAATAACTTGCAATCAATATGTTCTATTGCTTCTATTCTAGAAGAACCCCCAAAATAAATCCCTATACTAAAACTCTAGGGTCAGTGCCATCTAAAATCTATAATAATAAATAAGGACGTCTATAGAAAAATAATAGGTCAGGCACAGTGGCTCATGCCTATAATCCCAGCTTCTTTGGGAGGCTGAGATAAGAGGATCACTTGGTGCCAGGGGTTTGAGGCCAACCTGGGCAACACTATGAGACACCCTTCACCCCTATCTCAAAAAAAGAAGGGAGGAAGGAGAAGGACACAGGAGGGGAGCAAAGGGTAGGGGAGAGGAAGAAAGGAAAGGAGAGAAGATAAAAGGATAAGAGAGAAAGAACCAGGTTATACTATGAATTTGGATTATTCACCATGGAGAGGTGAGATAGTAGACAGGAGATTAATCTGAGTGACTAATAAAAATATTTGAGCTTATTAGTAATCAGAGAAGTGTGAATTAAAACAAGATACCAGTTCATGCTTATCAGATTGGCAAAAAATAAAATTCAGGTAATATCAAATATTAGTGTAGACTTGGAGAAAGAGTACCACTTGTGTACTGCTGGTTAGGAAACAATCTGATAATCTTTAATGAAATTAAGTATGTGTTCACCCTGTGATTCAGATGCCCCCAGAAAAATAAGTTCAAATCCCATGAGGTTCAAAGAAGTTCATCTCAGTATTGATTGCAGTAGAGGGAATTTGAGTAACTCAAATGTTCCTCACTAAGGAAACAGAAAATGTGATGAGTGCATGCTATGAAACACTAGGTATTCAACTGGAGAAGCATGGGTAAATATTCAAAATATAATAAGTTTAAAACATGTAAAACAAGATTTATATCAAATAAAATTTATGTCACAAATATAGCCATTCTTGATAATTAGAAAACATTTTGAAAATGTATACTCTACTAAAATAGAAAATATCAAAGACATCCACAGACTTCTAGAGACATATGACCTACCCAAACTGAATGAGGCGGTCATACATGTTTTAAACAGATCAATTTCAAGTAATGAAATAGAAAAGGCCATCAAAAGCCTAGGGGAGGGCATCAGGAAAAGCCAAGGACCAGATGGATTCTCAGCCAAGTTCTACAAGACCTTCAAAGAAGAACAAAGTATTCCATGAAATAGAAAAGGAGGGAACACTTTCAAACTCATTCTATGAGGCTAATATCACCCTGATACCAAAATTAGACAAAGACACATCAAGGAATGAAAACTTCAGACCAATATCCCTGATGAACATAGATGCAAGAATTCTCAATAAAATTCTGGCAAGTCACATAGATAAACATATCAAAAAGATAGTGCACCATGATCAAGTGGGATTCATCCCAGGGATGCAGGGTTGGTTCAACATATGGAAATCAATAAAAGTAATTCATTATTATTAATAGACTTAAAAACAAGAATCATGATCATCTCAATAGATGCAGAAAAAGCATTTAACAAAATATAGCACATTTTGATGTTCAAAACACTAGAAAAACTAGGGATAGTAGGAACATACCTAAACAATGTAAAAGCTATACTTGCTAAACTAAAGGCCAGCATCATTCTAAATGGAGAAAATTTTAAAGCATTCCTGTTAAAAAACTGGAACAAGTCAAGGATGTCCTCTTTCACTACTTCTGTTCAACATCATCCTTGAAACTCTAGCCAGAGCACTTAGACAAAAGAAAGAAATTAAAGGGATACAAATAGGTAAAGAAGAACTCAAACTATCACTACTTGTTGATAACATGATTCTATATCTAGAAGATCCAAAAATTTCCACCAGAAAACTTCTAGAACTAATAAATGAATTCAGCAAAGTAGCAGGATATAAAATCAACACCCAAAAATCAAACGCACTCCTACACATCAGTGATGAATCCACTGAAAGAGAAATTAGGAAGACAAAAAAAAAAATATTTAAAAATGCCTGGAAATCAATCTAAAAAAAAGAGGTGAAAGACCTCTGCCACAGTCTGGCTGGGCACAAATCACGAGCCACTGAAGCAGGAACAAACTTTATTTCTGAACTCTACCAGCACACTCCACACACGCTCCCGGGAACTCCCCCGAACACCATGTGGCCCTCTCCGGGAACCAGCAACCAGAAAATCCCTCCTTCCCCAACCAATGGGAACTCTCCGGGAATCTCCGCAAGAGCTCAAGCGAAACTCAACAGGAACTCCGCCAGAACTCAAAGTCATCATCTTAATGGCTCACTAGCGTCGCCTCTCAACCACTACTTCTGGCAAAAATACCATGCGTCATCCCAACTCGGCTGTGGCCCTCAACAGACCTCTACAATGAAAACTCACAACACTAAAGAAAGAAATTGAAAAAAACCTCAGAAGATGGAAAGATTTCCCATGCTCCTGAATAATGGCAGAATTAATATTGTCAAAATGACCATACTACCAAAAACGTTATACAGATTTAATGCAATTCCTATTAAAATCCCAATGACATTCTTCATAGAAATAGAAAAAGAAAATGAAATTTATTTGGAAAAATAAGAGACCTAGAATAGCTAAAGCAATTCTTAGAAAAGTGAAGCAAGAGGCATCACAATACTAGATCTTAACTATACTACAGAGCTACAGTAACAAAAACAACATGGTATTGGTGCCAAAATAGATTGGAGGACCAATAGTACAGAATAGAAAACACAGACAAACCCACATGAATACAGTTATCTCATACTAGACAAGGGTACAAAAACATTCACTGGAGAAAAGATAGCCTATTCAGCAAATGGTGCTGGCGAAACTGGAAATCCATATGTAGCAAAATGAACTTATACCTCTATCTCTTACCCTGCACAAAAATCAACTCAAAGTGGATCAAAAACTTAGTCACTAGAACAGAGACCCTGCACCTAATAGAAGAAAAAATAGGCCCAAATTTTCACCACAACAGTCTAGAATCTGACTTCCTTAACAAGACTCCTAAAATGCAAGAAATAAAATCAAGAATCAATAAATAAGATAGATTAAAATTAAAAAGCTTTTTCTCAGCAAAGGAAACAATGAAGTGAGGAGAGAGCCTACAGATTCAAAGAAGTCTTTAACACATGCCCCTCCGATAAAGCATTAATCTATGATATATAAAGAACTCAAAAAACTTAACAAATAAATAAATAACCCAGTCAATAAATGGGCTAAGGAACTGAACAGACACTTCACAGAAGAAGAAAAACATTTGATCAACAAATATATGAGAAAGTGTTCAACATTTCTAGCAATTAGAGAAATGCCAATCAAAACTACACAAAGATTTCATTTCACTCTTTTCAGAAGGCAATCATCAAGAATACAGGCAACAATAAATGCTGACAAGGATGTGGTGAAAAGGTACACTCATACATTGGTGGTGGGACTGCAAATTGGTGTAACCACTATGGAAAACAGTATGGAGATTCCTTAGAAAACTAGGAATGGAACCACCATTTTCCCCAGCTATCCCACTCCTTGGTTTATACCCAAAGGACTTAAAATCAGCATATTATAGTGACACAGCCACATCAACGTTTATAGCAGCTCAATTCACAATAGCTAGACCATGGAACCAACCTAGGTGTCCCTCAATAGATGAATGGATAAAGAAAATGTCATATATATACTCAATGGACTATTACTCAGCTTTAAAGAAGAGTAAAATTATGGCATTTGCCAGTAAATAGTTGGAATTGGAGAATATCATGCTAAGCGAAATAAGCCAATTCCACAAAACCAAAGGCTGAATGTTTTCTCTAATATGTGGATGCTAATACACAATATGGTGGTGGCGGGGGGGCACTAGGAAAGAATAACATTACCTTCTTAGATTAGGTAGAGGGAGTGATGGGAGGGGAGAGGAGGGGATATGGGGATAGGAAAGATAGTAAAATGAAACAGACATTATTGCTATATGTATATATGTGACTACATGACCAATATGATTCTGTAACATGTACACTCATAAAAATGATAAATTTTATCCCATCTATGTGTGATATATCAAAGTGCATAAATGCATTCTACTGTCATGTATAACTAATTAAAACAAATTAAATTTTTTTAAAAAAAATATAGCAATTTCTTGGGGCTGGGGTTGTGATTCAGTGGTAGAGTGCTTGCCTAGCATATATGAGGCACTGGGTTCAATCCTAAACACCACATATAAATAAATGAATAAAATAAAATTTATATATATAGACAGATAGATAGATAGATATAGATATAGATAGATATAGATATAGATATATGGAGAGAGAGAGAGAGAAAGAGAGATCCATTTCTCCATTTCTTGGTATACACAGATTATTTATTCCAGGACTCCCATGAATACCAAAACTTGCAGATGCTTAAATTCCTTCTATAAATTGGTATATTGTTTGCATAGAACCTATACTTATGCTCCTGTATACCTGAAATCATATCTGGATGATGCATAATATCTAATACAGTATAAGTGCTATGTAGATAGTTGTTACACTATATTGTTTAGGAAATGATGACAAGAGAGAAAGTCTGTATATGCTCAAAGCAGATGAAGTTTTTAAAAATATTTTTGATCCATAGTTGGGTAAATCCATGAATGTGGAAGCCATGGGTGTAGGAAGCCAACTATATGGACGTGTGTGGCCACCGTGGCCATCTTAATTTTCCTGGAACCCTCAGTCTCTCTCCTGCCTTTGTCCTTGCTGTTCACTTGGCCTATGTTCTGACTCTGAATCTTTGGTAGGACTTATCTTCAATATCATTCAGGTCTGTGCTCAAAGTTATCCTTATCAAAGGGAACATCACACACCAATCAATCCTGTTACTCTCCATCCTCTTGCCCTATTTTGGTCTTCTTCATAGAACTTTATCATCACCTACCAGTTTATATTTTTACTTTTTAATTTGTCAATAATTGGTTTATAAGTCCCATGAGAGCAGGATTTTTTTTTTTTTTTAATTCGCCAATTGGCTAGACCATCTGGACTGCTGTTTATAAGATCAAGACAGCTTCCTTGATCCCACGTGGTAGGAGTCTGGCAGGGGAGGAGTCTGGTAGTAGTGGTGACTACTCCTTGAAGAAGGCAAAGGTGCTAAGCAGACACACTAGGTTCTTACTCTCTAATGTGAAACGCTATAGGTTAAAACTAGTTTGCAGTCTCTAGAGACAAGGAGATAAAGTTACATTCATCAGGAGAGGCTCAGGGTGAAAGTCACAAATAAGTTTCAGGAAAACTTTCAAGAAGGTAGCTGCCTTAGAGCTAGGGATGTAGCTTAGTGATAGAATATGTGCTGAGCATGTGAGAGGCCCTGAGTTCTCTCCCTAGCACCACACACACACAAACACCCACACAAATGGATAGAGAAAAAATTGAATTGGGGCAACATGAATAGATATTCAAAATAATAATAGTAAGTTTAAAACATGTGAAGCAAAATTTACAGCAAATATAATTGGCTGCTGGTCACAAAAAAAGACACCACAAGTTGCTCCAAAAACTATATACTTAACCCTTCCTTTATCAGTACACTTGAAAGCTATTCAAAATATTTTAATTCAATTTGCATATTTTGGGTTTTTTTCCTCCTCCTAGAACATGTTTTGAACATTTATTATGCAGACATGATATTATGCATTTAGACAGTTATGCAGCTGTCCAAGAATGAGACTTCTGAATCACAGGGTGAATACACACTTAATTTCATTAAAGAGTGTCAGATTGTTTTCTAACCAGCAGTACACAGGGATATTCTTTGTCCAAGTCTACACTAATATTTGGTATTCCCGGTTTGTTTTGTTTTGTTGCCAATCTTTTTTTTTTTTAATATCTTTATTTTATTTTTATGTGGTGCTGAGAATCGAACCCAGTGCCTCACGCATGCTAGGCGAGCATGCTACCACTTGAGCCACATCCCCAGCCCCAGTTGTTGCCAATCTGATAAGCATGAACTGGTATCTTGTTTTAATTCACACTTCCCTGATCACTGTTAGACAATGTTAGATATTATGTCTAAGCAATGAGAATAGGATTTAGATGAGCAGAGAGGGGCCAGCAAGACCCTCAGCTGCCAGCCCTTTGAATCTGGTTTTCCTTTTCTGAGCCGGCAGAGTGCCCCACATTCTTGCTGATGTAATGGATAAGCAGAAAGATGAGAGGAAAGGAGGAAAAGTAGCTCCCTGCAGGGGTTTTGCCTTGATCATTTCATGCCAAAGAAATAAAGATACACCATCAACAAATGCACGTGTTGAGCAGATGGGTTGAATTCCAGACAGTTAAGGTGAGAAATTTCCTTGCTCAAAAGGAGGCTTCCTGACCCCTGAAGAACTGGCATCACCTGTGATTTGATTAATCCCACATTTTCCCACTCTGCCTCTTAAACAGCGAATATTTAACTCTAAATTCTAACAGTTAAGTGAATTTGTGAATATGTTTTCCTGATATTCCCCTGGGGAAGTACAAGGCAAACTACAAAGTCAATTTTATGCAAATAAGCACTCAGATCTATTAAAAAAAAAAAAAAAAGGCAGCATAATACAGGTGAGATAATAAGTTTTATTTAATAGAAATTGCATATCCTCAAAATCTGAGGTACAAATTGACAATAACACCACTGGGGTGTCTTAGAATTGATGAGACAAAAGGCTGAAATGCAAGGAAAAAAACACAAAAGGATCTTGCAAATCACTTGGAGCCATGTTACAGTTGACTTAAAATAAAATAATTAAATACAAAATGTCCACAAGATGGCACTCTTGCATTTCCAAAACCTTTTTATCTTGCTTGGACCCTGAAAATGTTTAACAGAAAACCCAAGCACAGGATAAGACATACATACAGAAAATTACAGAATGTTTCAAAGATAACACAAAAGGAAATATGTGAGAGACTTTGGACTGAAATACCTTAGTTCAATACTTACCAGTTAGAAAAATAAGCACAAAGCTTTACCACATTTATCATTAGCAAGTGCTGTTTGGTTGTATTTGGTAAGGAAGGAACTTAACCTTTGGAATCTCTAGATAACACCACCTTGTTATTAGTGAGGCTGTGGCTTTAGCATTGTCAGTAGCAACTTTTTACTGAAACCTGCTTGGTCTGATGAACTCTGCTAGGTGCTAGTATTCATTCCAGGAGAGCTCTTTTTCCAAGAGAATGAAATGAGAGCAAGTATCCTGTTTATAACATCTGAATTTACATAATATTTAGGAGAAATAGTCAGTACTTGGAGAAAAAATATTTGTAACCCCTAAAAGTAACTCCCAGAAAATAAAGACTATTAATATTATCTCCTAAAAATATGTTAATTTCTTTATGTTTTGAAAAATGTTGTATGAGCTCTCCCCAGCTACAAATTCTGATGAACCAACCAAAGAGAATTAAAAGAATATTCATTGCAGCATCATTTCAAATAATAAAATCTGGAAACAATATGAATGTCTGGCACCATGACAATGGATAAATTGTGCTATAATTGTACTATTGTATAATTATCTAGGCAGCTGTTTAAATGGTGAATGAATAAAATAAGTTACATAATATTGCTGGTCACTAAGCTATTGTCTTTCTGCTCCAACCCTTCCCCCTCCATACACAGCGCGTTTTGTGATGCAGGGACAAGGACCCTGCAATACTCTGTTCCCCTTGCCTCCTGGCAGCATGCTAGGCTCTGATCACAGAGGGCAGTAGGGAAGTTATAAGCCTAGAGAAGGGAAACAGGCTCACTCTTGCTGTGTACTGTCACTGTGATTTGTGTTTATTCCCAGCTTTCATCTCTGCAACCCTTGGTACCAGTCTCTGGCTTTTTTTTTTTTTTTTTTTGGCACTGCCAGAACCAGCTTCATTATGTTTCCTCCCTGCCACCCTGTCCCTAGGGAGACAGTACCAGCCTCTACTCCCTGAGCAGGCTGGGCTATTCCTTCAAGCTTCTGGACTTTAATACCCTCAACTTCCTTCCTTTATGCCTAGGCCCTGGCAGTGGTAGTGCTTCTAGCAGTGACATTCTCCATATCATTACAGTGCCCTCTTTGATTTTTAAGTTTCCTAATATATATTTAACCAATGACTTTTATTGTTATTGCTGTTAAAATACTTAACGTGAACTCTGATACAATGACCATATGCCAGGAAATAGAAATACAAATATGTGGGATATACAGATAGACAGACACATACATACATATTAGAATATACATATATGGGGCTGGGGATATAGCTCAGTTGGTAGAGTGCTTGACTTGCATACACAAGACGCTGGGTTCTAATACCCAGCACCACACAAAAATATATATATGTAAACATATATGTATATAAAGTACACATATACATGTAAATGTATATATACATATTTTTTATATTTATTTTTAGTTGTAATTGAATGCAATATCTTTATTTTATTTATTTATTTTATGTGGTGCTGAGAATCGAACCCAGGACTCTTGCACATGCTTACCTAGTGCTCTACCACTGAGCCACAAACCCAGCCCTATTTTTCCATGTTATATTTGCCCTTATATATGCATACATTACACATAAAATTTAATCCTCACAGTATATGCTATGAAAAGAACACAATTATTCCCATCATATAGAAGGAGACTGAATCTCAGGGAGGTTAGATAAATTCTACAATATTACTAGCTAGAGTAAGTGATGAAGCTGGGATATGAATTCAAATCTCCTTGACTCCACAGTCTGTATTTTTTCCCACTATGTCCTTCAAGTTGTTTAGATCTTTGATGGTTTTGATGTGGTCTGTCTCCCAAAGGTTCATGAGTTGGAATCTTGGTCCCCAATATGGCAATGTCAAGAGGGTAGGAGTTTTAAGAAGTGAGCCCTAGGGGCTGGGGATGTGGCTCAAGCGGTAGCGCGCTCGCCTGGCATGCATGTGGCCCAGGTTCGATCCTCAGCACCACGTGCAAACAAAGATGTTGTGTCCACCGAAAAAAAACTGAAAAATAAATATTGAAGAATTTTCTCTCTCTCTCTCTTAAAAAAAAAAAAAAAAGTGAGCCCTAATGGGAATTACTTAGGTAACTTGGGGTGCTGCCCTTGGAAAGAATTAAAGTATTTCTCCTGAGACCCTCAAACCTCAAAGTAAATTTATCCCTAATTCTGTTCTAGGGATGGAGGTGTGGGTCAGTGATAAACACCTTTTTACCTAATAATATAAATATAACATTACACTATTCTAATAATACTAGGAATAGAAGCACTATATACAAGACTGCTTCCATGACTAAAGTTATGGGAAGGTTGAGAACACTGTAGAAAAAACATGAACATCTGTAATTCCAAGTTTCTTGTCATTCATTTATTCAATTACTATTAATGCCTTTTATGTGCCTGGCAATCTGGTGGGCTCACAATGGTGAAGAAAAACAGAACTAGTCCTTCCTTCAAAAAGCTTACAGTCTAAGGAAAGTTACCATCTTTAATTGAATAATCAAACATAGGAGAAGTACTTAAGTATATCATACAGGGATTTACCATAGACAGGATATGTAACTACAACACATTGTGTTCCAAAGGCAGTCCCAACACCCAACAGCATGTCATCTGCCCTTCTCAATGTCTGGTATGCATGTGCACTCTTCTGCCTTTGTTTACTGGGAACTGATCAGTTCTCAATCCAAAGTGATCTTACAAAGATGTCACAGCATTAGAGACAGTGCAGCTTTGTTCCTGAAAAACCTGCTATTGTCTGGTCATTGAACTCCTTGCCTTCCACATGATTTGTGACACCAATCAGTGTTTCCACTGGCAGCTGCTGAGCCAGACTCTCCCCATAGCCTAAATGCAATCAATAACATGTGCCTGGACTGATCAATAAATAAGTGGCCAGGAAGCTTTCTTGAGGACAGATTTCCAGAAGTGCAAAAACAATAAATCTAACCAAACCAGAAATTCAAGTAGTAACCAGAGTTGGGTATTTATGGCTCCACCATGTCAACTAAATCTCTGGACTCTTTTTGGATGCCTTTCCTCTGTTAGGAAACAGATCATTAGATAACCTTGTAGCAAAAAAGGAAGGAAGGAGGGAAGGAAGGGAGGGAGGGAGGGAGGGAGGGAGGAAGGAAGGAAGGGAGGGAGGGAGGGAGGGAGGGAAAGGAAAGGAAAAGGAAAAGACAGTGGTGCAACCAGGGTCCACTGATGGATACTAAAAGCAGTGGGTGAAATTTTACAGAGAAACAGGATTTTTGATAGTCTCAAAGTGCCTCTTCCCTAAATGCTTATTGATTTTTTTTTTTTAAAGAGAGAGGGAGAGAGAGAGAGGTTTTTTTTGTTTTTTTTTTTTTAATTTATTTTTCAGTTCTCAGCGGACACAACAACTTCTTTGTTTGTATGTGGTGCTGAGGATCGAACCTGGGCCGCACGCATGCCAGACAAGCGCGCTACCACTTGAGCCACATCCCCAGCCTACTTATGAATTAATGTAATGGTTGAACAGTCTTCTCCCTCCAGGAGGTGAAATTTAATTCCTCTGCTTTTGAGTAGAGCTTGACTCAATCATTTTTTTTTCTAATGAAAAAATGTAGAGTAAGGAAAAAATGGTAACTTCATGACAGACACTGGACCTTCAACCCAGTGATCAAGGTTAACATTACCCATTAAAAAGTCATGTCCACATGATGTACATCCTGTCACAATATCATAAGAGAGGCACATCACCTCTGTGATTTTTCTTCTCCCAAATTTATAAGCCAATGTAGTATGAGAAAATATCAGACAAATCCAAACTGAAGGACAGTCTACAAAATACTCAACCAGTACATTTTGTTTTAAATTTTTTAAGTTGTAGATGGATACAATGCCTTTTATTTATTTATTTATTTATTTATTTATTTATTTATAGTGCTGAAGATTAAACTCAGTGCCTCACACTGAGCTCCACCACTGAGCCACAACCCCCAGCCCACAATGAGTACTTTTTACATTACTTTTTTTTTTTTTTGGGGGGGGGGGTTTACAGGAGATTGAACTCAGGGGCACACAACCACTACTGAGCCACATCCCCAGCCCTATTTTGTATTTTATTTAGAAGACAGGGCCTCACTGAGTTGCTTGCAACTTGCTTTTGCTGAGGCTGACTTTGAACTCCTGTCTCCACCTCCTGAGCTGCTGGGATTACAGGCTAGTGCTGCTGCGCAGGGCCTTTAAATTACCCCCCTCAGGGATAATTCCTGCCCCAGGAATTGTTTCATACTCTGTTATAGTTCTTTCTTTGTAACAATGGAAGAAAGTATTTTTTTTTTTAAGAGAGAGGTGAGAGAGAGAGACAGAGAGAATTTTTTTTAATATTTATTTTTTAGTTTTTTGGCGGACACAACATCTTTGTTTGTATGTGGTGCTGAGGATGGAACCCGGGCCGCACGCATGCCAGGCAAGCGCACTACCGCTTGAGCCACATCCCCAGCCCGGAAGAAAGTATTTTTACTAAAGGAACTTTGGCTTTTGAGGGGGTTTTAAAATCTTTTTTTTAATTGCCAATTGACAAAATATAGTTACATATGACATACAAATAAAAGAATGAACTAATGAACATATCTATCACCTCAAATACTTATTGTTTTGGGGGTAAGAGCATTTGAAATTTATTGTCTTAGCAGTTTGAAACATACAATACACTATTATTGCTATAATCATCATGCTGTACAATAGATGGATAAAATGTATTCCTCTTGTCTAACTGAAACTTTGTACCCTTTGACCAATACTTCCCTATCCCTCTGGCCCTGACAGCCATTGCCCCTCCTATCCCAGGAAGCCACCATTCTACTCTCTGCCTCCCTGAGTTTGATCATTTTAGATTTCACATATAAATGAAAACATGCAGTATTTGTCTTTCTGTACCTCTAAATCAGTACTTTTCCAAAGTGTTTTTCCATACAAAACAAGGAAAGACAGAAACAACAACCAGAGAGTGGAGGAGGCTAAAAGATCGGATGGCTAAACACAATGGGAGGTCCTGGGGCAGAAAAAGACATTGGTGAGAAAACTGGTGAAATCCTAATAAAGTCTGTAGTTTAGCTAATATTGTACCCTCCTTTATTTCTTAGATTAGATTAGCACATCATCATGCTTATATAAAATGGCTTTTGGGAAAGCTTGGTGAAGACTACAGGCATTCTCTCTACTATTTTTCTAACTTTGGTAAATCTAAAATTATTTCAAAAATAAAAAGATTAAAAAAGAAAAAAATCATAAGCTGGAACCATCTCTACTAATGCATACAGTATTTCTGCTATTTAAACAATAGGTAGTGGGGAATGTTAGTTTTACATTTGGCAGAGTCATGATCTGGAGAGGAGAGATTGGTCTACAACCAGGATTTGGACCTACCCCCTTAGAATCAGCTGTGCCAGGCTGGACTTCTTGACAGAGCCAGGTCTGAGAAGGAATTAGGAGGGGAGGAAACTTTATAGGCAGAGTGCACAGATGGAAGAGTATCCATGAGCAAGTGTATGCAGAGAGGTTCAAGGAGAAGAAAGGAAACCATGGGGTCAAGCCTAGAGCAATTCTGGAAGGAAGTTTGTGCAGCAGAAGCTGGAGGTAGGGGACAGAAGAGCTGCAGAGCCTTTTGCAGTCATGTTAAACATCATTAAAATCATCCAAGTGTATAAAGCAGATTGTAATTTCTAAAGGCTCACTCCACTATGGCATAAAACAGGAAAGAAAACAAGAACAAACAAAAAACAAGCTGCCTATGAGGAAAGATTTTGTCTCTGTTCCCCAGTGCAGTGATCAGAACATGTTTGGTGTTGAGAAAATGAAGGGATGGATGAATTTGTGGAGCAGACTGTGGATGGAGGGGAGATGGATAGTGGGGTAGTGTCCATGTTCAGTGGGTGGGGGCAGCAGGCAGTAGACTCTTGAGTAATTCAGGCAAGAGCTGCTGGCAAAATGTGAAAGGTTAAACAAGGGAGGAAGCAAGATCTGAAACCTCTGCTTTTTTTTTTTAATATATTTTTAAAATTGTAGATGGACACTATACGTTTATTTGTTTTTATGTGGTACTGAGGCTCAAACCCGGTGCCCCACACATGCTAGGCAGGCACTCTACCACTGAGCTACAGCCCCAGCCCCAAGCCTCTGCTTTTTGAAAGTGCTCCCAACTCCCTTCTCTCCCCTTCATTCTGCCCCCAAACTGCTCCTGCTCCTGCTCACTCTTTCTCCTCCCAAGAATATGGACTTCTACTGAGAAAGAATTTAAAATGTCACACATAAACACACAAAGTTAGTCTGGGGGAATCAAGAGGCATGAGACTACAATCACCTAGGTCATTCTGACCTAGCAATGTAGGTTTCTACAGATTCCCTAAAGCATAAAGGTAACAAATATCCTTAGTGACAGCCTTTTCCTTATTGGTCCCCACCCAAAAGGTGCTAGGGATAGAACCCAGGGTCTTGCACACTAGGTAAGTGCTATACCACTGAGCTCTGCCCCCAGGCCCTATCACAGTTCTTACCTGGAATATATAATATAAATGACCAATCATCAATCAATGACCTGTGCTTTTTTTGTTGATGAATGCAATTTTAACAACTAGTTTTACTATAATCTCCCTTTTTCTTAATCTTTAAAAACCTAGCCCCCAGGGCTGGGACTGTAGCTTGGTTGCAGAGCACTTGTCTAGCATGTGTGAGGCACTGGGCTCAATCCTCAGCACCACATAAAAATAAACAAATAAAATAAAGGCATTCTATCCATCTACAACCACACACACACACAAAAAAAATTTTAAAAATTTGAAAAAAACAAAAACAAAAAACAACTACCTCCCACGCCCCCAAGATGCCATTTGGGAAAGCACTGATTCTAAGTGGATATTTGTCCCCTGCCCCCCACCCTCCCTGGGGTAATCATCTTCGTATTGGCTCAAAAAAACTCTTTGTTCTCATTCTCAGTGTACCTCAGCTTGCCTTTCAAGTTGACAGCATTTCCAAAAATGAATTAGTACTCACTTGGTCCTAAAGCAAGACACAGTCCATTTGAAGTTCTCAAAGAATGTTTTTATTGTAGGTAGTGTAGGGGAGAAAAGATTTCTCACCCATTGCAAATTTCCTCATTAAGGTACCTATAGTATGACAAATTAACAAGAAAAAAAGCATACAAATTTACTTACTATTATGTTTTATGTGAGAGCTTTCAGAAACAAAGACCCAAAGAAATAGGGAAAGCAATATGTTTTCATGGACAGTCATGCAATGGTGTGATTGGAAGGCAAAAGACATGATCTAATGGAATAAACTGGAGGAAACTTACAAGGCCAGTATATTTCAATTCTTCTCAGCATTTCTGTGTCTTTGGGGATAAGAATGTTCCTTTCCTCTGGGTTCCTTTCCTCCCAGCACCTCTTTTAGAATTTTAAAAATCTTTTTTATACTGGGGATTGAACCCTAGAGTGCTTTACTATTGATATGATTCCCCAGCCCTTTTTACTTTTTATCTTGCCATAGTAATCTCATGAAATTGCTTACGGACTCACTAAGTTGCTGAGGCTGGCCTCCAATTTGAAATCCTTCCACCTAAACCTCTGGAGTCACTAAAATTACAGGTGTGTACCACTGTGCCCAGCCCATCAGGGGCACGTCTTAAGTGAGGTCTTTTGATTTACTTAAGGGAAAGATCAGCCCACAAGACTGGGATCATAATTAGAATAAGTTATACTCCATGTATGTATAATATGTGAAAATACATTCTACTGTCATTCCATCTAAAAAGAACAAATTAAAAAATCCTAATAAAAAAAAAAGAGGAAGGTCAGAGAATAGGGATCAGGCAGTGCTGAGGATTAACCTTAGGTCCCAGAGTCTCATACATGTTAGGCCCTACCACTGAGCTATACCCTAATTTTTGAGTTTTCTAAATGGTCATTTTTCAAATCCACCTGTTCTTAATTAAAAAAAATTTTTTTTTAGTTGTAGGTGGACACAATATATTTATTTTTATGTGGTGCTGAATATTGAACTCAGTGCCTCACACTTGCTAGGCAAGTGCTCTACCCCAGCCCACACCTGTTCTTTTTTCCATTTTTTTGTCTATTATTTTCATGTTTTTAGATAGAAGTTATTTCTTCACTTACCTCTTTGAGTACGCATACCAAATACTGTTTGTAAAAGTCTTTGTTAGGCTACTTCCTGTAATTAATTCTATGTCATGTGGATTCAAATTCTGATTGTTGATTTTTATTTGCATCCTTTTTTTAAAAAATAAATTTTTAATTGTAGTTGGACACAATGCCTTTATTTTATTTATTTTTATGTGGTGCTGAGAATCAAATCCAGTGCCTCGCTGGCGAGCCCTCTATCCCTGAGCCACAACCCCGGCCCCTATTTGTGTCCTTAGTATTGGGTTTCTTCATGTGTTTTGGAACTGTGGTTTAATTTTTTAAATTTGTAAATTTGTTTTTTCTTCTCTATTTTTTCCATATCTGTATCTACTTGGTTTCAATAAGCCCTCCATAAGGCTTCTTAATTGCCTCTACTTGCCCTTATTATTCCTTAGTCCAGAACTACAACTTAAAATGGTATTTAGAGGTTCCTGGCTGGTGGTTATAATGGCAAAATCAGAGATTAGTCACCAGAACAGCTGACAGCGTGGCACTCTTGGGTTAGGGGTCTGTAGTCCTCCAGTCTTCACTGAAAGCCACAATCCTAGAGATGGATCAGCACAATATTTTATTTCTTTTGTTGGGGGATGGAGAGGACAGATGTTGGGAATGCAGGACAGAATCTCCATTTGTCTTTTAGGTGTTCCATTTTATCTGCCATTGCTGTTTTGGGGCATAGTGGTGCACTAAAGCTGATCTGAAGCAGCTTTTTCTTTTCAGTCACCTTCACCTCCACCATCCTTTTTCAGGCCATGATCAACCTGTACTTATATGACTACAGCAGCCACTCAACTGGCCTCCCTTCCTCCTTTCCTCCAATCCATTCTTCTCACCATGGCCAGAGTGACTGTCAGACAATGTAATTCTGCTTACATAATGGCTCTGCCTAATGATTCCCTTTTGTTACAATCAGTAGCAGAGATGGAGTCAAATCACTGGCCCAACATGGAAAAGAAAGGGGTTTAGATGTTAGCTTATAGCAAATGAACATTGAAGGGGCTGGGGTTGTGGATCTGTGGTAGAGTGCTTGCTTAGTATGTGTGAGGCCCTGGGTTCTATTCTTAGCACCGCATATAAATAAATAAAATAAAGGTCCATAGACAACTAAAAAATATATATATTAAGAAAAAGAACATTGAATAACTCATGTCTGTGGACACTAAAGATAGAAACATTCCCAAAAGAATGAAAATATTACCACCTTCCCCCAAATATATCTTCACTGGAATGACTTTAGGACAAGGAATAGATCAGAAGTATTTTATAGATTCCATTTAAAAATCAAAACCTTTTTAGACACCCAGTGGTAATTTTGGAATCAGAAAGTAGTGTGATTTGGCTGGTGAGTCCAAAAGTTAGGAATAACATTTAGATAACAAAAACCTTCAAATGTCTATTCAATTATTACTAAATATTTCCTACTTGCATGACACTGCAGGGGAAATAGGATATGTAAAAAATACTCTGCCTTCAAGAACCTTACAAAGTAGGAGGCAAGGTGATTCATTTCAATTAAAATTAAAACTAAATTTGTGTTGTATGTCCCCAAAATGTCTCTGGAAGTTCAAACTCCTCATAATTCAGAATATGACCTTATTTGGAAACAGAAACATTATCAATGTAGCTAGTTAAGATGAGGTTATACTGGAATAGGGTAGACCTTTAATCCAGTACTAATAGAGGTGCAGAGATAGACACAGGGAAGAGGATGCCAGGTGATAATGGAATGATGCAACTGCAAGCCAAGGAATGCCCAGGACTGATAGCCACCACCAAAAGCTAGGAAGAAGCAAGGACAAACCCTCCCTACAGGTTTCAGAGGAAGAACAGCCTTGCCAACACCTTTATTTAGGATTTCTAGCTCTAAGAACTGTAAGACAATAAATCTCTGGTGCTTTAAGTTCCCAGTTTGTGGTACTTTGGTACAGCAGCTCTAGGAAACGAGCTTATATAGTTTCTTAGTTAGCATTATAAACAAAATGGCATAACAAATAGAAATTATTTCCAGCAGACAAGGAGCTTCTGGATGACATGGTATTCGTGTTAAGCTTTAATGATTCTGTGGTAGGAGGAGAAAGGGCTTTATATTCTTCCATGTCAATCTAAATAGCATCTTAAAGCTTAGTTATTCTAAGCAATATCTCTGGAAAACGAGCTGTATGTAATTCACTTTAATGTCCTGAACCTAGTGTCAACTTTGTCACTAACAGGATTTTTAAGGTATAACACTGGAGACACCATGCTTTATTATTTCAAGCAGTATTGTGCAGAGGTAAAACAATCATTACTTGCTTTTATCATCACACTATAAAAGTGGGCAAGTCTTCTTTCTGGAAACTTTAGTAAGCAGTTGCTAGTTAAAATCTCAAGACTAACTCAAACATAGTAGTAGCAGGAACTGGTATTAAGGTGGCTGACTGGAATTAAACTTCTCCTGCTTTGACCTTGCATTATGATGTCTTCACAATGATGCTTCTAGTATGATTACAGTCATCGCTCAGCAATCTCCAGTTGTAAATAAATTCTTGAAATTTCAGTAGTCTTTTGGGGGAAGCAGGGAAAGAGCCATTTACCTGCACCTTTTTTCACAACTCAACCTTGAGTATGAGTTTCAAATCAATCTGATGGATTCTGTAATGGTTCTATCCTAAATCACATGCTCCTACAGGTTTCATCTTCCAAAAGATAAGTTCCGCTTGAATAATGGATGGAATTATTTCAAAGTAAAGGTATTTTTTATTTATTTTATTTTAGCTCTACTGGGGATTAAATCCAGAGCCTCATGTATGCTAGCCAAGACCTCTACCACAGAGTTATACCCCCGGCCCAGCCCAGGGGTTCTTTACCAGAGATACACAGAATAACCGGAGGAACCCTATAGTGAATACATTCCTCATCTGCCTGCTATGGTACAGCACAGCATTGTCATATTTGAAAAAGCACACACACACACACCCGCCAGCCACCACCTAGCCTCTAGATTTCCACTTCTTTCTCTCCACTTCCCGGCCCGCCCCAACCCACCACGCCCCGTGGGCGGTCCCAAGCGGCGGGCCCACCCATCCCCTGCGTAAGCCCCGCCCCGGTAGCGCGGAGACTTGAAGCGACCGGCTTCAGGCGGGGTAGGGGTGGGGGAGGGACGGGGGAGGGGCGACAGGATGTGGAGTGGGGGCGGGACCAGCCCGAGGGCTGAGAGGGGCGGAGTCGAGGAGAAGCTTCGGACTTTATCTTTGATTACCCTTGCCGGAGAGGCGGGAGATCTTGGCCCGGAGCCGGACAGAGAAACCCCGTCGCCGCCGCCGGAGATCTGGAGTCTCCCTACAGAGGCGAGTACGGGGCTTCACCGTAGCCCGCGGAACATGGCGCCCTGGACGGTGTGGCGCTGCTGCCAGCGCGTGGTGGGATGGGTGCCGGTGCTCTTCATCTCCTTCGTGATCATCTGGTCCTACTACGCGTACGTGGTGGAGCTATGCGCGTGTGAGTACCGGAGGGCGCGGGCGGGAGGCGGGGGCACGGGGCGTCGCCGGGACCCGGCTGCAGGCCGAGGCCGCGCGCCCGCTGCTTTGTTAGAGCCGCGGCGCCTGACGCTCGGGAGCCTGGATGCCCAAGGCCGCGGTGCGGCCCAGCTAGCCCGCGGCTTCCTGGTTCTAGCGTTCGCTCAGGGGCTGCCCAACCTTCTGTCTTCTATGACGGAATGTTCAGAAATGCGTTTTCTCCGAACGGGGCCAGTCGACCTTCGTAGGTTTAGGGGTGTGTGTGTGTGTGTAGCCCTTATTTTTGCTTTTGTTAATATTTTTAAAAACAAATTTGTGCTTTCCAGGTTGTTTTTCCAAACAGCGCTAGACGCTTGTCACCAGTAAAGCCGGCTGTTGGGGTTGGGGGAAGGGAGGTGTGTCTTTTGGTGCTCTGACCTGGAGGATGAGTGAGCTCCAGCTTTTGATTTGGGGTGGTACTTGGCCCATTTTAAAGTTCATTTCTTTCAAGTCGGAATCCTGCGACCTATAAAATGAAGACAGAATGGGAGAATAACATTATTTATTTTTTTTCCGTGGCTGTTTATTCTGACGTGTTTTTTTTTTTTTTTTTGGTACTGGGGATTGAACCCAAGGTCTCACACATGCTAGGCAAGTGCTCTGCCTCTAAGCTACATCCCAGCCCGGTGTATTTTTTTCACTATCTTCAATTTGGGGGTCTTCTTTATTTTTGCTATCTTTCATTTTCACCTGACTCCTAGGAAAAAGGATTGCAGTACACCTCAAGGATTTAACATACTGGTTTGAATAGGTTGCTTTTAAGAATAAAGGAAATCTGGACTCTTGCAGATTTCAGTCTTAAGTTTAAGTAAGGAAGCTTTCTCCTAAAAGGCAGCAGCAGAAGGTTCCTAAATACCTCGGACAGTAAAAATTGCTGACCCACAGTATGCTCTCAGTCATTTGAACAAATTGTTTATGATCAAGAGGGCTTCGTTCCAGTGCAGGCTCTGTTATTTCTTCATTTTGTTTATACACACACACACACACACACACACACGCACACACACACACGCACAGGCTCGGACAATATCAGCCTTATTAGGAGTTAATATTGAGGATAAAATAGATACACTTAACATGGCCATCTTAGGTGAGTGATAAACAGAAAAGATAAAATAATACTATTAGTTTTTGGTTTTAAATAAGACTGAAATACCTCGTTGGCTTTTTCCCCCAAAGCTTCTGTTTGAAAATATTTAGTTATGGGTGAACTGAACAACTTTTCCTCTCTGGTCAACCTGGTTAATTTTGAGGAAAGTGCTAATTCAGATTTCTAGAGTTTTTATCTGAATACTTGGGTCATTTTGAACTGTTAATAGTAAGTTTGTATCTCTTTTTTAGCATATAGAAGATCTTAGAGTTTTTAGAGTTGGTCTAATTCATTATTTTCTAGGAAATTTATTACTCACAAGACCTGTGTGGTTTGTCCAAGGGTAGACATTTTAATCTTTTTTTCATATAGAAATATGTAGAGTGGGACTGTAACCTGAGTCTATATCCTTGTGTCTTCTTCACAACATCTTCAGATTTAGAGTGATACACATAACAAGTGCCATTATTGAGTATACTCTGTTCACATAGTTGATTCTGAAGTGTTATATTGATCTCCAAAGAACAAGCTTTTGTATTTTGTGAGACTTAAAGCCTTTAAAATGTATTCAAGTTTCTGTATACACTTGAGAAAGATATATTCTGTAATCAACAGTGTATTTTACTGTTTGTTGCTGGGAATTCATTTATGTCATAATGCTTCATAAATATCATTGAGGGCAAATTGGTAATGTTACTTAAATCTTTTCTATTTGTTATTTAAATTATTGAGAGAGGTATGGTTATCATGTATTTATTTCTCCTTGTACTTTTATCAGTTTTTGCATCATGTATTTTTCAGCTCTGTAATAAGGTGTATAAAATATTAAGAATTGTTAAGTCCTCTTGATGAGTTGGTCCCTTTATAATTGTGAAATGATTCTCTTATCCCTCACAATACTATTTGCCCTGAAATCTACTTTGGCAGATATTAACATGTCATTAACCTTTCTTTTGATTAGTGCTAGAATGGTATATCTTTCTTTGTCCTTTTACTGTTAGCCTGTTTATGCCTGTGTATTTAAAGTGTGTTTCTTTTAAGCTGCATCTATTTGGGTCTTGCTTTTCTTTTTTTTCCTCCTTTTCATGTAATTTGAAAATCTCTGCCTTTCAATTCAGGTGTTTGACTACTTACATTTAATGTGATTATTAATATATTTAAATTTAAGACTGTGATTTGTTTGTTATTGTTGTTTATTTTTTTGTTTTTTGGTACCAGGGATTGAACTCAGGGGCACTCGACCACTGATTCACATATCCAGTCCTATTTTGTATTTTATTTAGAGACAAGGTCTCACTAAGTTGCTTAATGTCTCAATTTTGCTGAGGCTAGCTTTGAATTCACCATTGTCCTCCTGTGGCCTCCCGAGCCACTGGGATTACAGGTGTGTTCCACCGGGCTGGCTTGTCATTTATTTATTTATTTTAATATTTATTTTTTAGTTGTAGGTGGACATAATATATCTATTTTATTTTTATGTGGTGCTGAGGATTAAACCTGGAGCTCCACAAGTGCCAGGCGAGCGCTCTACTGCTGAGCCACAATCCTAGCCCAACTTGTTCTTTGTTCTCTTTCCCTTTTTTTTCTCTTCTTTTGAATTAATCGAACTTATGTTTTCAAATTTTTTGATTATTTCATTTCCTTTGTTAGTTTATTATCTGTCGTTCTTTTTGTTATTTAAGTGGTTGCCTCATATTTATAGCATGACTTTAGCTTCAATAACTGAAAAAAAAACTATATATAGTCTACCTTCAAGTGATACACCTTTTCACAAACAGTACCTTATAAAAACACTTGTTTCTTCCTTCCTAATCTTTATGTTGTTGTCATGTATTTTGTGTTATAAACATCACATTATATTGCTTATTTTGTTTGAACAATTTTTGTCAAGATTTAAAAATTGATAAATACATGTACTCATCTAATTACCATTTCTAGTGCCGTTTATTTCTTTTTATAGATCATATTTCCATCTGTTGTTATCACTTCATGCCTAAAAGTGGTTTAGGTCAGCTGGAGATGAACAATTTCAGCTTTCATATATTTGTAAAATTTTATTTTGGACTTTTTTTTTTAATATATATATTTTTTAGTTGTTGATGGACTTTATTTTATTCATTTATTTATATGTGGCGCTGAGAATCGAACCCAGTTGCTTCCACATATGAGGCAAGAGCTCTACCACTGAGCTACAACCCCAGCCACCTTTAGACTTTTTTGATTTTGTTGGAGTGACGAGGATTGCCCAGGGCCTTGCATATGCTAGGCAAGCACTCTACCACTGAACTATATTCCCAGCCTCCTGGGGTTTTTTGGGGGTTTGTTTGTTTGTTTGTAAAGTAACTTTAACAAGGTATAGTTCAAATTCCATTAAATTCACTCATTTAAAATGTACAATGTAATGACTTTTAGTAAATTTATGAAGTTGTGTAGTAATCACAATAGTCCTTTTTTTGAACATTTCTATGACCTCAGTAAGATCCCTCATGCCCATTTACAGTTATTCCGTCTTTCTTCCCCCAGCCTAAGGCAACCATTGTCCATGTTCGGGATCCATATGCCTTTTCTGGACATCTCATATAAACGGAATAATACAATAACTGGTCTTTTGTGTCTGTTTTGTGGTGTTTATTTTTTAGTTGTTGATAGAACTTTATTTTTATTACTTATTTATATGTGGTGTTGAGAATTGAACCTAGTGTCTCACACATCCTAGGCAAGTGTTCTACCACTGAGCTACAACCCCAGCTCCCTACTGAGCATGTTTTTGATGTTCATCTGTGTTATAGTATGTCTCAGTGTTTTTCCCCTTATTTTCCACTTTATGTTCTAATTTGTGTGTGTATGTGTGTATATATATTTTAGTTTTATTGATTTTTTTAAATACATGACAGTGAAATGCATTACAATACTTATTTAACATATAGAGTACAATTTTTCATATCTTTGTACATAGAGTATGTTCACACCAATTCATGCCTTTATACATGTACTTTGCTTTTTTTGGCATTACAATTTTTATTACATATATATCACAAGTTTTCAAATTTGTTTATATATTTACACCCAATTCGAGTCTTCATACATGTTCTTTGGATAATGATGTCCTTCACATTCTACTGCCCTTGCTAATCCCCTTCCGCCTCCCTTTCTCTCCCATCCTTCTTCCCTATCTAGAATTCATCTAATCCTTCCATGCTCCCCCTCCCTACCCTACTATGAGTGAAAATATATCAGAGAAAACATTCGGCATTTGTGTTTTTTGGGATTGGCTAACTTCACTTAGCTTTATCTTCTCCAATGCCATCCATTTACCTGCAAATGCCATGATTTTATTCTTTTTTTAATGCTGAATAAAATTCCATTGTGTATATATGCCACATTTTTTTTTAATCCATCTATCCACTAAAGGGCATCTAGGTTGGTTCCACAGTTTAGCTATTGTGAATTGTGCTGCTATAAACAAGTGGCTGTGTGTAGTATGCTGTTTTTAAGTCCTTTGGGTATAGTCTGAGGAGAGGGATAGCTGGGTCAAATGGTGGTTCCATTCCCAGATTTCCAAGGTATCTCCATACTGCTTTCCATATTGGCTGTAACAATTTGTAGTCCCACCAGCAATGTGTGAATGTACCTTTTCCCCCACATCCTCGCCAACACTTATTGTTGTTCGTCTTCATAATAGCTGCCATCTGACTTGAGTGAGATGATATCTTAAAGTAGTTTTGATTTGTGTGAATATATTTTTAAAGATATTTACAGTTTTACTTAGAAATATATTTCTAGTATACTTCCACAAATATATTTCTAGTATACTTAAATTTATAAGTCAAATTAGAATATAAATTAAAAGTATGGGGCCTGGGATTGTGGCTCAGTGGTAGAGTGCTCGCCTGGCACATAGGAGGCCCTAGGTTCAATCCTCAGCCTCACATAAAAAATAAATAAATAAAATAAAGATATTGTATCCAGTTACAACCAAAAAATAAATATTAAAAAAAAGTATGAACTTTCTTACCATGTTTAAGCACTTGAATAATAAGATTTGTAGTATGGTTGCATCCTGTCATCTTTGTATTCATTAGAGAGCCCCGTGCTTATAGACTTTCAATTAATATATGTTAAATTGAATAGCGCCATACTTTTATAAAAATTCTCTTGAATCATGTTGGAATTTTAGAATATAGGAACATCCATAATAATAATAATACTAATTATACCTACAAAATATGTATTTTATAGTCTTTGCTTTTAAAGGCTACTAATGGCTGACTGGTTCTATATTCTTTCTTTTGGATTGTGAAACAATGATTCTTTCAAATTATGCTGATAGTCTTTTAAAAATCTGGTTCCCCAGATCTCATCTACAATGGTTGGCATAATTATGGAAAAAAATTTAAAATATGAATCAGAATCTTTTAACTATTAATTTGCTATTTCCTATTTGTTTTCATATTGTAAAATGTAATGATTTTTCTAGATAACTTGACTTTGAAAGCTGTAGTGCTTTGCAAATCTCTTTGTTTGCATTCTACAATTGCCCAAGCCTTTTGTTTGTTGTATTTTTTTGGATAGCAGGTTTTTTCCTTACAGCTACTGGTGAGTTGTTTACCATATAGCAATCTGGTTTAAGAGTACTCTATAAATATATACTTAAACACACACACACACAAAAAAAATCCAAATGTATTTTCTTCCATATGAACTGAATCTTCTTCAGGACTTCCACGGCTTCCTTTTATTTATTTATTGATTGATTGATTGATTTTGGGTGGCGCTGGGACTTAGCCCAGGGCCTCGCACGTGCTAGGCATATGCTGTATCCCTGAATTACATCCTAGCCCCTCTACTGTTTTCTTTCTCTCTCTCTCTCTCTCTCTCTCTCTCTCTCTCTCTCTTTTTGTACCGGGAATTGAACTCAGGGGCACTCAACCACTGAGCCACATCCCCATCCCTATTTTATATTTTGTATAGAGACAGGGTCTCACTGAGTTGCTTAGTGCCTCTCTTTTGCCTGAGGCTGGCTTTGAACCCACAGTCCTGCCTCAGCCTCCCAAGTGGCTGGGATTATAAGCATGCACCACAGCGACTGGCTCTCTACTGCTTTCTTGAAAAACAAGACATATAAAAGGTAAAGATGTTGGAAAACTTAGAAACCAAGTCAGACTATTTGAAAAAATTATATGCCTTAGTCCTGCAAATAAGCTTTGCTTCTACCTTGGCCACCTCCACATTATGGAATAGAAATAGTAGTATGCTAATTGGAGTCTAATAGGCATCTCAGATTTAACATGTCCAAAACAGAATTCTTGATTTCTTTTTTTTCCCCTCTTGAAGCTGCCCCTCTTACCCTACCTCACTAAATAATAGTTGCGTCCTTCACGGTTCTTCACTGAAAAAAATCATTCCACATCCAATTAATCATCAAGTGTTGTAAATGAACTAAAATCCAGCTGCTTCTCAGTACATCTATACAATTATACTTCTTCAAGCCCTTGTGTAAAAATGTCTGCAATAATCTGCACCTTTTCGCATCAGTAGTCTTTTTGCCCAGTCATTGAATCTGGCCATGTCTTGTACTTGATTTGACCAACAGAATGAGGTAGAAGTGATATTGAGTCCTAAATCCTAAGCCTCAAGACATAATACATTTTTTTGCCTTATCTCTTTGGAACATTCTGTTAGTTATGTAAGGAAATCCAGAGTAGACTGCTGAGTGAGAGTTCATTTGGACTGAGAGGCCAGCCAAGAGCCAAAGCCTCTGATGTGTGAATGAGACCTTCCTAGGCTCTAGCCCCAGGTGAGGTGTTAGATGACAGCAGGTGGTAGAAAGAGCCTAGCTGATTAGGACCCAAACTGCTAACCCTCACAATTATAGGAAATAATAAATGGTTCTGTTTAAAAGCACTACTGTTTGGGATGGTTTGCTATTTTACATTCTCACCTATATCCATTATACTATGATTGTAATGTCTCTTCTCATTTTATCCCAGTCTGTTCTCTAGAAAATAGCCAGAATGTTCCCTTTTAAATTATCACTGGACATATCACTCCTCACAACTTGGCTTTTTTTTTTCTTTTAATTTAAAAGCCTTACTATAGCGTTGCAGGCATAATATACTCTTTCTCTTATTTCTTCTCTTAAATAATTTCATTTTTACTCTTTTTATCTAAAAGAAATCTATTCCCTGTAAAACTATTGTTGCCTTTATTTTTGCTGTGTTATTTCAGCATTTAAGTGTAGGTGCCCATCTGTTCTGGTATATGTGTTACATATTATAGCAGCACTTAAATCTGTGTTGCTTAGATGCTTAATAGGAAAAGCGTCAGATACACTCTTCTTACAAAATTTCACATGATGATGACTAGGAGGGCTCCCTCCCTTAAAGAACATACCTTCCCACATACATATTCCTGACACACACAGAAGCCTGCTACACTCTGCCACTACCACACTAGCCTCCTTGTTATGTCTTAATTAGTGTTGAATGATCTTAGTAAATTATTTTGCCTTACAAATTTGTTTTCTTGCTATAAGGTATGGTAATAGTACTTAGCTTACAGAATAAGGTTTTGGCAGAGTGGGCTTTCAAATGCTATTGGGGATGGAGAAAAGATTTAATAGCCACTAGTACACTTATTCTGGCCTTCCCTTTTTGGCAAGAGTTGGTATTTTTGTTAAAGTTGTATTTTCTCTCCCAAAGTCTCACTAAGCTTTCTTTTTTTTTTCTTAACTGTCTATCTGAAGATCATATTACCAAAACTTATACCCTATTTTGCTATAAGCTGCTGATAGTATCAGGAGTATGTGTGTGAGAGGGTATGTTGTCTAAGGGAGGGACCCTTCCTTGTCACCCTCATTTGCTGAATAGTAATACATAATACAATTCCTATAAGCATATAAGCAACACAGATTGAGGTATTGCTCAAATTTGTAACATATTCTTGAATAAATAGGCATTTAATCACCCAAAGAGGGGCTGGGGTTGTGGCTCAGCAGTAGAGGGCTCGCCTCACACGTGCGAGACCCTGGGTTCAATCCTCAGCACCACATAAAAAAAAAAAAACAAGTAAAATAAAGGTGTTGTGTCCAACTACAACTAAAAAATAAATATTAAAACGAACACATTAAAAATAAAAGTGACTTTTATTTATTTATTTTTTTTAAAGAGAGAGTGAGAGAGGAGAGAGAGAGGAGAGAGAGAGAATTTTTTTTTTTAATATTTATTTTTTAGTTATCGGCGGACACAACATCTTTGTTTGTAAGTGGTGCTGAGAATCGAACCTGGGCCGCACGCATGCCAGGCGAGCGCGCTACCACTTGAGCCACATCCCCAGCCCCATGACTTTTATTTTTAAATGTGTTCTTTTTAATATTTTTATTTCTTTGTTATAGAGATCCACAGATCTTGGGCTGGGGTTGTGGCTCAGCAGTAGGTTGCTCACCTGGCACATGCTCACCTCAGCACCACATAAAAATAAATAAAGGTATTGTGTCCAACTACAACTAAAAAATAAATATTAAAAAAAAAAAAGATCCACAGGTCTTGAAAATGTTTTTTTTAATTGTTTAAAAACATTTCTTTTACATTCTTTTATTCTTCCCACTGCTTCATTTTACTAATATGAACTTTGAACCACACATTGAAATCATAGGAAGAGTTAATTTTCATTAACATACTAATTGAACAGCATGTGAAAACACAGATATTAAAGTCTTCTGAAGATCTTCTTAACCTTATTGCATTCTAAGAATAAAGGAAATCTGGACTCACAGATTTCAGTCTTGTTTAAATAAGGTAGTTTTCTCCTAAAAGGCAGCAGCAGAAGGTTCCTAAATACCTTGGACAGTAAAAATTGCTGACCACAGTATGCTCTCAGTCATTTAAACATACTGTTTATGATCAAGAGGGCTTCTTAGGATGTCATTAGTACATGAAGGGAATAATAGCAAATATACTAAAATGTTAATAGTATATGTCTTTGGATTAGTGGACATTATAGAGATTTTTTTCTGTCTCAGATGCCATAATTCATTTTTTCTATGATAAAAACATTAAATAGAAAGATGTTACAGTGATGATAAATATCATGTATACATATTCAATAACCTCTAATAGGAAGCTTTCATACACTGTGTTATGGTTTGGATCTGGAATGTCTCTCAAAAGCTCATGTGTCAAAGGCTTGGTCTCCAATGCAGTAATGTCTAGAGATGGGGCTTTTGGAAAATGACTGAATTATGAGGGTTCTAACCTTATCAGTGGATTAATCCATTATTCGCTGAATAGACTACTGGGAGTGGTGGAAACTATAGGCAGATGGGGCATGATTCCCAGGGACCTTCCTTTGGGGACTGCATGTTATCCCTAGCTATCCTGAGCTGAGCAGTTTTCTTCTGCCAGAGGGGTCTGCCTTGCCTCAGATCCAGAGTAATGAACTGGCTGACCATGAGCTGCATCCTCTGAAACTATGAGCCAAAATGAATCTTTCCTCCTTTCATTTGTCTGTGTCCAGTATTTTTGGTCATGATAACACACATGTCTTGCTGGGGCTCAGACTCTTAAGAAAAAAATTCTAGATCCCGGCAGGTAGAAGAGATGCAAGGTACAGTTGGGATAGTAGACATGCTTTATTCAAAGGCAGCAGTAGTCCCTTAGGTCTTTTCCATAGGCCTTTATTTTTTATTTTTATTTTTTAGTTGTAGTTGGACATGTATCTTTATTTTACTTATTTATTTTTATGTGATGCTGAGGATCAAACCCAGCACCTCACACATGCTAGGCAAGCACTCTACCACTGAGCCACAACCCCAGCCCCATCCATAGGCCTTTTTTTATGTGCAGGCCCAACAAGGCCCAATGCTAACAGATTATAAGTGAATGCATGCTTACAAGCAGATATTTATGACCTTGAGTACATATGCTGAATGGGGGTGTTTATGACTTTGATTGCATACTAAATCATAGTGGACTAGACGATCTTGGTAAGGGAGTCCTTCCCCATCCCCCTTGACTTTAAAAATTAAAATCAAGATTAATGCTCCTCTACTTAGCATTCTCTGGTGACTTTCTGTCTTGCTCATAATGAAATCCAGTTGTTCACAGCCTCCAAGGCTCTAGATGCTGTGGCCCACCACTTCATCTTGTCATTCATTCTGTTACAGCCAAACAAGCCACCTTGCTTTTCATCTGTTAGGCAGATGAAAAGTCTGCATAGTCCTACTTGAGGACCATTTATTGTGCTTCCTGTTTTGTTTCTTTTTTTTTTAATTTGGAATGTTTTCCTCCCAGATTTGCGCATGGCTAGCTTTACTATTTAGTCACCTTTCAGAGAGGCATTCTGACTAAGCCTCTTTAAAATAAATACTTCCTCTTTCACTATCTCCTTACAGTTATCCTGCTTTGTTTTTCTTCATAATACTTATTGACATACAGTTATTTATGTTTCTCGCGTGAATAGTATGTTCACTTTTGTATTTCTAGAATCTAAAATAGGGCCTAGCATGTGTTCTCAATAGGTATTTGTTGAATTAGTGAATTGATATTATAGTTGCCAGTTCTTGTTTTAGTAGAAGAGGAAGAATTGGAATATTTTTGTGTTGTATATAATACAGTTAATTTTACATACAGATACTCTCATGGTCTTAAGAAATCTACATATTAATTTAGTTATTGGTTGTTTAGTATTCCAGGTACTATATGTGACACTGGGGATAAAAAAGATCTATAAATCCATGGTCCAATACATTTGGACTTCATACAATAGTCCTCATCTTTAATGTTCACAGTTCTCATTTGCATATAACAGGTTTTAGGAAGGCCTACCATAACAGTAAGTTATTTTGTTTAACCCAGCATTTTTCTAAAGCTTTTTTTTGTTTTTCTTTTTTTAAAATAAGGAATCTATTTAAATCCTTTTTGACTTAGAGAATTGTTGGTTTTTGGTAACAAAACTGTCTAGTGGCAATAGTGGGTCAGGATGGGGTGAGAGGTCAAAGTGCAGGAACTCCTTTGAAGAAAGTGGTGTTACTAGTAAAAATTGCTTTTTATCAGAAAAGGAAAAACTCATTTTCGAGCTACAAATAATCAAGTCACTTCATCTTTCCTCATTCAACAGTTTATTCATTCTTTCCTACCCTCTCTCTTTCCCCTTCCTATTAAACAATCTCTTTCCCTCTCAACTTGCCCAGGTAGGACCCAAGAGGTTCTCCTAGGGAAGTATCATTGATAATACCAAAGTTTCCTTTGGCTTTCAAGCAGCCTGTTCATTAGTCAGTGAAGAAACTGTCTTGAATGGTCAGCCAGAAATGTTCTATATGGCAGCCATTTATTATGTATGCCACTATGTGTCCAACATCTAGTATAAGGCACTAGTTGTATTTAATTCTACCTTTAGTAGAAAGATTATTAGCATCATTTTATGGATAAATAGAGACTCAGGAGTTAATTATCTCTTTCATATTTATACAGTTAGTACGTAGGATCAAAATTAAAATTCACGAAGTTTAACTCTACAAGTTTTGCCCTTTCCACTGTATATCTTTATTAGAATATTTAATAATTTATAAGCTTTATTTGCAGTCCTTCATCATATTTGCTTTAACTTAACTACTCAGATTTATATTTGGAGCATTGTGATGCAAATAAGACAATCCTTTCCCTATATTTTTATATAGGTGGAAATTTAATCAAGAAGAATAAGAAGGAAAAAGATCCCGATGAAGGTAGGGATAGATGTACCTACTAACGTTCTATAGAGTTTATTTATTGGCTATTTATATTTATAGTTATTTCAGGTAGTCCTTGTTTCATGGACCAATACAAGAAATTTGAGGATAAAACATAAATTTACTAATTTTATCTGATATAATGGCATTTTTAAAAATAAAAGTATTCATAAGTTGCTATCGTTTTCATAAAAGTATATCTTAATATCAAAACAGTGAAAAGGATTATTCTCATAAAGACTGTTGCCCTTTTAAATTTAGTGTCATTTATGAAAAATTTTCTTTTACTTACGTTTCTTGTTTCATTGTAGCCTCGTTCATTGGCTTGGATTTGTGAATCATTGCCTTAGCACATTAATGACACTAACTATAGTTTCTGTCTGAATCTACACATTCCCTATAACAATTAACACTACTTAACTCCATGCACTGTTTAAAGCCTAAAATCCCAGCTTGAAACCGGGAAGCTTAGGTATTCCTGATTTGGACACCATAATTTTAGAGCACAGACTAACTGTAAGTTGATAGAGTAGCTAACAATATGTTAACTCTTAAAAAAATGAGAGTTGGAAGTTAATATTTTAAATAATTCTGAGCCCCATTGAAAGCACCCAGGGTATGGTAGTAATTATCTTTATTGTTTGTGCACTTAATGCACTTAGTAACTTATTGTGGTCTGTCCATATTTTTTTTAATCATCATAAAACTCTATTAAGGAGGTATATATTTTCCCCAACTTATAAATGAATGGAGGAGGAATTGACTTAGTTCCTCAATTTAGATCTTTTCATAAATCTTTCTAAAAACTATACAAATTTGAAGGAGCAAATAAAATCAATCATAACTCAAATCTATGCAAAACTGGGATATAGTGAATTTTTAAAACCTCAGTTTATATGCAAATAAGGAATAGCATTTGAGCATTGCTAAGGGTACTCTGGTGGCTATACCAGAGCTAAATTAGGAGGGGACTGTGCAAAACATAACAGACCATGTAGTGTATATTCTTTATTAATTCTTAGGGGAGAACGCCATCCTAAGTGGGAAATTCTGAAAACAGGTTTGAAATCTGGTAGGTCAGAATATAGCAATTGAATGTCCAAAGAAAGGGACTTTGAAGCGATTTAGGACTAGAGATGGTAGCCTTGAGAAAGTACCCTTTCTAGGGGAGAAGGTGACACCTTGGAAACTGAAAGTAGCCTGTGAAGACTTAATAGTAAAGAGAAAGAAGGAATGGGTAGAAATAAGTACCCAACTGAAACAACAAATTAAAACAAAATCATATCAAACAAAATAGTATCAAAGAAATAGAGAACAAACAAAAATTAGACTATTAACTGTATTTCACTGAAGCAATGGAAGGTGCTCTTAGAAAGTAAGAAATTAAGCAAGTTATTTAAATATGTCTTTCCCATATGGGATTGCTTGATATTGAAGGTCCATAAAAATCCAATATACGTCAGCATGAACAATAATTAAAATAGCATCCAAATAACTTCCTGATTAAAAAAATCAGAAAATGAGAACCAGCACTTTTCAGTAGAAGAAAATGCATTTAAACAAAAAAGTCAACAAAGAAGTGAAAATTATAAATACCCAAGCATCAAATGTAAATATAAATAGCTGCTGAATTAAAGAACCTGTAAGTCAGAAATTCCAAAAGTACTACAGAAACAGTCAAAGAGCAGGAAGATTTGAAATGACAGCCTTCTTAACTCAGGAAAAAAAGAAAATATAAGTGAAGACTAAATTATAAGAGCCAAGAAGCAGCAATCAAGATAAAGGTAAGGTAGAAGTTTTGGAGGAACAAAAGATGGCTGTTTAAGGTAGACAAAAAAGATTCATTATTATAATTAACTATATTAACACAACTTGAAAAACCATCTTATTTCTGTAGAGACCAAAAAGGTATTTGAAAAGCCAAACATCCATTCTTGAGTAACACTTAATAAAATAGGAATAAATGGATACTTTTAAAATTTTCAGCACAAAACCAGGAATGAAATAGATGCTCACTGTGATCATTACTGTATAACACTGCACTGACAGAATTATAACATTCAACCAAGAGAAAATAATCAGAAGCATAAGACATTAGGATTAGGAAGAGGGAAAGCTATTTCTTTGCCAATTTTGTGATAGTGTATGTTGAAAAGCCAAGAGAGCTGAGCATGGTGGTACATACCTATAATCCTAGCTACTTGGAAGGCTGAGGCAAGAGACTCACAAGTTTGAGGCCAGCCTGGGTAATTTATAATTTAGTAAGACCCTGCCCTAAAAAGGAATGAGGATATCACTCACTGGTAAAAGGTTCCTGGGCTCAATTCCCAGTACTTGGGAAGGCCCAGTAAGCCAAGAGAATAACAGAAAACCTAAACAAAAAGAATCGAGTAGCCAGGCTGGGATGCATACCTGTAATCCCAGTGGTTCAGAAGTTGAGTCAAAAGGATCATGAGTGCAAAACCAGCCTCAGAAACAGTGAGGAATTTAGCTATTCAGTGAGACACTGTCTCTAAAGAAAATACAAAATAGGGCTGGGGATGTGGTTCAGTGGTCCAGTGCCCCTGAGTTCAATACCTGGTACCCCACCCCCCACACCCCCACACCCCCCCCCCCCCCCGCCAAAAAAAAGAAAGAAAGAAAGAATTGAGTAAAAGGGCAGCAAACATAGCCAGGCAGACTAGCATCTGCCTATAAGCCCAGCTACTTGCTACTCGGGAGACTGAGGCAGGAGGATTCTGAATTTGAGGCCATCCTGGGCAGTACAGCAAGATCCCATGTTTTAGTCAACTTTTCTGCTGCTGCGACTAAAAGACCCAACTAGCACAATTGTAGGAGAGGTAAGGTTTATTTGGGGGCTCACGGTTTCAGAGGTCTCAATCCGTACTTAGCAGACTCTTTTCCTCAGGGCTCGGAAGTGCAGCTGAACATCACGGCAGAAGAGTGTAGCAGAGGAAAGCAGGTCACATGTTGATCAGGCACCAGAGAGATCACTTATCAGATAGAAATATGTCCCCCAAAGCCATGCTCCCGATGCCCCACCTCCTCGAGCCACACTCCACTTGCCTTTGGTTATCATTCAGTCCCATCAGGTGATTAATTCACTGATTGGATTAAACCTGTCATGACCCAATCATTTCTCCTCTGAACATTCTTGCATTGTCGCACATGTGAGCTCTTGGGGGACACCTCACATCTAAACCATAACACCCCACCTCAAAAGTATAAAAATAGGGGGCTGGGGATGTGGCTCAAGCGGTAGCGCGCTCGCCTGGCATGCGTGTGGCCCGGGTTGGATCCTCAGCACCACATATAAACAAGGTGTTGTGTCTGCCGAAAACTAAAAAAAAATAAACATTAAAAAAAAAAGTATAAAAATAGGCAAAACCAAATACATATACATACATATTTTATATATATATATATATATATATGTATATATATAAAATATTTTTGTTTGAAAATATAGTGGAAAAGAAGTCTATATTTAGTAGCATTGAAAACAGAAAATACTTAAATCAAAATATGCTAGAGCCTTGAGAAGAAAACATTCCTAGAAATAATAAAAGTTGTCTTGAATAAATAAACATTACAAAGATGCTTGTTTTCCCCAAGTTAATGTATAAGTGAATTCTAATCCCAATATTATTTTTTTCTGGTACTAGACAAGTTGATGCTAAAGAACATATGAAGGTGGCCGGTGGGTGAACAACTAGAAAACACCTGAAAAATAAGAGTAATAAGGAGGGCAGGCTTCACCAGATTTTAAACCACAGGGCTACTAAAACTCTGGGATTTGGCCGGGGGTGAGGGGTAAGGGAGACACATAAGAAGTCTCTCCTTTCCTTCAATTTTGCCATATTTTTTAAACTGCTCTGAAAATTAGTGTATTTGTTTTTTAAAAACTGTATATTCTTCAACATGGACACACATTGCCAGCAGAACAGAATAAGAAACAATGTTTAGAAATAGATGAGAATTATAGGAATTTAGACTATGATAAAGGTAGCACCTCAAATCATGGGGGAAAAGATGGGACAATTGAGTAAATATTTGGTAAGAGATAAAATCAGTCTTATGTTTCATGCTGTATTCCAGGATAAACTACAGATGGATAAAGTCTTATTTATATATTTTTATTTTTTTTAAATAATATCAGACTAGTGAAAAATAGTGCAAATAATTATATGTCATTTACCCACACACCCCAAATGTTGTTATTTTGCCCTGGGTGCTTTGTCCTTTATTTATTCTCTTAAAAGTTTGAGAATAATTTGTGGACATAATGGGTTTTTATTTATAAATTGTTTTTTCCTAAGAACAAGATCATTTTCTCACATAATCAGAATAGAATTATAAAAATCAGGAAATTAGTATTGATAACATACTATTCTCTGTAGACCTTATTCAAACTTCAGATTTCCTCCACTTTCATGTTCTGTTTCGTAGTCCAGTCAAAGATTACATATTATAGTTATGTGTCTCTAGTGATCTTTAATCTGGAATGGTTCCTCATCTTCATGTTTTATGTTTCTAGATACAGGTTTATTTTGTAGAATGTCCCTCAATTTGGGCTTATCTGATGTTTCCTCATGATTAAATTCAGAGCATACATTTTTAGCAAAAATATCTTAGAAGTAATGCTGTGTCATTGAGTATACCATTTGGAGTATACCATTGAGTATACCAGTTAAT